>NW_027512577.1:0-300000 GCF_048772815.1 Callospermophilus lateralis | reverse complement strand
AAGTCTCCCAGAAAACAAGGACTAGTTCAATCCACATATCAGTGAACCATAGCAGAATGCGACTCTGAATTTCATATAAACAGTCATAAAATCAAAAAGACAGGTGCTGGGGTTTTGGCTCAGCACTAGAGTGCTGGCTTCACACTTTCAAAGGTCCTGAGTTGGATCCCCAACACCATACGTGAAAGGAATGAATGAACCAATGCATGAGTGTATGATGAATGAATTAAAGGTATAAGGAGGAGGAGGAAGAGGAGGAGGAGGAGGAGAAATAGAAGAAGATGATGAGAAATTTGACAGAAGGGAAAAAGGGGAGGAGAGTGAGTTTAAAGTGTGGTTTCCAATTCACAAACGTTAAATTACAGCAGACGGGATAGAGAGAGAAGATGGGAGGGCAGGAGAGGGGGGATAGTAGAGGCTAGAAAAGGTAGCAGAATACAACAGTTACTAACGTGGCATTTTGTAAAAACGTGGATGTGTAAACAATGTGATTGTGCAATCTGTATATGGGGTCAAAATGGGAGTTCATAACTCACTTGAATCTAATGTAGGAAATATGGTATCTCAAGAGCTATGTAAGGTTTTAAGCAACCAATATAAAAAAGAGGTCTTCATTTTTCTTTGTAGTTGAGATCTCCTGTTTCCTTGACATGTTTAGTTGTGTTCTCTCCTTTAGTCCTCCCATGCTCTAGTTATTCTGATATGGAAAAACTAGCTGAAATGCCCAACCAGTCTCTAAATCAGTGACACTTTTTCATTAAGCCTAAAGTCACTTTACAATTGCTACAGTCATACTAAATACACTTCTTTGTTTGGAGTTTAAAAGATATTTCCACCAGCTAGATTACAAGGACCTAGAACTCCCATTCTTGTTTATGTAAGAGTGGCTTCATCAGATTAAATGCCGTTCTCTGGAATAACATAAAATAGGAATAATTTACTCATAAGATTCTTACGTCAACCATCTTTATTTACAAAATACTATCTTAAGAATTATTGTTTCATTGAGCTTCAATTGGAGCCAAAGTATAGTCAATTACTGAGCTAAAAGCAGTTACTTAAAAACTAAAAATGAGAGATAAGTCAAATTACATTTGAAGAGAGAGCAACAGCATGAGGTTTCTTGTTTGGTTCTGGATGTTGAGTAACAGGCTCATTTGCAGGTGGAAGGAACCCTTCAGGCAACTCACTTGTACTTTCAGAATGGGGGTGAAGAGGGCTGAATTCCAGCTCTTGGCGGAAGATTTTGTGAGGAAAACCCCCTCCCTGCATAGACACTTCGCATTGGAAATGGAGTGGGTGGCGGGTCAGGTGGAAAATAATCTCCAGGTTCCCAGACAAGTTTCCTGGGAGAGGTGGAGGAAAAAAAAGGTCCTCTTCTCATGAACTGACTCCTTGGGTCAACTGGAAACAAGGCACCTCTGACTGGAGGGAAAGGTGCCAACACAGAGCCAGAGCCAGTTGCTTGGTTTTCAGCATGGAGAGGTGAATCAGGCACATCAGAGTCCAAAGGAGGCATATTAGGAATTCTGTGTTCTGCTGGTCCCGATGCTCTACCACAATTTGAGTAAAACCTATCTTGCCTTTGTAGAGGAAGACGTGCATCAGAAGAATATGGTTGGCCTGGCGGAGGGATCATCAGCCTGCTGGCCTGTTCCCCTGGAGGAGAGAGGGGCCCAGCCTGAGAAGGTGCTCTCTGAAAATCAGTGAACTTATGACAGCTGGATTCTCTTCCTTTACTGCTAGTCGCATGGTCCAGAGGATTCTCCAGGGCCCCTTGACCCTCTTCCTCCTCCCACTGGAGTGAAAGGTGAGAGTGTGAGTGGACCACTCTTTTCAAAATGAGGAGGTCTCCTTTCAGATGAAGGGTGACCTATTGGTGAGGGCCCATTTGGAGAAGGCTTTCTGCCCATTGCTGAGTTGGAAACATCCAGTGCATCATAGGGATCTTTTTCTACAAGTTCAAATCTAAGCTCCTTCTCAGTTAATTTCTGTCTGTTGCGTGCATTTTGTTTCCTGAAATAACTGAGGTTTCTTTCAGCAATCCGAGCTGCCAACTCACTAGCATCTGCTTCTTTCTCGGAGGAAGTAATCTTCCCCAGACAGGAACGGATGGTACTCTGCAATTGTTCTTCAAGATATTGGGCTCTCTTTCTGTAGGTCTCCAGCTCTTTTATTGTATGGCTCATCTTTTCTTCGACTTTGGAAAGTTTCTCCTTTTGCTCCACACGGCAGTTTTCCTCCACTCTTAATTTCCTGTGCAGTTTCATCATATTTTCTTGACAGCGTTCCATCATGACTTTAAAGTTCTTCTGTAGGGTCTCATTCTCACTTTGCAGCTGTGCATTTTCGGACTGCAAGGATGCCTGTTCAGTCTGCAGACTTTTAAGGTGTTCTGTAAGGTCTTCCGTGGTTTTCTCCACTTCAGATGAGAAAGTACATTTTTGATTTCTTCCTCCTTCCAAGATTTCTAAGGAGGCCTTTAGCTTATCACCATAAACCAGGTTCCTCAAAGCTCCTTTGGACTCATCCTCCAAGTGAGCACCAATTTCGGGTTCACTCGTCTTTCCCAGTTCCAGGTGACCACCATCCCTTTGGGCTCCCAGGCTTGGAGAAGATCTATCCTTCATCTTCAGCAAGCATTCACTCAGAGACTCCATGTGATTTTCTGTGTCCCTTAGAACTTGTTCTCCAGCTACTTTAGAGTCCTCTAATATGATTTTTGCTTTATATTGGACACCTCCTTGTTGCCTCTGTGCTTCAGCTTCTCCTTGTATTGTTGGTCTCTGCGTTGGCGGAATTAGGGATCCTTCATTCAAAACCTCTTTGATTGCCAGCTTCAGTTCTTCCTCATTCACTTGAAAGAGTCTCCAGTTTGTTTTAGCTTCAGCTATTTGTGATCTGAGGGATTCAGATTCACCTTGGAGGGACTGTATCCTTCTTGATAGATGCGCCATCGTTTCATCCTGTTGACCATGTTGAGCCTTCTGTGCTTTGAGCTCTTCTTCTAGAAACAGCATTTCAACGCCATGGCTGGATTCGGGCCTATGCAGCTTTTCGTCGGTTGCCTCCAGCTGTTGTGCTTCTCTTGAACCCTTCTCAAACCTGCAATCCTTTAAAGATGATTCTAAGCCTTCATGTTCTTTTTCAACAAGGCTCACTTTTTCAAGAAGTCCACATTTTGCCTCAATAAGTCCAGCAAGATTTAGAGCCAGCCTTTTTTCTCTTCCCACGTAAAGCCTGCTACGAACCGACTGAAAACCTCTCCAGAAAAGTGAGAGAACAGCAAAAAATCCAAGAGCTGTACACATCACCAACTCCCAAGGAAAGCCATAAGGAAGATGGCCTGGCTTCATGTCTTCGGACAATGCTGCCACAACCCTGGGTGCTTCTTCCAGAACCACCCACTAGGATGGCTGAGAGGCAGCCCTTGGCTCCTCCATCACGCCAAGACAGCTTTGGCTCTTGCCACCACAACCACAGCCTGCCCAGGCAGGCCAACACAGGCTGTGGACACTCAGGTGTTTGGTCAGGAACTCCAACCTGCACCAGGCAACGGAGCAGACCACTGTGATCCCCTTCAGGGGCTGAGCGTATGGTGGGTGGTGGGCGTATGGCGGTGGGAGCCACGATCAAAGGCTCCCAGGAGCCTTGTTGTGCTCAACTGCCCATCAGGGGAGTCTTGTCCGCTTCCCTACCCAGTGCATCCTCATGTGCCACAGGTTTCGGTCCCTCCCACTCCAGCCAGAGAGAATTCCTCTCCATGCCACCCACCCCTTGATTTGGTTTAGGCCAGGCCAAGGCGGGGTTAGTAGGAAGATTCCATCCAGTCATAATAACATTCAGTTTGATGTCACTCAAATTCTAAAGCTGACTAAACTGTTCAAACAGCTTTTATGGCCTCTATTGGTCTTTGTGTCCCTTGCCTTTTGTTTGAGTGACTCAGTCCTTTCCCTGCCCTTGTGCTCTCCCTATTTCCTACCTTCCTTGCTTCCTTCCTCCCTTCCTGGGTTTTCCCCTTTTCTTCTTCCTTCTTTTCTACCTCCCTGCATCCCTCCAACTTTGCCTTCCTCCCTTCCAACTTTCTCTCTCCCTTCCCTCCCTTTTCTTTTCTTGCAAGTGTTTGGGGTGAAAGTCCATGGCAGGCCAGCCCCAAGCTAGGCAAGGTCACTGCCACTGAGCTACAACATCCCCAGACCTGCTGCCACTTCCTATGCAAGTAACTTGAATTATCTCTAAAGAGAAACTCTCACATTAGTCTACTTTCAAAGTAATTTCAGAAGAGTTGCTAACATGGGCATAAATCAGTTATGACAAGTCATTTTTGAAAAGCACGGCACAGCTAATGTTCCTCCAAAGAAGGAGTGGAAAACTTAATTGGTTTTCAGGTCAGCATTTCTAGACTAGTACAAACCCTCCTAATCCTGATCTCTCCTTAGTCCTATGATTTCTTTAAGTGTCCCCTTTGCTCCTGTTCATGGAGTCATGTGTACAGAAATTATACCTGGTTCTATTGAACTCTACTTAATTCTTTCTCACCTCTGTGCTCCTTTGGCCAAGTCACTCCTCAACACTTACTGTAACCCTTTCAATTTTTTTGTCCATTTTCATTTAAAAAACTCTTTCAAAAATTGAACCATTTCACATGCAGACACAGTCTTCTTGATCTGCTATCAATCCCCCACTACTGACATTGTAAGTTATTGAAATGTACACTTCCGGACCGTTTTCAGATTTTTGAATCCTGTATATCTATCTGTCTATCTATTTACAAACATAACATGGTATTCTGAAAGAATCGTTCTGCTTTTGGAGCTCTACATTGTGTTTTCCAGAAGCAGGCCTATTACACAGAGATGAATCCATGTTACCTAGATTGAGTTCAAACCGGAATGTGCACTCTGATTCCCATTATATTGTTCTACCTACTGATGGACAGTTCAGTTATATCCAGACCTCACCACCTCCCCCATTGAGTAAAACCCTTGTGAAGAGACATGTAGATGCCTTTATGAACATATTGATAATTTTTCATGGCAGTGTTTTCCAAAAACCAGTTAGTAAAATCAATTGATTCCTTTGCAGCCTGAAATTACCTTCATTCCAGTTTACTGGTATAAGAACCGCAGTATATCAGCAACCATTCTCCAATAGTAGTTCAGGCAGAAGTCATTCTAGATAACAAGCAGTGCCGGATCCTCCATGTATTTTACACAGCCCATGACGGGGGACATCCGTCCATTCGTTTAGAACAACTGATGTTTTATGCTGGCAATTTAGGTTTATTTAAAGGAGTGATTAGAAAACAGGTGAGACAGACTGATTAGATTCAGTATGTATGTTGGCTTTGTTTTTCTAGGCCTGAAGTTTTCACATTTCAATTAATTGTAGGTTAAGTATCAGGCAGATTCTTCACTGGGCTTCAAATGTGATAAAGTTGCTTCTTATTTTTAAGAAGGCCGTTGCAATCCTGCATTTATTTTACACCTCAGTGCTTGTTTTACACACAAGCACACACACCCACACACCACACACATCAACACACACACAAACACATAATTAGAGCACATTTAACACTCAAATAAAGCTTTACCTACTGATTCATAACTAGGGTATTTTTTTTTAATAATTATTGTGTCTTGGTCTCTACTGGGGAAACATGGTTCAATGTGAGTTCTCTGGTTTGTTGTAGGGCAGTGAACGTTCACTTGTTGGCAATGATATAGAAATGGGGAGTAAGAGTTTAAAAGTTTTTACAGTAGGTAGGCAGAGTCAGAGTATGGAATCTAAGAATAAGAAATTGGGGAATTTCCTCTTTGTTTCTTCATTTCAACCTCCTAATAATTCATGTATATTTTCCAAAAGTCTCCCAGAAAACAAGGACTAGTTCAATCCACATATCAGTGAACCATAGCAGAATGCGACTCTGAATTTCATATAAACAGTCATAAAATCAAAAAGACAGGTGCTGGGGTTTTGGCTCAGCACTAGAGTGCTGGCTTCACACTTTCAAAGGTCCTGAGTTGGATCCCCAACACCATACGTGAAAGGAATGAATGAACCAATGCATGAGTGTATGATGAATGAATTAAAGGTATAAGGAGGAGGAGGAAGAGGAGGAGGAGGAGGAGAAATAGAAGAAGATGATGAGAAATTTGACAGAAGGGAAAAAGGGGAGGAGAGTGAGTTTAAAGTGTGGTTTCCAATTCCCAAACGTTAAATTACAGCAGACGGGATAGAGAGAGAAGATGGGAGGGCAGGAGAGGGGGGATAGTAGAGGCTAGAAAAGGTAGCAGAATACAACAGTTACTAACGTGGCATTTTGTAAAAACGTGGATGTGTAAACAATGTGATTGTGCAATCTGTATATGGGGTCAAAATGGGAGTTCATAACTCACTTGAATCTAATGTAGGAAATATGGTATCTCAAGAGCTATGTAAGGTTTTAAGCAACCAATATAAAAAAGAGGTCTTCATTTTTCTTTGTAGTTGAGATCTCCTGTTTCCTTGACATGTTTAGTTGTGTTCTCTCCTTTAGTCCTCCCATGCTCTAGTTATTCTGATATGGAAAAACTAGCTGAAATGCCCAACCAGTCTCTAAATCAGTGACACTTTTTCATTAAGCCTAAAGTCACTTTACAATTGCTACAGTCATACTAAATACACTTCTTTGTTTGGAGTTTAAAAGATATTTCCACCAGCTAGATTACAAGGACCTAGAACTCCCATTCTTGTTTATGTAAGAGTGGCTTCATCAGATTAAATGCCGTTCTCTGGAATAACATAAAATAGGAATAATTTACTCATAAGATTCTTACGTCAACCATCTTTATTTACAAAATACTATCTTAAGAATTATTGTTTCATTGAGCTTCAATTGGAGCCAAAGTATAGTCAATTACTGAGCTAAAAGCAGTTACTTAAAAACTAAAAATGAGAGATAAGTCAAATTACATTTGAAGAGAGAGCAACAGCATGAGTTTTCTTGTTTGGTTCTGGATGTTGAGTAACAGGCTCATTTGCAGGTGGAAGGAACCCTTCAGGCAACTCACTTGTACTTTCAGAATGGGGGTGAAGAGGGCTGAATTCCAGCTCTTGGCGGAAGATTTTGTGAGGAAAACCCCCTCCCTGCATAGACACTTCGCATTGGAAATGGAGTGGGTGGCGGGTCAGGTGGAAAATAATCTCCAGGTTCCCAGACAAGTTTCCTGGGAGAGGTGGAGGAAAAAAAAGGTCCTCTTCTCATGAACTGACTCCTTGGGTCAACTGGAAACAAGGCACCTCTGACTGGAGGGAAAGGTGCCAACACAGAGCCAGAGCCAGTTGCTTGGTTTTCAGCATGGAGAGGTGAATCAGGCACATCAGAGTCCAAAGGAGGCATATTAGGAATTCTGTGTTCTGCTGGTCCCGATGCTCTACCACAATTTGAGTAAAACCTATCTTGCCTTTGTAGAGGAAGACGTGCATCAGAAGAATATGGTTGGCCTGGCGGAGGGATCATCAGCCTGCTGGCCTGTTCCCCTGGAGGAGAGAGGGGCCCAGCCTGAGAAGGTGCTCTCTGAAAATCAGTGAACTTATGACAGCTGGATTCTCTTCCTTTACTGCTAGTCGCATGGTCCAGAGGATTCTCCAGGGCCCCTTGACCCTCTTCCTCCTCCCACTGGAGTGAAAGGTGAGAGTGTGAGTGGACCACTCTTTTCAAAATGAGGAGGTCTCCTTTCAGATGAAGGGTGACCTATTGGTGAGGGCCCATTTGGAGAAGGCTTTCTGCCCATTGCTGAGTTGGAAACATCCAGTGCATCATAGGGATCTTTTTCTACAAGTTCAAATCTAAGCTCCTTCTCAGTTAATTTCTGTCTGTTGCGTGCATTTTGTTTCCTGAAATAACTGAGGTTTCTTTCAGCAATCCGAGCTGCCAACTCACTAGCATCTGCTTCTTTCTCGGAGGAAGTAATCTTCCCCAGGCAGGAACGGATGGTACTCTGCAATTGTTCTTCAAGATATTGGGCTCTCTTTCTGTAGGTCTCCAGCTCTTTTATTGTATGGCTCATCTTTTCTTCGACTTTGGAAAGTTTCTCCTTTTGCTCCACACGGCAGTTTTCCTCCACTCTTAATTTCCTGTGCAGTTTCATCATATTTTCTTGACAGCGTTCCATCATGACTTTAAAGTTCTTCTGTAGGGTCTCATTCTCACTTTGCAGCTGTGCATTTTCGGACTGCAAGGATGCCTGTTCAGTCTGCAGACTTTTAAGGTGTTCTGTAAGGTCTTCCGTGGTTTTCTCCACTTCAGATGAGAAAGTACATTTTTGATTTCTTCCTCCTTCCAAGATTTCTAAGGAGGCCTTTAGCTTATCACCATAAACCAGGTTCCTCAAAGCTCCTTTGGACTCATCCTCCAAGTGAGCACCAATTTCGGGTTCACTCGTCTTTCCCAGTTCCAGGTGACCACCATCCCTTTGGGCTCCCAGGCTTGGAGAAGATCTATCCTTCATCTTCAGCAAGCATTCACTCAGAGACTCCATGTGATTTTCTGTGTCCCTTAGAACTTGTTCTCCAGCTACTTTAGAGTCCTCTAATATGATTTTTGCTTTATATTGGACACCTCCTTGTTGCCTCTGTGCTTCAGCTTCTCCTTGTATTGTTGGTCTCTGCGTTGGCGGAAGTAGGGATCCTTCATTCAAAACCTCTTTGATTGCCAGCTTCAGTTCTTCCTCATTCACTTGAAAGAGTCTCCAGTTTGTTTTAGCTTCAGCTATTTGTGATCTGAGGGATTCAGATTCACCTTGGAGGGACTGTATCCTTCTTGATAGATGCGCCATCGTTTCATCCTGTTGACCATGTTGAGCCTTCTGTGCTTTGAGCTCTTCTTCTAGAAAGAGCATTTCAACGCCATGGCTGGATTCGGGCCTATGCAGCTTTTCGTCGGTTGCCTCCAGCTGTTGTGCTTCTCTTGAACCCTTCTCAAACCTGCAATCCTTTAAAGATGATTCTAAGCCTTCATGTTCTTTTTCAACAAGGCTCACTTTTTCAAGAAGTCCACATTTTGCCTCAATAAGTCCAGCAAGATTTAGAGCCAGCCTTTTTTCTCTTCCCACGTAAAGCCTGCTACGAACCGACTGAAAACCTCTCCAGAAAAGTGAGAGAACAGCAAAAAATCCAAGAGCTGTACACATCACCAACTCCCAAGGAAAGCCATAAGGAAGATGGCCTGGCTTCATGTCTTCGGACAATGCTGCCACAACCCTGGGTGCTTCTTCCAGAACCACCCACTAGGATGGCTGAGAGGCAGCCCTTGGCTCCTCCATCACGCCAAGACAGCTTTGGCTCTTGCCACCACAACCACAGCCTGCCCAGGCAGGCCAACACAGGCTGTGGACACTCAGGTGTTTGGTCAGGAACTCCAACCTGCACCAGGCAACGGAGCAGACCACTGTGATCCCCTTCAGGGGCTGAGCGTATGGTGGGTGGTGGGCGTATGGCGGTGGGAGCCATGATCAAAGGCTCCCAGGAGCCTTGTTGTGCTCAACTGCCCATCAGGGGAGTCTTGTCCGCTTCCCTACCCAGTGCATCCTCATGTGCCACAGGTTTCGGTCCCTCCCACTCCAGCCAGAGAGAATTCCTCTCCATGCCACCCACCCCTTGATTTGGTTTAGGCCAGGCCAAGGCGGGGTTAGTAGGAAGATTCCATCCAGTCATAATAACATTCAGTTTGATGTCACTCAAATTCTAAAGCTGACTAAACTGTTCAAACAGCTTTTATGGCCTCTATTGGTCTTTGTGTCCCTTGCCTTTTGTTTGAGTGACTCAGTCCTTTCCCTGCCCTTGTGCTCTCCCTATTTCCTACCTTCCTTGCTTCCTTCCTCCCTTCCTGGGTTTTCCCCTTTTCTTCTTCCTTCTTTTCTACCTCCCTGCATCCCTCCAACTTTGCCTTCCTCCCTTCCAACTTTCTCTCTCCCTTCCCTCCCTTTTCTTTTCTTGCAAGTGTTTGGGGTGAAAGTCCATGGCAGGCCAGCCCCAAGCTAGGCAAGGTCACTGCCACTGAGCTACAACATCCCCAGACCTGCTGCCACTTCCTATGCAAGTAACTTGAATTATCTCTAAAGAGAAACTCTCACATTAGTCTACTTTCAAAGTAATTTCAGAAGAGTTGCTAACATGGGCATAAATCAGTTATGACAAGTCATTTTTGAAAAGCACGGCACAGCTAATGTTCCTCCAAAGAAGGAGTGGAAAACTTAATTGGTTTTCAGGTCAGCATTTCTAGACTAGTACAAACCCTCCTAATCCTGATCTCTCCTTAGTCCTATGATTTCTTTAAGTGTCCCCTTTGCTCCTGTTCATGGAGTCATGTGTACAGAAATTATACCTGGTTCTATTGAACTCTACTTAATTCTTTCTCACCTCTGTGCTCCTTTGGCCAAGTCACTCCTCAACACTTACTGTAACCCTTTCAATTTTTTTGTCCATTTTCATTTAAAAAACTCTTTCAAAAATTGAACCATTTCGCATGCAGACACAGTCTTCTTGATCTGCTATCAATCCCCCACTACTGACATTGTAAGTTATTGAAATGTACACTTCCGGACCGTTTTCAGATTTTTGAATCCTGTATATCTATCTGTCTATCTATTTACAAACATAACATGGTATTCTGAAAGAATCGTTCTGCTTTTGGAGCTCTACATTGTGTTTTCCAGAAGCAGGCCTATTACACAGAGATGAATCCATGTTACCTAGATTGAGTTCAAACCGGAATGTGCACTCTGATTCCCATTATATTGTTCTACCTACTGATGGACAGTTCAGTTATATCCAGACCTCACCACCTCCCCCATTGAGTAAAACCCTTGTGAAGAGACATGTAGATGCCTTTATGAACATATTGATAATTTTTCATGGCAGTGTTTTCCAAAAACCAGTTAGTAAAATCAATTGATTCCTTTGCAGCCTGAAATTACCTTCATTCCAGTTTACTGGTATAAGAACCGCAGTATATCAGCAACCATTCTCCAATAGTAGTTCAGGCAGAAGTCATTCTAGATAACAAGCAGTGCCGGATCCTCCATGTATTTTACACAGCCCATGACGGGGGACATCCGTCCATTCGTTTAGAACAACTGATGTTTTATGCTGGCAATTTAGGTTTATTTAAAGGAGTGATTAGAAAACAGGTGAGACAGACTGATTAGATTCAGTATGTATGTTGGCTTTGTTTTTCTAGGCCTGAAGTTTTCACATTTCAATTAATTGTAGGTTAAGTATCAGGCAGATTCTTCACTGGGCTTCAAATGTGATAAAGTTGCTTCTTATTTTTAAGAAGGCCGTTGCAATCCTGCATTTATTTTACACCTCAGTGCTTGTTTTACACACAAGCACACACACCCACACACCACACACATCAACACACACACAAACACATAATTAGAGCACATTTAACACTCAAATAAAGCTTTACCTACTGATTCATAACTAGGGTATTTTTTTTAATAAGTATTGTGTCTTGGTCTCTACTGGGGAAACATGGTTCAATGTGAGTTCTCTGGTTTGTTGTAGGGCAGTGAACGTCCACTTGTTGGCAATGATATAGAAATGGGGAGTAAGAGTTTAAAAGTTTTTACAGTAGGTAGGCAGAGTCAGAGTATGGAATCTAAGAATAAGAAATTGGGGAATTTCCTCTTTGTTTCTTCATTTCAACCTACTAATAATTCATGTATATTTTCCAAAAGTCTCCCAGAAAACAAGGACTAGGTCAATCCACATATCAGTGAACCATAGCAGAATGCGACTCTGAATTTCATATAAACAGTCATAAAATCAAAAAGACAGGTGCTGGGGTTTTGGCTCAGCACTAGAGTGCTGGCTTCACACTTTCAAAGGTCCTGAGTTGGATCCCCAACACCATACGTGAAAGGAATGAATGAACCAATGCATGAGTGTATGATGAATGAATTAAAGGTATAAGGAGGAGGAGGAAGAGGAGGAGGAGGAGGAGAAATAGAAGAAGATGATGAGAAATTTGACAGAAGGGAAAAAGGGGAGGAGAGTGAGTTTAAAGTGTGGTTTCCAATTCCCAAACGTTAAATTACAGCAGACGGGATAGAGAGAGAAGATGGGAGGGCAGGAGAGGGGGGATAGTAGAGGCTAGAAAAGGTAGCAGAATACAACAGTTACTAACGTGGCATTTTGTAAAAACGTGGATGTGTAAACAATGTGATTGTGCAATCTGTATATGGGGTCAAAATGGGAGTTCATAACTCACTTGAATCTAATGTAGGAAATATGGTATCTCAAGAGCTATGTAAGGTTTTAAGCAACCAATATAAAAAAGAGGTCTTCATTTTTCTTTGTAGTTGAGATCTCCTGTTTCCTTGACATGTTTAGTTGTGTTCTCTCCTTTAGTCCTCCCATGCTCTAGTTATTCTGATATGGAAAAACTAGCTGAAATGCCCAACCAGTCTCTAAATCAGTGACACTTTTTCATTAAGCCTAAAGTCACTTTACAATTGCTACAGTCATACTAAATACACTTCTTTGTTTGGAGTTTAAAGGATATTTCCACCAGCTAGATTACAAGGACCTAGAACTCCCATTCTTGTTTATGTAAGAGTGGCTTCATCAGATTAAATGCCGTTCTCTGGAATAACATAAAATAGGAATAATTTACTCATAAGATTCTTACGTAAACCATCTTTATTTACAAAATACTATCTTAAGAATTATTGTTTCATTGAGCTTCAATTGGAGCCAAAGTATAGTCAATTACTGAACTAAAAGCAGTTACTTAAAAACTAAAAATGAGAGATAAGTCAAATTACATTTGAAGAGAGAGCAACAGCATGAGGTTTCTTGTTTGGTACTGGATGTTGAGTAACAGGCTCATTTGCAGGTGGAAGGAACCCTTCAGGCAACTCACTTGTACTTTCAGAATGGGGGTGAAGAGGGCTGAATTCCAGCTCTTGGGGGAAGATTTTGTGAGGAAAACCCCCTCCCTGCATAGACACTTCGCATTGGAAATAGAGTGGGTGGCGGGTCAGGTGGAAAATAATCTCCAGGTTCCCAGACAAGTTTCCTGGGAGAGGTGGAGGAAAAAAAAGGTCCTCTTCTCATGAACTGACTCCTTGGGTCAACTGGAAACAAGGCACCTCTGACTGGAGGGAAAGGTGCCAACACAGAGCCAGAGCCAGTTGCTTGGTTTTCAGCATGGAGAGGTGAATCAGGCACATCAGAGTCCAAAGGAGGCATATTAGGAATTCTGTGTTCTGCTGGTCCCGATGCTCTACCACAATTTGAGTAAAACCTATCTTGCCTTTGTAGAGGAAGACGTGCATCAGAAGAATATGGTTGGCCTGGCGGAGGGATCATCAGCCTGCTGGCCTGTTCCCCTGGAGGAGAGAGGGGCCCAGCCTGAGAAGGTGCTCTCTGAAAATCAGTGAACTTATGACAGCTGGATTCTCTTCCTTTACTGCTAGTCGCATGGTCCAGAGGATTCTCCAGGGCCCCTTGACCCTCTTCCTCCTCCCACTGGAGTGAAAGGTGAGAGTGTGAGTGGACCACTCTTTTCAAAATGAGGAGGTCTCCTTTCAGATGAAGGGTGACCTATTGGTGAGGGCCCATTTGGAGAAGGCTTTCTGCCCATTGCTGAGTTGGAAACATCCAGTGCATCATAGGGATCTTTTTCTACAAGTTCAAATCTAAGCTCCTTCTCAGTTAATTTCTGTCTGTTGCGTGCATTTTGTTTCCTGAAATAACTGAGGTTTCTTTCAGCAATCCGAGCTGCCAACTCACTAGCATCTGCTTCTTTCTCGGAGGAAGTAATCTTCCCCAGACAGGAACGAATGGTACTCTGCAATTGTTCTTCAAGATATTGGGCTCTCTTTCTGTAGGTCTCCAGCTCTTTTATTGTATGGCTCATCTTTTCTTCGACTTTGGAAAGTTTCTCCTTTTGCTCCACACGGCAGTTTTCCTCCACTCTTAATTTCCTGTGCAGTTTCATCATATTTTCTTGACAGCGTTCCATCATGACTTTAAAGTTCTTCTGTAGGGTCTCATTCTCACTTTGCAGCTGTGCATTTTCGGACTGCAAGGATGCCTGTTCAGTCTGCAGACTTTTAAGGTGTTCTGTAAGGTCTTCCGTGGTTTTCTCCACTTCAGATGAGAAAGTACATTTTTGATTTCTTCCTCCTTCCAAGATTTCTAAGGAGGCCTTTAGCTTATCACCATAAACCAGGTTCCTCAAAGCTCCTTTGGACTCATCCTCCAAGTGAGCACCAATTTCGGGTTCACTCGTCTTTCCCAGTTCCAGGTGACCACCATCCCTTTGGGCTCCCAGGCTTGGAGAAGATCTATCCTTCATCTTCAGCAAGCATTCACTCAGAGACTCCATGTGATTTTCTGTGTCCCTTAGAACTTGTTCTCCAGCTACTTTAGAGTCCTCTAATATGATTTTTGCTTTATATTGGACACCTCCTTGTTGCCTCTGTGCTTCAGCTTCTCCTTGTATTGTTGGTCTCTGCGTTGGCGGAAGTAGGGATCCTTCATTCAAAACCTCTTTGATTGCCAGCTTCAGTTCTTCCTCATTCACTTGAAAGAGTCTCCAGTTTGTTTTAGCTTCAGCTATTTGTGATCTGAGGGATTCAGATTCACCTTGGAGGGACTGTATCCTTCTTGATAGATGCGCCATCGTTTCATCCTGTTGACCATGTTGAGCCTTCTGTGCTTTGAGCTCTTCTTCTAGAAAGAGCATTTCAACGCCATGGCTGGATTCGGGCCTATGCAGCTTTTCGTCGGTTGCCTCCAGCTGTTGTGCTTCTCTTGAACCCTTCTCAAACCTGCAATCCTTTAAAGATGATTCTAAGCCTTCATGTTCTTTTTCAACAAGGCTCACTTTTTCAAGAAGTCCACATTTTGCCTCAATAAGTCCAGCAAGATTTAGAGCCAGCCTTTTTTCTCTTCCCACGTAAAGCCTGCTACGAACCGACTGAAAACCTCTCCAGAAAAGTGAGAGAACAGCAAAAAATCCAAGAGCTGTACACATCACCAACTCCCAAGGAAAGCCATAAGGAAGATGGCCTGGCTTCATGTCTTCGGACAATGCTGCCACAACCCTGGGTGCTTCTTCCAGAACCACCCACTAGGATGGCTGAGAGGCAGCCCTTGGCTCCTCCATCACGCCAAGACAGCTTTGGCTCTTGCCACCACAACCACAGCCTGCCCAGGCAGGCCAACACAGGCTGTGGACACTCAGGTGTTTGGTCAGGAACTCCAACCTGCACCAGGCAACGGAGCAGACCACTGTGATCCCCTTCAGGGGCTGAGCGTATGGTGGGTGGTGGGCGTATGGCGGTGGGAGCCATGATCAAAGGCTCCCAGGAGCCTTGTTGTGCTCAACTGCCCATCAGGGGAGTCTTGTCCGCTTCCCTACCCAGTGCATCCTCATGTGCCACAGGTTTCGGTCCCTCCCACTCCAGCCAGAGAGAATTCCTCTCCATGCCACCCACCCCTTGATTTGGTTTAGGCCAGGCCAAGGCGGGGTTAGTAGGAAGATTCCATCCAGTCATAATAACATTCAGTTTGATGTCACTCAAATTCTAAAGCTGACTAAACTGTTCAAACAGCTTTTATGGCCTCTATTGGTCTTTGTGTCCCTTGCCTTTTGTTTGAGTGACTCAGTCCTTTCCCTGCCCTTGTGCTCTCCCTATTTCCTACCTTCCTTGCTTCCTTCCTCCCTTCCTGGGTTTTCCCCTTTTCTTCTTCCTTCTTTTCTACCTCCCTGCATCCCTCCAACTTTGCCTTCCTCCCTTCCAACTTTCTCTCTCCCTTCCCTCCCTTTTCTTTTCTTGCAAGTGTTTGGGGTGAAAGTCCATGGCAGGCCAGCCCCAAGCTAGGCAAGGTCACTGCCACTGAGCTACAACATCCCCAGACCTGCTGCCACTTCCTATGCAAGTAACTTGAATTATCTCTAAAGAGAAACTCTCACATTAGTCTACTTTCAAAGTAATTTCAGAAGAGTTGCTAACATGGGCATAAATCAGTTATGACAAGTCATTTTTGAAAAGCACGGCACAGCTAATGTTCCTCCAAAGAAGGAGTGGAAAACTTAATTGGTTTTCAGGTCAGCATTTCTAGACTAGTACAAACCCTCCTAATCCTGATCTCTCCTTAGTCCTATGATTTCTTTAAGTGTCCCCTTTGCTCCTGTTCATGGAGTCATGTGTACAGAAATTATACCTGGTTCTATTGAACTCTACTTAATTCTTTCTCACCTCTGTGCTCCTTTGGCCAAGTCACTCCTCAACACTTACTGTAACCCTTTCAATTTTTTTGTCCATTTTCATTTAAAAAACTCTTTCAAAAATTGAACCATTTCGCATGCAGACACAGTCTTCTTGATCTGCTATCAATCCCCCACTACTGACATTGTAAGTTATTGAAATGTACACTTCCGGACCGTTTTCAGATTTTTGAATCCTGTATATCTATCTGTCTATCTATTTACAAACATAACATGGTATTCTGAAAGAATCGTTCTGCTTTTGGAGCTCTACATTGTGTTTTCCAGAAGCAGGCCTATTACACAGAGATGAATCCATGTTACCTAGATTGAGTTCAAACCGGAATGTGCACTCTGATTCCCATTATATTGTTCTACCTACTGATGGACAGTTCAGTTATATCCAGACCTCACCACCTCCCCCATTGAGTAAAACCCTTGTGAAGAGACATGTAGATGCCTTTATGAACATATTGATAATTTTTCATGGCAGTGTTTTCCAAAAACCAGTTAGTAAAATCAATTGATTCCTTTGCAGCCTGAAATTACCTTCATTCCAGTTTACTGGTATAAGAACCGCAGTATATCAGCAACCATTCTCCAATAGTAGTTCAGGCAGAAGTCATTCTAGATAACAAGCAGTGCCGGATCCTCCATGTATTTTACACAGCCCATGACGGGGGACATCCGTCCATTCGTTTAGAACAACTGATGTTTTATGCTGGCAATTTAGGTTTATTTAAAGGAGTGATTAGAAAACAGGTGAGACAGACTGATTAGATTCAGTATGTATGTTGGCTTTGTTTTTCTAGGCCTGAAGTTTTCACATTTCAATTAATTGTAGGTTAAGTATCAGGCAGATTCTTCACTGGGCTTCAAATGTGATAAAGTTGCTTCTTATTTTTAAGAAGGCCGTTGCAATCCTGCATTTATTTTACACCTCAGTGCTTGTTTTACACACAAGCACACACACCCACACACCACACACATCAACACACACACAAACACATAATTAGAGCACATTTAACACTCAAATAAAGCTTTACCTACTGATTCATAACTAGGGTATTTTTTTTAATAAGTATTGTGTCTTGGTCTCTACTGGGGAAACATGGTTCAATGTGAGTTCTCTGGTTTGTTGTAGGGCAGTGAACGTCCACTTGTTGGCAATGATATAGAAATGGGGAGTAAGAGTTTAAAAGTTTTTACAGTAGGTAGGCAGAGTCAGAGTATGAAATCTAAGAATAAGAAATTGGGGAATTTCCTCTTTGTTTCTTCATTTCAACCTCCTAATAATTCATGTATATTTTCCAAAAGTCTCCCAGAAAACAAGGACTAGGTCAATCCACATATCAGTGAACCATAGCAGAATGCGACTCTGAATTTCATATAAACAGTCATAAAATCAAAAAGACAGGTGCTGGGGTTTTGGCTCAGCACTAGAGTGCTGGCTTCACACTTTCAAAGGTCCTGAGTTGGATCCCCAACACCATACGTGAAAGGAATGAATGAACCAATGCATGAGTGTATGATGAATGAATTAAAGGTATAAGGAGGAGGAGGAAGAGGAGGAGGAGGAGGAGAAATAGAAGAAGATGATGAGAAATTTGACAGAAGGGAAAAAGGGGAGGAGAGTGAGTTTAAAGTGTGGTTTCCAATTCCCAAACGTTAAATTACAGCAGACGGGATAGAGAGAGAAGATGGGAGGGCAGGAGAGGGGGGATAGTAGAGGCTAGAAAAGGTAGCAGAATACAACAGTTACTAACGTGGCATTTTGTAAAAACGTGGATGTGTAAACAATGTGATTGTGCAATCTGTATATGGGGTCAAAATGGGAGTTCATAACTCACTTGAATCTAATGTAGGAAATATGGTATCTCAAGAGCTATGTAAGGTTTTAAGCAACCAATATAAAAAAGAGGTCTTCATTTTTCTTTGTAGTTGAGATCTCCTGTTTCCTTGACATGTTTAGTTGTGTTCTCTCCTTTAGTCCTCCCATGCTCTAGTTATTCTGATATGGAAAAACTAGCTGAAATGCCCAACCAGTCTCTAAATCAGTGACACTTTTTCATTAAGCCTAAAGTCACTTTACAATTGCTACAGTCATACTAAATACACTTCTTTGTTTGGAGTTTAAAGGATATTTCCACCAGCTAGATTACAAGGACCTAGAACTCCCATTCTTGTTTATGTAAGAGTGGCTTCATCAGATTAAATGCCGTTCTCTGGAATAACATAAAATAGGAATAATTTACTCATAAGATTCTTACGTAAACCATCTTTATTTACAAAATACTATCTTAAGAATTATTGTTTCATTGAGCTTCAATTGGAGCCAAAGTATAGTCAATTACTGAACTAAAAGCAGTTACTTAAAAACTAAAAATGAGAGATAAGTCAAATTACATTTGAAGAGAGAGCAACAGCATGAGGTTTCTTGTTTGGTACTGGATGTTGAGTAACAGGCTCATTTGCAGGTGGAAGGAACCCTTCAGGCAACTCACTTGTACTTTCAGAATGGGGGTGAAGAGGGCTGAATTCCAGCTCTTGGGGGAAGATTTTGTGAGGAAAACCCCCTCCCTGCATAGACACTTCGCATTGGAAATAGAGTGGGTGGCGGGTCAGGTGGAAAATAATCTCCAGGTTCCCAGACAAGTTTCCTGGGAGAGGTGGAGGAAAAAAAAGGTCCTCTTCTCATGAACTGACTCCTTGGGTCAACTGGAAACAAGGCACCTCTGACTGGAGGGAAAGGTGCCAACACAGAGCCAGAGCCAGTTGCTTGGTTTTCAGCATGGAGAGGTGAATCAGGCACATCAGAGTCCAAAGGAGGCATATTAGGAATTCTGTGTTCTGCTGGTCCCGATGCTCTACCACAATTTGAGTAAAACCTATCTTGCCTTTGTAGAGGAAGACGTGCATCAGAAGAATATGGTTGGCCTGGCGGAGGGATCATCAGCCTGCTGGCCTGTTCCCCTGGAGGAGAGAGGGGCCCAGCCTGAGAAGGTGCTCTCTGAAAATCAGTGAACTTATGACAGCTGGATTCTCTTCCTTTACTGCTAGTCGCATGGTCCAGAGGATTCTCCAGGGCCCCTTGACCCTCTTCCTCCTCCCACTGGAGTGAAAGGTGAGAGTGTGAGTGGACCACTCTTTTCAAAATGAGGAGGTCTCCTTTCAGATGAAGGGTGACCTATTGGTGAGGGCCCATTTGGAGAAGGCTTTCTGCCCATTGCTGAGTTGGAAACATCCAGTGCATCATAGGGATCTTTTTCTACAAGTTCAAATCTAAGCTCCTTCTCAGTTAATTTCTGTCTGTTGCGTGCATTTTGTTTCCTGAAATAACTGAGGTTTCTTTCAGCAATCCGAGCTGCCAACTCACTAGCATCTGCTTCTTTCTCGGAGGAAGTAATCTTCCCCAGACAGGAACGAATGGTACTCTGCAATTGTTCTTCAAGATATTGGGCTCTCTTTCTGTAGGTCTCCAGCTCTTTTATTGTATGGCTCATCTTTTCTTCGACTTTGGAAAGTTTCTCCTTTTGCTCCACACGGCAGTTTTCCTCCACTCTTAATTTCCTGTGCAGTTTCATCATATTTTCTTGACAGCGTTCCATCATGACTTTAAAGTTCTTCTGTAGGGTCTCATTCTCACTTTGCAGCTGTGCATTTTCGGACTGCAAGGATGCCTGTTCAGTCTGCAGACTTTTAAGGTGTTCTGTAAGGTCTTCCGTGGTTTTCTCCACTTCAGATGAGAAAGTACATTTTTGATTTCTTCCTCCTTCCAAGATTTCTAAGGAGGCCTTTAGCTTATCACCATAAACCAGGTTCCTCAAAGCTCCTTTGGACTCATCCTCCAAGTGAGCACCAATTTCGGGTTCACTCGTCTTTCCCAGTTCCAGGTGACCACCATCCCTTTGGGCTCCCAGGCTTGGAGAAGATCTATCCTTCATCTTCAGCAAGCATTCACTCAGAGACTCCATGTGATTTTCTGTGTCCCTTAGAACTTGTTCTCCAGCTACTTTAGAGTCCTCTAATATGATTTTTGCTTTATATTGGACACCTCCTTGTTGCCTCTGTGCTTCAGCTTCTCCTTGTATTGTTGGTCTCTGCGTTGGCGGAAGTAGGGATCCTTCATTCAAAACCTCTTTGATTGCCAGCTTCAGTTCTTCCTCATTCACTTGAAAGAGTCTCCAGTTTGTTTTAGCTTCAGCTATTTGTGATCTGAGGGATTCAGATTCACCTTGGAGGGACTGTATCCTTCTTGATAGATGCGCCATCGTTTCATCCTGTTGACCATGTTGAGCCTTCTGTGCTTTGAGCTCTTCTTCTAGAAAGAGCATTTCAACGCCATGGCTGGATTCGGGCCTATGCAGCTTTTCGTCGGTTGCCTCCAGCTGTTGTGCTTCTCTTGAACCCTTCTCAAACCTGCAATCCTTTAAAGATGATTCTAAGCCTTCATGTTCTTTTTCAACAAGGCTCACTTTTTCAAGAAGTCCACATTTTGCCTCAATAAGTCCAGCAAGATTTAGAGCCAGCCTTTTTTCTCTTCCCACGTAAAGCCTGCTACGAACCGACTGAAAACCTCTCCAGAAAAGTGAGAGAACAGCAAAAAATCCAAGAGCTGTACACATCACCAACTCCCAAGGAAAGCCATAAGGAAGATGGCCTGGCTTCATGTCTTCGGACAATGCTGCCACAACCCTGGGTGCTTCTTCCAGAACCACCCACTAGGATGGCTGAGAGGCAGCCCTTGGCTCCTCCATCACGCCAAGACAGCTTTGGCTCTTGCCACCACAACCACAGCCTGCCCAGGCAGGCCAACACAGGCTGTGGACACTCAGGTGTTTGGTCAGGAACTCCAACCTGCACCAGGCAACGGAGCAGACCACTGTGATCCCCTTCAGGGGCTGAGCGTATGGTGGGTGGTGGGCGTATGGCGGTGGGAGCCATGATCAAAGGCTCCCAGGAGCCTTGTTGTGCTCAACTGCCCATCAGGGGAGTCTTGTCCGCTTCCCTACCCAGTGCATCCTCATGTGCCACAGGTTTCGGTCCCTCCCACTCCAGCCAGAGAGAATTCCTCTCCATGCCACCCACCCCTTGATTTGGTTTAGGCCAGGCCAAGGCGGGGTTAGTAGGAAGATTCCATCCAGTCATAATAACATTCAGTTTGATGTCAGTCAAATTCAAAAGCTGACTAAACTGTTCAAACAGCTTTTATGGCCTCTATTGGTCTTTGTGTCCCTTGCCTTTTGTTTGAGTGACTCAGTCCTTTCCCTGCCCTTGTGCTCTCCCTATTTCCTACCTTCCTTGCTTCCTTCCTCCCTTCCTGGGTTTTCCCCTTTTCTTCTTCCTTCTTTTCTACCTCCCTGCATCCCTCCAACTTTGCCTTCCTCCCTTCCAACTTTCTCTCTCCCTTCCCTCCCTTTTCTTTTCTTGCAAGTGTTTGGGGTGAAAGTCCATGGCAGGCCAGCCCCAAGCTAGGCAAGGTCACTGCCACTGAGCTACAACATCCCCAGACCTGCTGCCACTTCCTATGCAAGTAACTTGAATTATCTCTAAAGAGAAACTCTCACATTAGTCTACTTTCAAAGTAATTTCAGAAGAGTTGCTAACATGGGCATAAATCAGTTATGACAAGTCATTTTTGAAAAGCACGGCACAGCTAATGTTCCTCCAAAGAAGGAGTGGAAAACTTAATTGGTTTTCAGGTCAGCATTTCTAGACTAGTACAAACCCTCCTAATCCTGATCTCTCCTTAGTCCTATGATTTCTTTAAGTGTCCCCTTTGCTCCTGTTCATGGAGTCATGTGTACAGAAATTATACCTGGTTCTATTGAACTCTACTTAATTCTTTCTCACCTCTGTGCTCCTTTGGCCAAGTCACTCCTCAACACTTACTGTAACCCTTTCAATTTTTTTGTCCATTTTCATTTAAAAAACTCTTTCAAAAATTGAACCATTTCGCATGCAGACACAGTCTTCTTGATCTGCTATCAATCCCCCACTACTGACATTGTAAGTTATTGAAATGTACACTTCCGGACCGTTTTCAGATTTTTGAATCCTGTATATCTATCTGTCTATCTATTTACAAACATAACATGGTATTCTGAAAGAATCGTTCTGCTTTTGGAGCTCTACATTGTGTTTTCCAGAAGCAGGCCTATTACACAGAGATGAATCCATGTTACCTAGATTGAGTTCAAACCGGAATGTGCACTCTGATTCCCATTATATTGTTCTACCTACTGATGGACAGTTCAGTTATATCCAGACCTCACCACCTCCCCCATTGAGTAAAACCCTTGTGAAGAGACATGTAGATGCCTTTATGAACATATTGATAATTTTTCATGGCAGTGTTTTCCAAAAACCAGTTAGTAAAATCAATTGATTCCTTTGCAGCCTGAAATTACCTTCATTCCAGTTTACTGGTATAAGAACCGCAGTATATCAGCAACCATTCTCCAATAGTAGTTCAGGCAGAAGTCATTCTAGATAACAAGCAGTGCCGGATCCTCCATGTATTTTACACAGCCCATGACGGGGGACATCCGTCCATTCGTTTAGAACAACTGATGTTTTATGCTGGCAATTTAGGTTTATTTAAAGGAGTGATTAGAAAACAGGTGAGACAGACTGATTAGATTCAGTATGTATGTTGGCTTTGTTTTTCTAGGCCTGAAGTTTTCACATTTCAATTAATTGTAGGTTAAGTATCAGGCAGATTCTTCACTGGGCTTCAAATGTGATAAAGTTGCTTCTTATTTTTAAGAAGGCCGTTGCAATCCTGCATTTATTTTACACCTCAGTGCTTGTTTTACACACAAGCACACACACCCACACACCACACACATCAACACACACACAAACACATAATTAGAGCACATTTAACACTCAAATAAAGCTTTACCTACTGATTCATAACTAGGGTATTTTTTTTAATAAGTATTGTGTCTTGGTCTCTACTGGGGAAACATGGTTCAATGTGAGTTCTCTGGTTTGTTGTAGGGCAGTGAACGTTCACTTATTGGCAATGATATAGAAATGGGGAGTAAGAGTTTAAAAGTTTTTACAGTGGGTAGGCAGAGTCAGAGTATGGAATCTAAGAATAAGAAATTGGGGAATTTCCTCTTTGTTTCTTCATTTCAACCTCCTAATAATTCATGTATATTTTCCAAAAGTCTCCCAGAAAACAAGGACTAGGTCAATCCACATATCAGTGAACCATAGCAGAATGCGACTCTGAATTTCATATAAACAGTCATAAAATCAAAAAGACAGGTGCTGGGGTTTTGGCTCAGCACTAGAGTGCTGGCTTCACACTTTCAAAGGTCCTGAGTTGGATCCCCAACACCATACGTGAAAGGAATGAATGAACCAATGCATGAGTGTATGATGAATGAATTAAAGGTATAAGGAGGAGGAGGAAGAGGAGGAGGAGGAGGAGAAATAGAAGAAGATGATGAGAAATTTGACAGAAGGGAAAAAGGGGAGGAGAGTGAGTTTAAAGTGTGGTTTCCAATTCCCAAACGTTAAATTACAGCAGACGGGATAGAGAGAGAAGATGGGAGGGCAGGAGAGGGGGGATAGTAGAGGCTAGAAAAGGTAGCAGAATACAACAGTTACTAACGTGGCATTTTGTAAAAACGTGGATGTGTAAACAATGTGATTGTGCAATCTGTATATGGGGTCAAAATGGGAGTTCATAACTCACTTGAATCTAATGTAGGAAATATGGTATCTCAAGAGCTATGTAAGGTTTTAAGCAACCAATATAAAAAAGAGGTCTTCATTTTTCTTTGTAGTTGAGATCTCCTGTTTCCTTGACATGTTTAGTTGTGTTCTCTCCTTTAGTCCTCCCATGCTCTAGTTATTCTGATATGGAAAAACTAGCTGAAATGCCCAACCAGTCTCTAAATCAGTGACACTTTTTCATTAAGCCTAAAGTCACTTTACAATTGCTACAGTCATACTAAATACACTTCTTTGTTTGGAGTTTAAAAGATATTTCCACCAGCTAGATTACAAGGACCTAGAACTCCCATTCTTGTTTATGTAAGAGTGGCTTCATCAGATTAAATGCCGTTCTCTGGAATAACATAAAATAGGAATAATTTACTCATAAGATTCTTACGTCAACCATCTTTATTTACAAAATACTATCTTAAGAATTATTGTTTCATTGAGCTTCAATTGGAGCCAAAGTATAGTCAATTACTGAGCTAAAAGCAGTTACTTAAAAACTAAAAATGAGAGATAAGTCAAATTACATTTGAAGAGAGAGCAACAGCATGAGGTTTCTTGTTTGGTTCTGGATGTTGAGTAACAGGCTCATTTGCAGGTGGAAGGAACCCTTCAGGCAACTCACTTGTACTTTCAGAATGGGGGTGAAGAGGGCTGAATTCCAGCTCTTGGGGGAAGATTTTGTGAGGAAAACCCCCTCCCTGCATAGACACTTCGCATTGGAAATGGAGTGGGTGGCGGGTCAGGTGGAAAATAATCTCCAGGTTCCCAGACAAGTTTCCTGGGAGAGGTGGAGGAAAAAAAAGGTCCTCTTCTCATGAACTGACTCCTTGGGTCAACTGGAAACAAGGCACCTCTGACTGGAGGGAAAGGTGCCAACACAGAGCCAGAGCCAGTTGCTTGGTTTTCAGCATGGAGAGGTGAATCAGGCACATCAGAGTCCAAAGGAGGCATATTAGGAATTCTGTGTTCTGCTGGTCCCGATGCTCTACCACAATTTGAGTAAAACCTATCTTGCCTTTGTAGAGGAAGACGTGCATCAGAAGAATATGGTTGGCCTGGCGGAGGGATCATCAGCCTGCTGGCCTGTTCCCCTGGAGGAGAGAGGGGCCCAGCCTGAGAAGGTGCTCTCTGAAAATCAGTGAACTTATGACAGCTGGATTCTCTTCCTTTACTGCTAGTCGCATGGTCCAGAGGATTCTCCAGGGCCCCTTGACCCTCTTCCTCCTCCCACTGGAGTGAAAGGTGAGAGTGTGAGTGGACCACTCTTTTCAAAATGAGGAGGTCTCCTTTCAGATGAAGGGTGACCTATTGGTGAGGGCCCATTTGGAGAAGGCTTTCTGCCCATTGCTGAGTTGGAAACATCCAGTGCATCATAGGGATCTTTTTCTACAAGTTCAAATCTAAGCTCCTTCTCAGTTAATTTCTGTCTGTTGCGTGCATTTTGTTTCCTGAAATAACTGAGGTTTCTTTCAGCAATCCGAGCTGCCAACTCACTAGCATCTGCTTCTTTCTTGGAGGAAGTAATCTTCCCCAGACAGGAACGAATGGTACTCTGCAATTGTTCTTCAAGATATTGGGCTCTCTTTCTGTAGGTCTCCAGCTCTTTTATTGTATGGCTCATCTTTTCTTCGACTTTGGAAAGTTTCTCCTTTTGCTCCACACGGCAGTTTTCCTCCACTCTTAATTTCCTGTGCAGTTTCATCATATTTTCTTGACAGCGTTCCATCATGACTTTAAAGTTCTTCTGTAGGGTCTCATTCTCACTTTGCAGCTGTGCATTTTCGGACTGCAAGGATGCCTCTTCAGTCTGCAGACTTTTAAGGTGTTCTGTAAGGTCTTCCGTGGTTTTCTCCACTTCAGATGAGAAAGTACATTTTTGATTTCTTCCTCCTTCCAAGATTTCTAAGGAGGCCTTTAGCTTATCACCATAAACCAGGTTCCTCAAAGCTCCTTTGGACTCATCCTCCAAGTGAGCACCAATTTCGGGTTCACTCGTCTTTCCCAGTTCCAGGTGACCACCATCCCTTTGGGCTCCCAGGCTTGGAGAAGATCTATCCTTCATCTTCAGCAAGCATTCACTCAGAGACTCCATGTGATTTTCTGTGTCCCTTAGAACTTGTTCTCCAGCTACTTTAGAGTCCTCTAATATGATTTTTGCTTTATATTGGACACCTCCTTGTTGCCTCTGTGCTTCAGCTTCTCCTTGTATTGTTGGTCTCTGCGTTGGCGGAAGTAGGGATCCTTCATTCAAAACCTCTTTGATTGCCAGCTTCAGTTCTTCCTCATTCACTTGAAAGAGTCTCCAGTTTGTTTTAGCTTCAGCTATTTGTGATCTGAGGGATTCAGATTCACCTTGGAGGGACTGTATCCTTCTTGATAGATGCGCCATCGTTTCATCCTGTTGACCATGTTGAGCCTTCTGTGCTTTGAGCTCTTCTTCTAGAAAGAGCATTTCAACGCCATGGCTGGATTCGGGCCTATGCAGCTTTTCGTCGGTTGCCTCCAGCTGTTGTGCTTCTCTTGAACCCTTCTCAAACCTGCAATCCTTTAAAGATGATTCTAAGCCTTCATGTTCTTTTTCAACAAGGCTCACTTTTTCAAGAAGTCCACATTTTGCCTCAATAAGTCCAGCAAGATTTAGAGCCAGCCTTTTTTCTCTTCCCACGTAAAGCCTGCTACGAACCGACTGAAAACCTCTCCAGAAAAGTGAGAGAACAGCAAAAAATCCAAGAGCTGTACACATCACCAACTCCCAAGGAAAGCCATAAGGAAGATGGCCTGGCTTCATGTCTTCGGACAATGCTGCCACAACCCTGGGTGCTTCTTCCAGAACCACCCACTAGGATGGCTGAGAGGCAGCCCTTGGCTCCTCCATCACGCCAAGACAGCTTTGGCTCTTGCCACCACAACCACAGCCTGCCCAGGCAGGCCAACACAGGCTGTGGACACTCAGGTGTTTGGTCAGGAACTCCAACCTGCACCAGGCAACGGAGCAGACCACTGTGATCCCCTTCAGGGGCTGAGCGTATGGTGGGTGGTGGGCGTATGGCGGTGGGAGCCATGATCAAAGGCTCCCAGGAGCCTTGTTGTGCTCAACTGCCCATCAGGGGAGTCTTGTCCGCTTCCCTACCCAGTGCATGTTCATGTGCCACAGGTTTCGGTCCCTCCCACTCCAGCCAGAGAGAATTCCTCTCCATGCCACCCACCCCTTGATTTGGTTTAGGCCAGGCCAAGGCGGGGTTAGTAGGAAGATTCCATCCAGTCATAATAACATTCAGTTTGATGTCACTCAAATTCTAAAGCTGACTAAACTGTTCAAACAGCTTTTATGGCCTCTATTGGTCTTTGTGTCCCTTGCCTTTTGTTTGAGTGACTCAGTCCTTTCCCTGCCCTTGTGCTCTCCCTATTTCCTACCTTCCTTGCTTCCTTCCTCCCTTCCTGGGTTTTCCCCTTTTCTTCTTCCTTCTTTTCTACCTCCCTGCATCCCTCCAACTTTGCCTTCCTCCCTTCCAACTTTCTCTCTCCCTTCCCTCCCTTTTCTTTTCTTGCAAGTGTTTGGGGTGAAAGTCCATGGCAGGCCAGCCCCAAGCTAGGCAAGGTCACTGCCACTGAGCTACAACATCCCCAGACCTGCTGCCACTTCCTATGCAAGTAACTTGAATTATCTCTAAAGAGAAACTCTCACATTAGTCTACTTTCAAAGTAATTTCAGAAGAGTTGCTAACATGGGCATAAATCAGTTATGACAAGTCATTTTTGAAAAGCACGGCACAGCTAATGTTCCTCCAAAGAAGGAGTGGAAAACTTAATTGGTTTTCAGGTCAGCATTTCTAGACTAGTACAAACCCTCCTAATCCTGATCTCTCCTTAGTCCTATGATTTCTTTAAGTGTCCCCTTTGCTCCTGTTCATGGAGTCATGTGTACAGAAATTATACCTGGTTCTATTGAACTCTACTTAATTCTTTCTCACCTCTGTGCTCCTTTGGCCAAGTCACTCCTCAACACTTACTGTAACCCTTTCAATTTTTTTGTCCATTTTCATTTAAAAAACTCTTTCAAAAATTGAACCATTTCGCATGCAGACACAGTCTTCTTGATCTGCTATCAATCCCCCACTACTGACATTGTAAGTTATTGAAATGTACACTTCCGGACCGTTTTCAGATTTTTGAATCCTGTATATCTATCTGTCTATCTATTTACAAACATAACATGGTATTCTGAAAAAATCGTTCTGCTTTTGGAGCTCTACATTGTGTTTTCCAGAAGCAGGCCTATTACACAGAGATGAATCCATGTTACCTAGATTGAGTTCAAACCGGAATGTGCACTCTGATTCCCATTATATTGTTCTACCTACTGATGGACAGTTCAGTTATATCCAGACCTCACCACCTCCCCCATTGAGTAAAACCCTTGTGAAGAGACATGTAGATGCCTTTATGAACATATTGATAATTTTTCATGGCAGTGTTTTCCAAAAACCAGTTAGTAAAATCAATTGATTCCTTTGCAGCCTGAAATTACCTTCATTCCAGTTTACTGGTATAAGAACCGCAGTATATCAGCAACCATTCTCCAATAGTAGTTCAGGCAGAAGTCATTCTAGATAACAAGCAGTGCCGGATCCTCCATGTATTTTACACAGCCCATGACGGGGGACATCCGTCCATTCGTTTAGAACAACTGATGTTTTATGCTGGCAATTTAGGTTTATTTAAAGGAGTGATTAGAAAACAGGTGAGACAGACTGATTAGATTCAGTATGTATGTTGGCTTTGTTTTTCTAGGCCTGAAGTTTTCACATTTCAATTAATTGTAGGTTAAGTATCAGGCAGATTCTTCACTGGGCTTCAAATGTGATAAAGTTGCTTCTTATTTTTAAGAAGGCCGTTGCAATCCTGCATTTATTTTACACCTCAGTGCTTGTTTTACACACAAGCACACACACCCACACACCACACACATCAACACACACACAAACACATAATTAGAGCACATTTAACACTCAAATAAAGCTTTACCTACTGATTCATAACTAGGGTATTTTTTTTAATAAGTATTGTGTCTTGGTCTCTACTGGGGAAACATGGTTCAATGTGAGTTCTCTGGTTTGTTGTAGGGCAGTGAACGTTCACTTGTTGGCAATGATATAGAAATGGGGAGTAAGAGTTTAAAAGTTTTTACAGTAGGTAGGCAGAGTCAGAGTATGGAATCTAAGAATAAGAAATTGGGGAATTTCCTCTTTGTTTCTTCATTTCAACCTCCTAATAATTCATGTATATTTTCCAAAAGTCTCCCAGAAAACAAGGACTAGGTCAATCCACATATCAGTGAACCATAGCAGAATGCGACTCTGAATTTCATATAAACAGTCATAAAATCAAAAAGACAGGTGCTGGGGTTTTGGCTCAGCACTAGAGTGCTGGCTTCACCCTCTCAAAGGTCCTGAGTTGGATCCCCAACACCATACGTGAAAGGAATGAATGAACCAATGCATGAGTGTATGATGAATGAATTAAAGGTATAAGGAGGAGGAGGAAGAGGAGGAGGAGGAGGAGAAATAGAAGAAGATGATGAGAAATTTGACAGAAGGGAAAAAGGGGAGGAGAGTGAGTTTAAAGTGTGGTTTCCAATTCCCAAACGTTAAATTACAGCAGACGGGATAGAGAGAGAAGATGGGAGGGCAGGAGAGGGGGGATAGTAGAGGCTAGAAAAGGTAGCAGAATACAACAGTTACTAACGTGGCATTTTGTAAAAACGTGGATGTGTAAACAATGTGATTGTGCAATCTGAATATGGGGTCAAAATGGGAGTTCATAACTCACTTGAATCTAATGTAGGAAATATGGTATCTCAAGAGCTATGTAAGGTTTTAAGCAACCAATATAAAAAAGAGGTCTTCATTTTTCTTTGTAGTTGAGATCTCCTGTTTCCTTGACATGTTTAGTTGTGTTCTCTCCTTTAGTCCTCCCATGCTCTAGTTATTCTGATATGGAAAAACTAGCTGAAATGCCCAACCAGTCTCTAAATCAGTGACACTTTTTCATTAAGCCTAAAGTCACTTTACAATTGCTACAGTCATACTAAATACACTTCTTTGTTTGGAGTTTAAAAGATATTTCCACCAGCTAGATTACAAGGACCTAGAACTCCCATTCTTGTTTATGTAAGAGTGGCTTCATCAGATTAAATGCCGTTCTCTGGAATAACATAAAATAGGAATAATTTACTCATAAGATTCTTACGTAAACCATCTTTATTTACAAAATACTATCTTAAGAATTATTGTTTCATTGAGCTTCAATTGGAGCCAAAGTATAGTCAATTACTGAGCTAAAAGCAGTTACTTAAAAACTAAAAATGAGAGATAAGTCAAATTACATTTGAAGAGAGAGCAACAGCATGAGGTTTCTTGTTTGGTTCTGGATGTTGAGTAACAGGCTCATTTGCAGGTGGAAGGAACCCTTCAGGCAACTCACTTGTACTTTCAGAATGGGGGTGAAGAGGGCTGAATTCCAGCTCTTGGGGGAAGATTTTGTGAGGAAAACCCCCTCCCTGCATAGACACTTCGCATTGGAAATGGAGTGGGTGGCGGGTCAGGTGGAAAATAATCTCCAGGTTCCCAGACAAGTTTCCTGGGAGAGGTGGAGGAAAAAAAAGGTCCTCTTCTCATGAACTGACTCCTTGGGTCAACTGGAAACAAGGCACCTCTGACTGGAGGGAAAGGTGCCAACACAGAGCCAGAGCCAGTTGCTTGGTTTTCAGCATGGAGAGGTGAATCAGGCACATCAGAGTCCAAAGGAGGCATATTAGGAATTCTGTGTTCTGCTGGTCCCGATGCTCTACCACAATTTGAGTAAAACCTATCTTGCCTTTGTAGAGGAAGACGTGCATCAGAAGAATATGGTTGGCCTGGCGGAGGGATCATCAGCCTGCTGGCCTGTTCCCCTGGAGGAGAGAGGGGCCCAGCCTGAGAAGGTGCTCTCTGAAAATCAGTGAACTTATGACAGCTGGATTCTCTTCCTTTACTGCTAGTCGCATGGTCCAGAGGATTCTCCAGGGCCCCTTGACCCTCTTCCTCCTCCCACTGGAGTGAAAGGTGAGAGTGTGAGTGGACCACTCTTTTCAAAATGAGGAGGTCTCCTTTCAGATGAAGGGTGACCTATTGGTGAGGGCCCATTTGGAGAAGGCTTTCTGCCCATTGCTGAGTTGGAAACATCCAGTGCATCATAGGGATCTTTTTCTACAAGTTCAAATCTAAGCTCTTTCTCAGTTAATTTCTGTCTGTTGCGTGCATTTTGTTTCCTGAAATAACTGAGGTTTCTTTCAGCAATCCGAGCTGCCAACTCACTAGCATCTGCTTCTTTCTCGGAGGAAGTAATCTTCCCCAGACAGGAACGAATGGTACTCTGCAATTGTTCTTCAAGATATTGGGCTCTCTTTCTGTAGGTCTCCAGCTCTTTTATTGTATGGCTCATCTTTTCTTCGACTTTGGAAAGTTTCTCCTTTTGCTCCACACGGCAGTTTTCCTCCACTCTTAATTTCCTGTGCAGTTTCATCATATTTTCTTGACAGCGTTCCATCATGACTTTAAAGTTCTTCTGTAGGGTCTCATTCTCACTTTGCAGCTGTGCATTTTCGGACTGCAAGGATGCCTGTTCAGTCTGCAGACTTTTAAGGTGTTCTGTAAGGTCTTCCGTGGTTTTCTCCACTTCAGATGAGAAAGTACATTTTTGATTTCTTCCTCCTTCCAAGATTTCTAAGGAGGCCTTTAGCTTATCACCATAAACCAGGTTCCTCAAAGCTCCTTTGGACTCATCCTCCAAGTGAGCACCAATTTCGGGTTCACTCGTCTTTCCCAGTTCCAGGTGACCACCATCCCTTTGGGCTCCCAGGCTTGGAGAAGATCTATCCTTCATCTTCTGCAAGCATTCACTCAGAGACTCCATGTGATTTTCTGTGTCCCTTAGAACTTGTTCTCCAGCTACTTTAGAGTCCTCTAATATGATTTTTGCTTTATATTGGACACCTCCTTGTTGCCTCTGTGCTTCAGCTTCTCCTTGTATTGTTGGTCTCTGCGTTGGCGGAAGTAGGGATCCTTCATTCAAAACCTCTTTGATTGCCAGCTTCAGTTCTTCCTCATTCACTTGAAAGAGTCTCCAGTTTGTTTTAGCTTCAGCTATTTGTGATCTGAGGGATTCAGATTCACCTTGGAGGGACTGTATCCTTCTTGATAGATGCGCCATCGTTTCATCCTGTTGACCATGTTGAGCCTTCTGTGCTTTGAGCTCTTCTTCTAGAAACAGCATTTCAACGCCATGGCTGGATTCGGGCCTATGCAGCTTTTCGTCGGTTGCCTCCAGCTGTTGTGCTTCTCTTGAACCCTTCTCAAACCTGCAATCCTTTAAAGATGATTCTAAGCCTTCATGTTCTTTTTCAACAAGGCTCACTTTTTCAAGAAGTCCACATTTTGCCTCAATAAGTCCAGCAAGATTTAGAGCCAGCCTTTTTTCTCTTCCCACGTAAAGCCTGCTACGAACCGACTGAAAACCTCTCCAGAAAAGTGAGAGAACAGCAAAAAATCCAAGAGCTGTACACATCACCAACTCCCAAGGAAAGCCATAAGGAAGATGGCCTGGCTTCATGTCTTCGGACAATGCTGCCACAACCCTGGGTGCTTCTTCCAGAACCACCCACTAGGATGGCTGAGAGGCAGCCCTTGGCTCCTCCATCACGCCAAGACAGCTTTGGCTCTTGCCACCACAACCACAGCCTGACCAGGCAGGCCAACACAGGCTGTGGACACTCAGGTGTTTGGTCAGGAACTCCAACCTGCACCAGGCAACGGAGCAGACCACTGTGATCCCCTTCAGGGGCTGAGCGTATGGTGGGTGGTGGGCGTATGGCGGTGGGAGCCATGATCAAAGGCTCCCAGGAGCCTTGTTGTGCTCAACTGCCCATCAGGGGAGTCTTGTCCGCTTCCCTACCCAGTGCATCCTCATGTGCCACAGGTTTCGGTCCCTCCCACTCCAGCCAGAGAGAATTCCTCTCCATGCCACCCACCCCTTGATTTGGTTTAGGCCAGGCCAAGGCGGGGTTAGTAGGAAGATTCCATCCAGTCATAATAACATTCAGTTTGATGTCACTCAAATTCTAAAGCTGACTAAACTGTTCAAACAGCTTTTATGGCCTCTATTGGTCTTTGTGTCCCTTGCCTTTTGTTTGAGTGACTCAGTCCTTTCCCTGCCCTTGTGCTCTCCCTATTTCCTACCTTCCTTGCTTCCTTCCTCCCTTCCTGGGTTTTCCCCTTTTCTTCTTCCTTCTTTTCTACCTCCCTGCATCCCTCCAACTTTGCCTTCCTCCCTTCCAACTTTCTCTCTCCCTTCCCTCCCTTTTCTTTTCTTGCAAGTGTTTGGGGTGAAAGTCCATGGCAGGCCAGCCCCAAGCTAGGCAAGGTCACTGCCACTGAGCTACAACATCCCCAGACCTGCTGCCACTTCCTATGCAAGTAACTTGAATTATCTCTAAAGAGAAACTCTCACATTAGTCTACTTTCAAAGTAATTTCAGAAGAGTTGCTAACATGGGCATAAATCAGTTATGACAAGTCATTTTTGAAAAGCACGGCACAGCTAATGTTCCTCCAAAGAAGGAGTGGGAAACTTAATTGGTTTTCAGGTCAGCATTTCTAGACTAGTACAAACCCTCCTAATCCTGATCTCTCCTTAGTCCTATGATTTCTTTAAGTGTCCCCTTTGCTCCTGTTCATGGAGTCATGTGTACAGAAATTATACCTGGTTCTATTGAACTCTACTTAATTCTTTCTCACCTCTGTGCTCCTTTGGCCAAGTCACTCCTCAACACTTACTGTAACCCTTTCAATTTTTTTGTCCATTTTCATTTAAAAAACTCTTTCAAAAATTGAACCATTTCGCATGCAGACACAGTCTTCTTGATCTGCTATCAATCCCCCACTACTGACATTGTAAGTTATTGAAATGTACACTTCCGGACCGTTTTCAGATTTTTGAATCCTGTATATCTATCTGTCTATCTATTTACAAACATAACATGGTATTCTGAAAGAATCGTTCTGCTTTTGGAGCTCTACATTGTGTTTTCCAGAAGCAGGCCTATTACACAGAGATGAATCCATGTTACCTAGATTGAGTTCAAACCGGAATGTGCACTCTGATTCCCATTATATTGTTCTACCTACTGATGGACAGTTCAGTTATATCCAGACCTCACCACCTCCCCCATTGAGTAAAACCCTTGTGAAGAGACATGTAGATGCCTTTATGAACATATTGATAATTTTTCATGGCAGTGTTTTCCAAAAACCAGTTAGTAAAATCAATTGATTCCTTTGCAGCCTGAAATTACCTTCATTCCAGTTTACTGGTATAAGAACCGCAGTATATCAGCAACCATTCTCCAATAGTAGTTCAGGCAGAAGTCATTCTAGATAACAAGCAGTGCCGGATCCTCCATGTATTTTACACAGCCCATGACGGGGGACATCCGTCCATTCGTTTAGAACAACTGATGTTTTATGCTGGCAATTTAGGTTTATTTAAAGGAGTGATTAGAAAACAGGTGAGACAGACTGATTAGATTCAGTATGTATGTTGGCTTTGTTTTTCTAGGCCTGAAGTTTTCACATTTCAATTAATTGTAGGTTAAGTATCAGGCAGATTCTTCACTGGGCTTCAAATGTGATAAAGTTGCTTCTTATTTTTAAGAAGGCCGTTGCAATCCTGCATTTATTTTACACCTCAGTGCTTGTTTTACACACAAGCACACACACCCACACACCACACACATCAACACACACACAAACACATAATTAGAGCACATTTAACACTCAAATAAAGCTTTACCTACTGATTCATAACTAGGGTATTTTTTTTAATAAGTATTGTGTCTTGGTCTCTACTGGGGAAACATGGTTCAATGTGAGTTCTCTGGTTTGTTGTAGGGCAGTGAACGTCCACTTGTTGGCAATGATATAGAAATGGGGAGTAAGAGTTTAAAAGTTTTTACAGTAGGTAGGCAGAGTCAGAGTATGGAATCTAAGAATAAGAAATTGGGGAATTTCCTCTTTGTTTCTTCATTTCAACCTCCTAATAATTCATGTATATTTTCCAAAAGTCTCCCAGAAAACAAGGACTAGGTCAATCCACATATCAGTGAACCATAGCAGAATGCGACTCTGAATTTCATATAAACAGTCATAAAATCAAAAAGACAGGTGCTGGGGTTTTGGCTCAGCACTAGAGTGCTGGCTTCACCCTCTCAAAGGTCCTGAGTTGGATCCCCAACACCATACGTGAAAGGAATGAATGAACCAATGCATGAGTGTATGATGAATGAATTAAAGGTATAAGGAGGAGGAGGAAGAGGAGGAGGAGGAGGAGAAATAGAAGAAGATGATGAGAAATTTGACAGAAGGGAAAAAGGGGAGGAGAGTGAGTTTAAAGTGTGGTTTCCAATTCCCAAACGTTAAATTACAGCAGACGGGATAGAGAGAGAAGATGGGAGGGCAGGAGAGGGGGGATAGTAGAGGCTAGAAAAGGTAGCAGAATACAACAGTTACTAACGTGGCATTTTGTAAAAACGTGGATGTGTAAACAATGTGATTGTGCAATCTGTATATGGGGTCAAAATGGGAGTTCATAACTCACTTGAATCTAATGTAGGAAATATGGTATCTCAAGAGCTATGTAAGGTTTTAAGCAACCAATATAAAAAAGAGGTCTTCATTTTTCTTTGTAGTTGAGATCTCCTGTTTCCTTGACATGTTTAGTTGTGTTCTCTCCTTTAGTCCTCCCATGCTCTAGTTATTCTGATATGGAAAAACTAGCTGAAATGCCCAACCAGTCTCTAAATCAGTGACACTTTTTCATTAAGCCTAAAGTCACTTTACAATTGCTACAGTCATACTAAATACACTTCTTTGTTTGGAGTTTAAAGGATATTTCCACCAGCTAGATTACAAGGACCTAGAACTCCCATTCTTGTTTATGTAAGAGTGGCTTCATCAGATTAAATGCCGTTCTCTGGAATAACATAAAATAGGAATAATTTACTCATAAGATTCTTACGTAAACCATCTTTATTTACAAAATACTATCTTAAGAATTATTGTTTCATTGAGCTTCAATTGGAGCCAAAGTATAGTCAATTACTGAACTAAAAGCAGTTACTTAAAAACTAAAAATGAGAGATAAGTCAAATTACATTTGAAGAGAGAGCAACAGCATGAGGTTTCTTGTTTGGTACTGGATGTTGAGTAACAGGCTCATTTGCAGGTGGAAGGAACCCTTCAGGCAACTCACTTGTACTTTCAGAATGGGGGTGAAGAGGGCTGAATTCCAGCTCTTGGGGGAAGATTTTGTGAGGAAAACCCCCTCCCTGCATAGACACTTCGCATTGGAAATGGAGTGGGTGGCGGGTCAGGTGGAAAATAATCTCCAGGTTCCCAGACAAGTTTCCTGGGAGAGGTGGAGGAAAAAAAAGGTCCTCTTCTCATGAACTGACTCCTTGGGTCAACTGGAAACAAGGCACCTCTGACTGGAGGGAAAGGTGCCAACACAGAGCCAGAGCCAGTTGCTTGGTTTTCAGCATGGAGAGGTGAATCAGGCACATCAGAGTCCAAAGGAGGCATATTAGGAATTCTGTGTTCTGCTGGTCCCGATGCTCTACCACAATTTGAGTAAAACCTATCTTGCCTTTGTAGAGGAAGACGTGCATCAGAAGAATATGGTTGGCCTGGCGGAGGGATCATCAGCCTGCTGGCCTGTTCCCCTGGAGGAGAGAGGGGCCCAGCCTGAGAAGGTGCTCTCTGAAAATCAGTGAACTTATGACAGCTGGATTCTCTTCCTTTACTGCTAGTCGCATGGTCCAGAGGATTCTCCAGGGCCCCTTGACCCTCTTCCTCCTCCCACTGGAGTGAAAGGTGAGAGTGTGAGTGGACCACTCTTTTCAAAATGAGGAGGTCTCCTTTCAGATGAAGGGTGACCTATTGGTGAGGGCCCATTTGGAGAAGGCTTTCTGCCCATTGCTGAGTTGGAAACATCCAGTGCATCATAGGGATCTTTTTCTACAAGTTCAAATCTAAGCTCCTTCTCAGTTAATTTCTGTCTGTTGCGTGCATTTTGTTTCCTGAAATAACTGAGGTTTCTTTCAGCAATCCGAGCTGCCAACTCACTAGCATCTGCTTCTTTCTCGGAGGAAGTAATCTTCCCCAGACAGGAACGAATGGTACTCTGCAATTGTTCTTCAAGATATTGGGCTCTCTTTCTGTAGGTCTCCAGCTCTTTTATTGTATGGCTCATCTTTTCTTCGACTTTGGAAAGTTTCTCCTTTTGCTCCACACGGCAGTTTTCCTCCACTCTTAATTTCCTGTGCAGTTTCATCATATTTTCTTGACAGCGTTCCATCATGACTTTAAAGTTCTTCTGTAGGGTCTCATTCTCACTTTGCAGCTGTGCATTTTCGGACTGCAAGGATGCCTCTTCAGTCTGCAGACTTTTAAGGTGTTCTGTAAGGTCTTCCGTGGTTTTCTCCACTTCAGATGAGAAAGTACATTTTTGATTTCTTCCTCCTTCCAAGATTTCTAAGGAGGCCTTTAGCTTATCACCATAAACCAGGTTCCTCAAAGCTCCTTTGGACTCATCCTCCAAGTGAGCACCAATTTCGGGTTCACTTGTCTTTCCCAGTTCCAGGTGACCACCATCCCTTTGGGCTCCCAGGCTTGGAGAAGATCTATCCTTCATCTTCAGCAAGCATTCACTCAGAGACTCCATGTGATTTTCTGTGTCCCTTAGAACTTGTTCTCCAGCTACTTTAGAGTCCTCTAATATGATTTTTGCTTTATATTGGACACCTCCTTGTTGCCTCTGTGCTTCAGCTTCTCCTTGTATTGTTGGTCTCTGCGTTGGCGGAAGTAGGGATCCTTCATTCAAAACCTCTTTGATTGCCAGCTTCAGTTCTTCCTCATTCACTTGAAAGAGTCTCCAGTTTGTTTTAGCTTCAGCTATTTGTGATCTGAGGGATTCAGATTCACCTTGGAGGGACTGTATCCTTCTTGATAGATGCGCCATCGTTTCATCCTGTTGACCATGTTGAGCCTTCTGTGCTTTGAGCTCTTCTTCTAGAAAGAGCATTTCAACGCCATGGCTGGATTCGGGCCTATGCAGCTTTTCGTCGGTTGCCTCCAGCTGTTGTGCTTCTCTTGAACCCTTCTCAAACCTGCAATCCTTTAAAGATGATTCTAAGCCTTCATGTTCTTTTTCAACAAGGCTCACTTTTTCAAGAAGTCCACATTTTGCCTCAATAAGTCCAGCAAGATTTAGAGCCAGCCTTTTTTCTCTTCCCACGTAAAGCCTGCTACGAACCGACTGAAAACCTCTCCAGAAAAGTGAGAGAACAGCAAAAAATCCAAGAGCTGTACACATCACCAACTCCCAAGGAAAGCCATAAGGAAGATGGCCTGGCTTCATGTCTTCGGACAATGCTGCCACAACCCTGGGTGCGTCTTCCAGAACCACCCACTAGGATGGCTGAGAGGCAGCCCTTGGCTCCTCCATCACGCCAAGACAGCTTTGGCTCTTGCCACCACAACCACAGCCTGCCCAGGCAGGCCAACACAGGCTGTGGACACTCAGGTGTTTGGTCAGGAACTCCAACCTGCACCAGGCAACGGAGCAGACCACTGTGATCCCCTTCAGGGGCTGAGCGTATGGTGGGTGGTGGGCGTATGGTGGTGGGAGCCATGATCAAAGGCTCCCAGGAGCCTTGTTGTGCTCAACTGCCCATCAGGGGAGTCTTGTCCGCTTCCCTACCCAGTGCATCCTCATGTGCCACAGGTTTCGGTCCCTCCCACTCCAGCCAGAGAGAATTCCTCTCCATGCCACCCACCCCTTGATTTGGTTTAGGCCAGGCCAAGGCGGGGTTAGTAGGAAGATTCCATCCAGTCATAATAACATTCAGTTTGATGTCACTCAAATTCTAAAGCTGACTAAACTGTTCAAACAGCTTTTATGGCCTCTATTGGTCTTTGTGTCCCTTGCCTTTTGTTTGAGTGACTCAGTCCTTTCCCTGCCCTTGTGCTCTCCCTATTTCCTACCTTCCTTGCTTCCTTCCTCCCTTCCTGGGTTTTCCCCTTTTCTTCTTCCTTCTTTTCTACCTCCCTGCATCCCTCCAACTTTGCCTTCCTCCCTTCCAACTTTCTCTCTCCCTTCCCTCCCTTTTCTTTTCTTGCAAGTGTTTGGGGTGAAAGTCCATGGCAGGCCAGCCCCAAGCTAGGCAAGGTCACTGCCACTGAGCTACAACATCCCCAGACCTGCTGCCACTTCCTATGCAAGTAACTTGAATTATCTCTAAAGAGAAACTCTCACATTAGTCTACTTTCAAAGTAATTTCAGAAGAGTTGCTAACATGGGCATAAATCAGTTATGACAAGTCATTTTTGAAAAGCACGGCACAGCTAATGTTCCTCCAAAGAAGGAGTGGAAAACTTAATTGGTTTTCAGGTCAGCATTTCTAGACTAGTACAAACCCTCCTAATCCTGATCTCTCCTTAGTCCTATGATTTCTTTAAGTGTCCCCTTTGCTCCTGTTCATGGAGTCATGTGTACAGAAATTATACCTGGTTCTATTGAACTCTACTTAATTCTTTCTCACCTCTGTTCTCCTTTGGCCAAGTCACTCCTCAACACTTACTGTAACCCTTTCAATTTTTTTGTCCATTTTCATTTAAAAAACTCTTTCAAAAATTGAACCATTTCGCATGCAGACACAGTCTTCTTGATCTGCTATCAATCCCCCACTACTGACATTGTAAGTTATTGAAATGTACACTTCCGGACCGTTTTCAGATTTTTGAATCCTGTATATCTATCTGTCTATCTATTTACAAACATAACATGGTATTCTGAAAGAATCGTTCTGCTTTTGGAGCTCTACATTGTGTTTTCCAGAAGCAGGCCTATTACACAGAGATGAATCCATGTTACCTAGATTGAGTTCAAACCGGAATGTGCACTCTGATTCCCATTATATTGTTCTACATACTGATGGACAGTTCAGTTATATCCAGACCTCACCACCTCCCCCATTGAGTAAAACCCTTGTGAAGAGACATGTAGATGCCTTTATGAACATATTGATAATTTTTCATGGCAGTGTTTTCCAAAAACCAGTTAGTAAAATCAATTGATTCCTTTGCAGCCTGAAATTACCTTCATTCCAGTTTACTGGTATAAGAACCGCAGTATATCAGCAACCATTCTCCAATAGTAGTTCAGGCAGAAGTCATTCTAGATAACAAGCAGTGCCGGATCCTCCATGTATTTTACACAGCCCATGACGGGGGACATCCGTCCATTCGTTTAGAACAACTGATGTTTTATGCTGGCAATTTAGGTTTATTTAAAGGAGTGATTAGAAAACAGGTGAGACAGACTGATTAGATTCAGTATGTATGTTGGCTTTGTTTTTCTAGGCCTGAAGTTTTCACATTTCAATTAATTGTAGGTTAAGTATCAGGCAAATTCTTCACTGGGCTTCAAATGTGATAAAGTTGCTTCTTATTTTTAAGAAGGCCGTTGCAATCCTGCATTTATTTTACACCTCAGTGCTTGTTTTACACACAAGCACACACACCCACACACCACACACATCAACACACACACAAACACATAATTAGAGCACATTTAACACTCAAATAAAGCTTTACCTACTGATTCATAACTAGGGTATTTTTTTTAATAAGTATTGTGTCTTGGTCTCTACTGGGGAAACATGGTTCAATGTGAGTTCTCTGGTTTGTTGTAGGGCAGTGAACGTCCACTTGTTGGCAATGATATAGAAATGGGGAGTAAGAGTTTAAAAGTTTTTACAGTAGGTAGGCAGAGTCAGAGTATGGAATTTAAGAATAAGAAATTGGGGAATTTCCTCTTTGTTTATTCATTTCATCCTCCTAATAATTCATGTATATTTTCCAAAAGTCTCCCAGAAAACAAGGACTAGGTCAATCCACATATCAGTGAACCATAGCAGAATGCGACTCTGAATTTCATATAAACAGTCATAAAATCAAAAAGACAGGTGCTGGGGTTTTGGCTCAGCACTAGAGTGCTGGCTTCACCCTCTCAAAGGTCCTGAGTTGGATCCCCAACACCATACGTGAAAGGAATGAATGAACCAATGCATGAGTGTATGATGAATGAATTAAAGGTATAAGGAGGAGGAGGAAGAGGAGGAGGAGGAGGAGAAATAGAAGAAGATGATGAGAAATTTGACAGAAGGGAAAAAGGGGAGGAGAGTGAGTTTAAAGTGTGGTTTCCAATTCCCAAACGTTAAATTACAGCAGACGGGATAGAGAGAGAAGATGGGAGGGCAGGAGAGGGGGGATAGTAGAGGCTAGAAAAGGTAGCAGAATACAACAGTTACTAACGTGGCATTTTGTAAAAACGTGGATGTGTAAACAATGTGATTGTGCAATCTGTATATGGGGTCAAAATGGGAGTTCATAACTCACTTGAATCTAATGTAGGAAATATGGTATCTCAAGAGCTATGTAAGGTTTTAAGCAACCAATATAAAAAAGAGGTCTTCATTTTTCTTTGTAGTTGAGATCTCCTGTTTCCTTGACATGTTTAGTTGTGTTCTCTCCTTTAGTCCTCCCATGCTCTAGTTATTCTGATGTGGAAAAACTAGCTGAAATGCCCAACCAGTCTCTAAATCAGTGACACTTTTTCATTAAGCCTAAAGTCACTTTACAATTGCTACAGTCATACTAAATACACTTCTTTGTTTGGAGTTTAAAGGATATTTCCACCAGCTAGATTACAAGGACCTAGAACTCCCATTCTTGTTTATGTAAGAGTGGCTTCATCAGATTAAATGCCGTTCTCTGGAATAACATAAAATAGGAATAATTTACTCATAAGATTCTTACGTAAACCATCTTTATTTACAAAATACTATCTTAAGAATTATTGTTTCATTGAGCTTCAATTGGAGCCAAAGTATAGTCAATTACTGAACTAAAAGCAGTTACTTAAAAACTAAAAATGAGAGATAAGTCAAATTACATTTGAAGAGAGAGCAACAGCATGAGGTTTCTTGTTTGGTACTGGATGTTGAGTAACAGGCTCATTTGCAGGTGGAAGGAACCCTTCAGGCAACTCACTTGTACTTTCAGAATGGGGGGTGAAGAGGGCTGAATTCCAGCTCTTGGGGGAAGATTTTGTGAGGAAAACCCCCTCCCTGCATAGACACTTCGCATTGGAAATGGAGTGGGTGGCGGGTCAGGTGGAAAATAATCTCCAGGTTCCCAGACAAGTTTCCTGGGAGAGGTGGAGGAAAAAAAAAGGTCCTCTTCTCATGAACTGACTCCTTGGGTCAACTGGAAACAAGGCACCTCTGACTGGAGGGAAAGGTGCCAACACAGAGCCAGAGCCAGTTGCTTGGTTTTCAGCATGGAGAGGTGAATCAGGCACATCAGAGTCCAAAGGAGGCATATTAGGAATTCTGTGTTCTGCTGGTCCCGATGCTCTACCACAATTTGAGTAAAACCTATCTTGCCTTTGTAGAGGAAGACGTGCATCAGAAGAATATGGTTGGCCTGGCGGAGGGATCATCAGCCTGCTGGCCTGTTCCCCTGGAGGAGAGAGGGCCCAGCCTGAGAAGGTGCTCTCTGAAAATCAGTGAACTTATGACAGCTGGATTCTCTTCCTTTACTGCTAGTCGCATGGTCCAGAGGATTCTCCAGGGCCCCTTGACCCTCTTCCTCCTCCCACTGGAGTGAAAGGTGAGAGTGTGAGTGGACCACTCTTTTCAAAATGAGGAGGTCTCCTTTCAGATGAAGGGTGACCTATTGGTGAGGGCCCATTTGGAGAAGGCTTTCTGCCCATTGCTGAGTTGGAAACATCCAGTGCATCATAGGGATCTTTTTCTACAAGTTCAAATCTAAGCTCCTTCTCAGTTAATTTCTGTCTGTTGCGTGCATTTTGTTTCCTGAAATAACTGAGGTTTCTTTCAGCAATCCGAGCTGCCAACTCACTAGCATCTGCTTCTTTCTCGGAGGAAGTAATCTTCCCCAGACAGGAACGAATGGTACTCTGCAATTGTTCTTCAAGATATTGGGCTCTCTTTCTGTAGGTCTCCAGCTCTTTTATTGTATGGCTCATCTTTTCTTCGACTTTGGAAAGTTTCTCCTTTTGCTCCACACGCCAGTTTTCCTCCACTCTTAATTTCCTGTGCAGTTTCATCATATTTTCTTGACAGCGTTCCATCATGACTTTAAAGTTCTTCTGTAGGGTCTCATTCTCACTTTGCAGCTGTGCATTTTCGGACTGCAAGGATGCCTGTTCAGTCTGCAGACTTTTAAGGTGTTCTGTAAGGTCTTCCGTGGTTTTCTCCACTTCAGATGAGAAAGTACATTTTTGATTTCTTCCTCCTTCCAAGATTTCTAAGGAGGCCTTTAGCTTATCACCATAAACCAGGTTCCTCAAAGCTCCTTTGGACTCATCCTCCAAGTGAGCACCAATTTCGGGTTCACTCGTCTTTCCCAGTTCCAGGTGACCACCATCCCTTTGGGCTCCCAGGCTTGGAGAAGATCTATCCTTCATCTTCAGCAAGCATTCACTCAGAGACTCCATGTGATTTTCTGTGTCCCTTAGAACTTGTTCTCCAGCTACTTTAGAGTCCTCTAATATGATTTTTGCTTTATATTGGACACCTCCTTGTTGCCTCTGTGCTTCAGCTTCTCCTTGTATTGTTGGTCTCTGCGTTGGCGGAAGTAGGGATCCTTCATTCAAAACCTCTTTGATTGCCAGCTTCAGTTCTTCCTCATTCACTTGAAAGAGTCTCCAGTTTGTTTTAGCTTCAGCTATTTGTGATCTGAGGGATTCAGATTCACCTTGGAGGGACTGTATCCTTCTTGATAGATGCGCCATCGTTTCATCCTGTTGACCATGTTGAGCCTTCTGTGCTTTGAGCTCTTCTTCTAGAAAGAGCATTTCAACGCCATGGCTGGATTCGGGCCTATGCAGCTTTTCGTCGGTTGCCTCCAGCTGTTGTGCTTCTCTTGAACCCTTCTCAAACCTGCAATCCTTTAAAGATGATTCTAAGCCTTCATGTTCTTTTTCAACAAGGCTCACTTTTTCAAGAAGTCCACATTTTGCCTCAATAAGTCCAGCAAGATTTAGAGCCAGCCTTTTTTCTCTTCCCACGTAAAGCCTGCTACGAACCGACTGAAAACCTCTCCAGAAAAGTGAGAGAACAGCAAAAAATCCAAGAGCTGTACACATCACCAACTCCCAAGGAAAGCCATAAGGAAGATGGCCTGGCTTCATGTCTTCGGACAATGCTGCCACAACCCTGGGTGCTTCTTCCAGAACCACCCACTAGGATGGCTGAGAGGCAGCCCTTGGCTCCTCCATCACGCCAAGACAGCTTTGGCTCTTGCCACCACAACCACAGCCTGCCCAGGCAGGCCAACACAGGCTGTGGACACTCAGGTGTTTGGTCAGGAACTCCAACCTGCACCAGGCAACGGAGCAGACCACTGTGATCCCCTTCAGGGGCTGAGCGTATGGTGGGTGGTGGGCGTATGGCGGTGGGAGCCATGATCAAAGGCTCCCAGGAGCCTTGTTGTGCTCAACTGCCCATCAGGGGAGTCTTGTCCGCTTCCCTACCCAGTGCATCCTCATGTGCCACAGGTTTCGGTCCCTCCCACTCCAGCCAGAGAGAATTCCTCTCCATGCCACCCACCCCTTGATTTGGTTTAGGCCAGGCCAAGGCGGGGTTAGTAGGAAGATTCCATCCAGTCATAATAACATTCAGTTTGATGTCACTCAAATTCTAAAGCTGACTAAACTGTTCAAACAGCTTTTATGGCCTCTATTGGTCTTTGTGTCCCTTGCCTTTTGTTTGAGTGACTCAGTCCTTTCCCTGCCCTTGTGCTCTCCCTATTTCCTACCTTCCTTGCTTCCTTCCTCCCTTCCTGGGTTTTCCCCTTTTCTTCTTCCTTCTTTTCTACCTCCCTGCATCCCTCCAACTTTGCCTTCCTCCCTTCCAACTTTCTCTCTCCCTTCCCTCCCTTTTCTTTTCTTGCAAGTGTTTGGGGTGAAAGTCCATGGCAGGCCAGCCCCAAGCTAGGCAAGGTCACTGCCACTGAGCTACAACATCCCCAGACCTGCTGCCACTTCCTATGCAAGTAACTTGAATTATCTCTAAAGAGAAACTCTCACATTAGTCTACTTTCAAAGTAATTTCAGAAGAGTTGCTAACATGGGCATAAATCAGTTATGACAAGTCATTTTTGAAAAGCACGGCACAGCTAATGTTCCTCCAAAGAAGGAGTGGAAAACTTAATTGGTTTTCAGGTCAGCATTTCTAGACTAGTACAAACCCTCCTAATCCTGATCTCTCCTTAGTCCTATGATTTCTTTAAGTGTCCCCTTTGCTCCTGTTCATGGAGTCATGTGTACAGAAATTATACCTGGTTCTATTGAACTCTACTTAATTCTTTCTCACCTCTGTGCTCCTTTGGCCAAGTCACTCCTCAACACTTACTGTAACCCTTTCAATTTTTTTGTCCATTTTCATTTAAAAAACTCTTTCAAAAATTGAACCATTTCGCATGCAGACACAGTCTTCTTGATCTGCTATCAATCCCCCACTACTGACATTGTAAGTTATTGAAATGTACACTTCCGGACCGTTTTCAGATTTTTGAATCCTGTATATCTATCTGTCTATCTATTTACAAACATAACATGGTATTCTGAAAGAATCGTTCTGCTTTTGGAGCTCTACATTGTGTTTTCCAGAAGCAGGCCTATTACACAGAGATGAATCCATGTTACCTAGATTGAGTTCAAACCGGAATGTGCACTCTGATTCCCATTATATTGTTCTACCTACTGATGGACAGTTCAGTTATATCCAGACCTCACCACCTCCCCCATTGAGTAAAACCCTTGTGAAGAGACATGTAGATGCCTTTATGAACATATTGATAATTTTTCATGGCAGTGTTTTCCAAAAACCAGTTAGTAAAATCAATTGATTCCTTTGCAGCCTGAAATTACCTTCATTCCAGTTTACTGGTATAAGAACCGCAGTATATCAGCAACCATTCTCCAATAGTAGTTCAGGCAGAAGTCATTCTAGATAACAAGCAGTGCCGGATCCTCCATGTATTTTACACAGCCCATGACGGGGGACATCCGTCCATTCGTTTAGAACAACTGATGTTTTATGCTGGCAATTTAGGTTTATTTAAAGGAGTGATTAGAAAACAGGTGAGACAGACTGATTAGATTCAGTATGTATGTTGGCTTTGTTTTTCTAGGCCTGAAGTTTTCACATTTCAATTAATTGTAGGTTAAGTATCAGGCAGATTCTTCACTGGGCTTCAAATGTGATAAAGTTGCTTCTTATTTTTAAGAAGGCCGTTGCAATCCTGCATTTATTTTACACCTCAGTGCTTGTTTTACACACAAGCACACACACCCACACACCACACACATCAACACACACACAAACACATAATTAGAGCACATTTAACACTCAAATAAAGCTTTACCTACTGATTCATAACTAGGGTATTTTTTTTAATAAGTATTGTGTCTTGGTCTCTACTGGGGAAACATGGTTCAATGTGAGTTCTCTGGTTTGTTGTAGGGCAGTGAACGTTCACTTGTTGGCAATGATATAGAAATGGGGAGTAAGAGTTTAAAAGTTTTTACAGTAGGTAGGCAGAGTCAGAGTATGGAATCTAAGAATAAGAAATTGGGGAATTTCCTCTTTGTTTCTTCATTTCAACCTCCTAATAATTCATGTATATTTTCCAAAAGTCTCCCAGAAAACAAGGACTAGGTCAATCCACATATCAGTGAACCATAGCAGAATGCGACTCTGAATTTCATATAAACAGTCATAAAATCAAAAAGACAGGTGCTGGGGTTTTGGCTCAGCACTAGAGTGCTGGCTTCACACTTTCAAAGGTCCTGAGTTGGATCCCCAACACCATACGTGAAAGGAATGAATGAACCAATGCATGAGTGTATGATGAATGAATTAAAGGTATAAGGAGGAGGAGGAAGAGGAGGAGGAGGAGGAGAAATAGAAGAAGATGATGAGAAATTTGACAGAAGGGAAAAAGGGGAGGAGAGTGAGTTTAAAGTGTGGTTTCCAATTCCCAAACGTTAAATTACAGCAGACGGGATAGAGAGAGAAGATGGGAGGGCAGGAGAGGGGGGATAGTAGAGGCTAGAAAAGGTAGCAGAATACAACAGTTACTAACGTGGCATTTTGTAAAAACGTGGATGTGTAAACAATGTGATTGTGCAATCTGTATATGGGGTCAAAATGGGAGTTCATAACTCACTTGAATCTAATGTAGGAAATATGGTATCTCAAGAGCTATGTAAGGTTTTAAGCAACCAATATAAAAAAGAGGTCTTCATTTTTCTTTGTAGTTGAGATCTCCTGTTTCCTTGACATGTTTAGTTGTGTTCTCTCCTTTAGTCCTCCCATGCTCTAGTTATTCTGATATGGAAAAACTAGCTGAAATGCCCAACCAGTCTCTAAATCAGTGACACTTTTTCATTAAGCCTAAAGTCACTTTACAATTGCTACAGTCATACTAAATACACTTCTTTGTTTGGAGTTTAAAAGATATTTCCACCAGCTAGATTACAAGGACCTAGAACTCCCATTCTTGTTTATGTAAGAGTGGCTTCATCAGATTAAATGCCGTTCTCTGGAATAACATAAAATAGGAATAATTTACTCATAAGATTCTTACGTCAACCATCTTTATTTACAAAATACTATCTTAAGAATTATTGTTTCATTGAGCTTCAATTGGAGCCAAAGTATAGTCAATTACTGAGCTAAAAGCAGTTACTTAAAAACTAAAAATGAGAGATAAGTCAAATTACATTTGAAGAGAGAGCAACAGCATGAGGTTTCTTGTTTGGTTCTGGATGTTGAGTAACAGGCTCATTTGCAGGTGGAAGGAACCCTTCAGGCAACTCACTTGTACTTTCAGAATGGGGGTGAAGAGGGCTGAATTCCAGCTCTTGGGGGAAGATTTTGTGAGGAAAACCCCCTCCCTGCATAGACACTTCGCATTGGAAATGGAGTGGGTGGCGGGTCAGGTGGAAAATAATCTCCAGGTTCCCAGACAAGTTTCCTGGGAGAGGTGGAGGAAAAAAAAGGTCCTCTTCTCATGAACTGACTCCTTGGGTCAACTGGAAACAAGGCACCTCTGACTGGAGGGAAAGGTGCCAACACAGAGCCAGAGCCAGTTGCTTGGTTTTCAGCATGGAGAGGTGAATCAGGCACATCAGAGTCCAAAGGAGGCATATTAGGAATTCTGTGTTCTGCTGGTCCCGATGCTCTACCACAATTTGAGTAAAACCTATCTTGCCTTTGTAGAGGAAGACGTGCATCAGAAGAATATGGTTGGCCTGGCGGAGGGATCATCAGCCTGCTGGCCTGTTCCCCTGGAGGAGAGAGGGGCCCAGCCTGAGAAGGTGCTCTCTGAAAATCAGTGAACTTATGACAGCTGGATTCTCTTCCTTTACTGCTAGTCGCATGGTCCAGAGGATTCTCCAGGGCCCCTTGACCCTCTTCCTCCTCCCACTGGAGTGAAAGGTGAGAGTGTGAGTGGACCACTCTTTTCAAAATGAGGAGGTCTCCTTTCAGATGAAGGGTGACCTATTGGTGAGGGCCCATTTGGAGAAGGCTTTCTGCCCATTGCTGAGTTGGAAACATCCAGTGCATCATAGGGATCTTTTTCTACAAGTTCAAATCTAAGCTCCTTCTCAGTTAATTTCTGTCTGTTGCGTGCATTTTGTTTCCTGAAATAACTGAGGTTTCTTTCAGCAATCCGAGCTGCCAACTCACTAGCATCTGCTTCTTTCTCGGAGGAAGTAATCTTCCCCAGACAGGAACGAATGGTACTCTGCAATTGTTCTTCAAGATATTGGGCTCTCTTTCTGTAGGTCTCCAGCTCTTTTATTGTATGGCTCATCTTTTCTTCGACTTTGGAAAGTTTCTCCTTTTGCTCCACACGGCAGTTTTCCTCCACTCTTAATTTCCTGTGCAGTTTCATCATATTTTCTTGACAGCGTTCCATCATGACTTTAAAGTTCTTCTGTAGGGTCTCATTCTCACTTTGCAGCTGTGCATTTTCGCACTGCAAGGATGCCTCTTCAGTCTGCAGACTTTTAAGGTGTTCTGTAAGGTCTTCCGTGGTTTTCTCCACTTCAGATGAGAAAGCACATTTTTGATTTCTTCCTCCTTCCAAGATTTCTAAGGAGGCCTTTAGCTTATCACCATAAACCAGGTTCCTCAAAGCTCCTTTGGACTCATCCTCCAAGTGAGCACCAATTTCGGGTTCACTCGTCTTTCCCAGTTCCAGGTGACCACCATCCCTTTGGGCTCCCAGGCTTGGAGAAGATCTATCCTTCATCTTCAGCAAGCATTCACTCAGAGACTCCATGTGATTTTCTGTGTCCCTTAGAACTTGTTCTCCAGCTACTTTAGAGTCCTCTAATATGATTTTTGCTTTATATTGGACACCTCCTTGTTGCCTCTGTGCTTCAGCTTCTCCTTGTATTGTTGGTCTCTGCGTTGGCGGAAGTAGGGATCCTTCATTCAAAACCTCTTTGATTGCCAGCTTCAGTTCTTCCTCATTCACTTGAAAGAGTCTCCAGTTTGTTTTAGCTTCAGCTATTTGTGATCTGAGGGATTCAGATTCACCTTGGAGGGACTGTATCCTTCTTGATAGATGCGCCATCGTTTCATCCTGTTGACCATGTTGAGCCTTCTGTGCTTTGAGCTCTTCTTCTAGAAAGAGCATTTCAACGCCATGGCTGGATTCGGGCCTATGCAGCTTATCGTCGGTTGCCTCCAGCTGTTGTGCTTCTCTTGAACCCTTCTCAAACCTGCAATCCTTTAAAGATGATTCTAAGCCTTCATGTTCTTTTTCAACAAGGCTCACTTTTTCAAGAAGTCCACATTTTGCCTCAATAAGTCCAGCAAGATTTAGAGCCAGCCTTTTTTCTCTTCCCACGTAAAGCCTGCTACGAACCGACTGAAAACCTCTCCAGAAAAGTGAGAGAACAGCAAAAAATCCAAGAGCTGTACACATCACCAACTCCCAAGGAAAGCCATAAGGAAGATGGCCTGGCTTCATGTCTTCGGACAATGCTGCCACAACCCTGGGTGCTTCTTCCAGAACCACCCACTAGGATGGCTGAGAGGCAGCCCTTGGCTCCTCCATCACGCCAAGACAGCTTTGGCTCTTGCCACCACAACCACAGCCTGCCCAGGCAGGCCAACACAGGCTGTGGACACTCAGGTGTTTGGTCAGGAACTCCAACCTGCACCAGGCAACGGAGCAGACCACTGTGATCCCCTTCAGGGGCTGAGCGTATGGTGGGTGGTGGGCGTATGGCGGTGGGAGCCATGATCAAAGGCTCCCAGGAGCCTTGTTGTGCTCAACTGCCCATCAGGGGAGTCTTGTCCGCTTCCCTACCCAGTGCATCCTCATGTGCCACAGGTTTCGGTCCCTCCCACTCCAGCCAGAGAGAATTCCTCTCCATGCCACCCACCCCTTGATTTGGTTTAGGCCAGGCCAAGGCGGGGTTAGTAGGAAGATTCCATCCAGTCATAATAACATTCAGTTTGATGTCACTCAAATTCTAAAGCTGACTAAACTGTTCAAACAGCTTTTATGGCCTCTATTGGTCTTTGTGTCCCTTGCCTTTTGTTTGAGTGACTCAGTCCTTTCCCTGCCCTTGTGCTCTCCCTATTTCCTACCTTCCTTGCTTCCTTCCTCCCTTCCTGGGTTTTCCCCTTTTCTTCTTCCTTCTTTTCTACCTCCCTGCATCCCTCCAACTTTGCCTTCCTCCCTTCCAACTTTCTCTCTCCCTTCGCTCCCTTTTCTTTTCTTGCAAGTGTTTGGGGTGAAAGTCCATGGCAGGCCAGCCCCAAGCTAGGCAAGGTCACTGCCACTGAGCTACAACATCCCCAGACCTGCTGCCACTTCCTATGCAAGTAACTTGAATTATCTCTAAAGAGAAACTCTCACATTAGTCTACTTTCAAAGTAATTTCAGAAGAGTTGCTAACATGGGCATAAATCAGTTATGACAAGTCATTTTTGAAAAGCACGGCACAGCTAATGTTCCTCCAAAGAAGGAGTGGAAAACTTAATTGGTTTTCAGGTCAGCATTTCTAGACTAGTACAAACCCTCCTAATCCTGATCTCTCCTTAGTCCTATGATTTCTTTAAGTGTCCCCTTTGCTCCTGTTCATGGAGTCATGTGTACAGAAATTATACCTGGTTCTATTGAACTCTACTTAATTCTTTCTCACCTCTGTGCTCCTTTGGCCAAGTCACTCCTCAACACTTACTGTAACCCTTTCAATTTTTTTGTCCATTTTCATTTAAAAAACTCTTTCAAAAATTGAACCATTTCGCATGCAGACACAGTCTTCTTGATCTGCTATCAATCCCCCACTACTGACATTGTAAGTTATTGAAATGTACACTTCCGGACCGTTTTCAGATTTTTGAATCCTGTATATCTATCTGTCTATCTATTTACAAACATAACATGGTATTCTGAAAGAATCGTTCTGCTTTTGGAGCTCTACATTGTGTTTTCCAGAAGCAGGCCTATTACACAGAGATGAATCCATGTTACCTAGATTGAGTTCAAACCGGAATGTGCACTCTGATTCCCATTATATTGTTCTACCTACTGATGGACAGTTCAGTTATATCCAGACCTCACCACCTCCCCCATTGAGTAAAACCCTTGTGAAGAGACATGTAGATGCCTTTATGAACATATTGATAATTTTTCATGGCAGTGTTTTCCAAAAACCAGTTAGTAAAATCAATTGATTCCTTTGCAGCCTGAAATTACCTTCATTCCAGTTTACTGGTATAAGAACCGCAGTATATCAGCAACCATTCTCCAATAGTAGTTCAGGCAGAAGTCATTCTAGATAACAAGCAGTGCCGGATCCTCCATGTATTTTACACAGCCCATGACGGGGGACATCCGTCCATTCGTTTAGAACAACTGATGTTTTATGCTGGCAATTTAGGTTTATTTAAAGGAGTGATTAGAAAACAGGTGAGACAGACTGATTAGATTCAGTATGTATGTTGGCTTTGTTTTTCTAGGCCTGAAGTTTTCACATTTCAATTAATTGTAGGTTAAGTATCAGGCAGATTCTTCACTGGGCTTCAAATGTGATAAAGTTGCTTCTTATTTTTAAGAAGGCCGTTGCAATCCTGCATTTATTTTACACCTCAGTGCTTGTTTTACACACAAGCACACACACCCACACACCACACACATCAACACACACACAAACACATAATTAGAGCACATTTAACACTCAAATAAAGCTTTACCTACTGATTCATAACTAGGGTATTTTTTTTAATAAGTATTGTGTCTTGGTCTCTACTGGGGAAACATGGTTCAATGTGAGTTCTCTGGTTTGTTGTAGGGCAGTGAACGTTCACTTGTTGGCAATGATATAGAAATGGGGAGTAAGAGTTTAAAAGTTTTTACAGTAGGTAGGCAGAGTCAGAGTATGGAATCTAAGAATAAGAAATTGGGGAATTTCCTCTTTGTTTCTTCATTTCAACCTCCTAATAATTCATGTATATTTTCCAAAAGTCTCCCAGAAAACAAGGACTAGGTCAATCCACATATCAGTGAACCATAGCAGAATGCGACTCTGAATTTCATATAAACAGTCATAAAATCAAAAAGACAGGTGCTGGGGTTTTGGCTCAGCACTAGAGTGCTGGCTTCACACTTTCAAAGGTCCTGAGTTGGATCCCCAACACCATACGTGAAAGGAATGAATGAACCAATGCATGAGTGTATGATGAATGAATTAAAGGTATAAGGAGGAGGAGGAAGAGGAGGAGGAGGAGGAGAAATAGAAGAAGATGATGAGAAATTTGACAGAAGGGAAAAAGGGGAGGAGAGTGAGTTTAAAGTGTGGTTTCCAATTCCCAAACGTTAAATTACAGCAGACGGGATAGAGAGAGAAGATGGGAGGGCAGGAGAGGGGGGATAGTAGAGGCTAGAAAAGGTAGCAGAATACAACAGTTACTAACGTGGCATTTTGTAAAAACGTGGATGTGTAAACAATGTGATTGTGCAATCTGTATATGGGGTCAAAATGGGAGTTCATAACTCACTTGAATCTAATGTAGGAAATATGGTATCTCAAGAGCTATGTAAGGTTTTAAGCAACCAATATAAAAAAGAGGTCTTCATTTTTCTTTGTAGTTGAGATCTCCTGTTTCCTTGACATGTTTAGTTGTGTTCTCTCCTTTAGTCCTCCCATGCTCTAGTTATTCTGATATGGAAAAACTAGCTGAAATGCCCAACCAGTCTCTAAATCAGTGACACTTTTTCATTAAGCCTAAAGTCACTTTACAATTGCTACAGTCATACTAAATACACTTCTTTGTTTGGAGTTTAAAAGATATTTCCACCAGCTAGATTACAAGGACCTAGAACTCCCATTCTTGTTTATGTAAGAGTGGCTTCATCAGATTAAATGCCGTTCTCTGGAATAACATAAAATAGGAATAATTTACTCATAAGATTCTTACGTAAACCATCTTTATTTACAAAATACTATCTTAAGAATTATTGTTTCATTGAGCTTCAATTGGAGCCAAAGTATAGTCAATTACTGAACTAAAAGCAGTTACTTAAAAACTAAAAATGAGAGATAAGTCAAATTACATTTGAAGAGAGAGCAACAGCATGAGGTTTCTTGTTTGGTTCTGGATGTTGAGTAACAGGCTCATTTGCAGGTGGAACGAACCCTTCAGGCAACTCACTTGTACTTTCAGAATGGGGGTGAAGAGGGCTGAATTCCAGCTCTTGGGGGAAGATTTTGTGAGGAAAACCCCCTCCCTGCATAGACACTTCGCATTGGAAATGGAGTGGGTGGCGGGTCAGGTGGAAAATAATCTCCAGGTTCCCAGACAAGTTTCCTGGGAGAGGTGGAGGAAAAAAAAGGTCCTCTTCTCATGAACTGACTCCTTGGGTCAACTGGAAACAAGGCACCTCTGACTGGAGGGAAAGGTGCCAACACAGAGCCAGAGCCAGTTGCTTGGTTTTCAGCATGGAGAGGTGAATCAGGCACATCAGAGTCCAAAGGAGGCATATTAGGAATTCTGTGTTCTGCTGGTCCCGATGCTCTACCACAATTTGAGTAAAACCTATCTTGCCTTTGTAGAGGAAGACGTGCATCAGAAGAATATGGTTGGCCTGGCGGAGGGATCATCAGCCTGCTGGCCTGTTCCCCTGGAGGAGAGAGGGGCCCAGCCTGAGAAGGTGCTCTCTGAAAATCAGTGAACTTATGACAGCTGGATTCTCTTCCTTTACTGCTAGTCGCATGGTCCAGAGGATTCTCCAGGGCCCCTTGACCCTCTTCCTCCTCCCACTGGAGTGAAAGGTGAGAGTGTGAGTGGACCACTCTTTTCAAAATGAGGAGGTCTCCTTTCAGATGAAGGGTGACCTATTGGTGAGGGCCCATTTGGAGAAGGCTTTCTGCCCATTGCTGAGTTGGAAACATCCAGTGCATCATAGGGATCTTTTTCTACAAGTTCAAATCTAAGCTCCTTCTCAGTTAATTTCTGTCTGTTGCGTGCATTTTGTTTCCTGAAATAACTGAGGTTTCTTTCAGCAATCCGAGCTGCCAACTCACTAGCATCTGCTTCTTTCTCGGAGGAAGTAATCTTCCCCAGACAGGAACGAATGGTACTCTGCAATTGTTCTTCAAGATATTGGGCTCTCTTTCTGTAGGTCTCCAGCTCTTTTATTGTATGGCTCATCTTTTCTTCGACTTTGGAAAGTTTCTCCTTTTGCTCCACACGGCAGTTTTCCTCCACTCTTAATTTCCTGTGCAGTTTCATCATATTTTCTTGACAGCGTTCCATCATGACTTTAAAGTTCTTCTGTAGGGTCTCATTCTCACTTTGCAGCTGTGCATTTTCGGACTGCAAGGATGCCTCTTCAGTCTGCAGACTTTTAAGGTGTTCTGTAAGGTCTTCCGTGGTTTTCTCCACTTCAGATGAGAAAGTACATTTTTGATTTCTTCCTCCTTCCAAGATTTCTAAGGAGGCCTTTAGCTTATCACCATAAACCAGGTTCCTCAAAGCTCCTTTGGACTCATCCTCCAAGTGAGCACCAATTTCGGGTTCACTCGTCTTTCCCAGTTTCAGGTGACCACCATCCCTTTGGGCTCCCAGGCTTGGAGAAGATCTATCCTTCATCTTCAGCAAGCATTCACTCAGAGACTCCATGTGATTTTCTGTGTCCCTTAGAACTTGTTCTCCAGCTACTTTAGAGTCCTCTAATATGATTTTTGCTTTATATTGGACACCTCCTTGTTGCCTCTGTGCTTCAGCTTCTCCTTGTATTGTTGGTCTCTGCGTTGGCGGAAGTAGGGATCCTTCATTCAAAACCTCTTTGATTGCCAGCTTCAGTTCTTCCTCATTCACTTGAAAGAGTCTCCAGTTTGTTTTAGCTTCAGCTATTTGTGATCTGAGGGATTCAGATTCACCTTGGAGGGACTGTATCCTTCTTGATAGATGCGCCATCGTTTCATCCTGTTGACCATGTTGAGCCTTCTGTGCTTTGAGCTCTTCTTCTAGAAAGAGCATTTCAACGGCATGGCTGGATTCGGGCCTATGCGGCTTTTCGTCGGTTGCCTCCAGCTGTTGTGCTTCTCTTGAACCCTTCTCAAACCTGCAATCCTTTAAAGATGATTCTAAGCCTTCATGTTCTTTTTCAACAAGGCTCACTTTTTCAAGAAGTCCACATTTTGCCTCAATAAGTCCAGCAAGATTTAGAGCCAGCCTTTTTTCTCTTCCCACGTAAAGCCTGCTACGAACCGACTGAAAACCTCTCCAGAAAAGTGAGAGAACAGCAAAAAATCCAAGAGCTGTACACATCACCAACTCCCAAGGAAAGCCATAAGGAAGATGGCCTGGCTTCATGTCTTCGGACAATGCTGCCACAACCCTGGGTGCTTCTTCCAGAACCACCCACTAGGATGGCTGAGAGGCAGCCCTTGGCTCCTCCATCACGCCAAGACAGCTTTGGCTCTTGCCACCACAACCACAGCCTGCCCAGGCAGGCCAACACAGGCTGTGGACACTCAGGTGTTTGGTCAGGAACTCCAACCTGCACCAGGCAACGGAGCAGACCACTGTGATCCCCTTCAGGGGCTGAGCGTATGGTGGGTGGTGGGCGTATGGCGGTGGGAGCCATGATCAAAGGCTCCCAGGAGCCTTGTTGTGCTCAACTGCCCATCAGGGGAGTCTTGTCCGCTTCCCTACCCAGTGCATCCTCATGTGCCACAGGTTTCGGTCCCTCCCACTCCAGCCAGAGAGAATTCCTCTCCATGCCACCCACCCCTTGATTTGGTTTAGGCCAGGCCAAGGCGGGGTTAGTAGGAAGATTCCATCCAGTCATAATAACATTCAGTTTGATGTCACTCAAATTCTAAAGCTGACTAAACTGTTCAAACAGCTTTTATGGCCTCTATTGGTCTTTGAGTCCCTTGCCTTTTGTTTGAGTGACTCAGTCCTTTCCCTGCCCTTGTGCTCTCCCTATTTCCTACCTTCCTTGCTTCCTTCCTCCCTTCCTGGGTTTTCCCCTTTTCTTCTTCCTTCTTTTCTACCTCCCTGCATCCCTCCAACTTTGCCTTCCTCCCTTCCAACTTTCTCTCTCCCTTCCCTCCCTTTTCTTTTCTTGCAAGTGTTTGGGGTGAAAGTCCATGGCAGGCCAGCCCCAAGCTAGGCAAGGTCACTGCCACTGAGCTACAACATCCCCAGACCTGCTGCCACTTCCTATGCAAGTAACTTGAATTATCTCTAAAGAGAAACTCTCACATTAGTCTACTTTCAAAGTAATTTCAGAAGAGTTGCTAACATGGGCATAAATCAGTTATGACAAGTCATTTTTGAAAAGCACGGCACAGCTAATGTTCCTCCAAAGAAGGAGTGAAAAACTTAATTGGTTTTCAGGTCAGCATTTCTAGACTAGTACAAACCCTCCTAATCCTGATCTCTCCTTAGTCCTATGATTTCTTTAAGTGTCCCCTTTGCTCCTGTTCATGGAGTCATGTGTACAGAAATTATACCTGGTTCTATTGAACTCTACTTAATTCTTTCTCACCTCTGTGCTCCTTTGGCCAAGTCACTCCTCAACACTTACTGTAACCCTTTCAATTTTTTTGTCCATTTTCATTTAAAAAACTCTTTCAAAAATTGAACCATTTCGCATGCAGACACAGTCTTCTTGATCTGCTATCAATCCCCCACTACTGACATTGTAAGTTATTGAAATGTACACTTCCGGACCGTTTTCAGATTTTTGAATCCTGTATATCTATCTGTCTATCTATTTACAAACATAACATGGTATTCTGAAAGAATCGTTCTGCTTTTGGAGCTCTACATTGTGTTTTCCAGAAGCAGGCCTATTACACAGAGATGAATCCATGTTACCTAGATTGAGTTCAAACCGGAATGTGCACTCTGATTCCCATTATATTGTTCTACCTACTGATGGACAGTTCAGTTATATCCAGACCTCACCACCTCCCCCATTGAGTAAAACCCTTGTGAAGAGACATGTAGATGCCTTTATGAACATATTGATAATTTTTCATGGCAGTGTTTTCCAAAAACCAGTTAGTAAAATCAATTGATTCCTTTGCAGCCTGAAATTACCTTCATTCCAGTTTACTGGTATAAGAACCGCAGTATATCAGCAACCATTCTCCAATAGTAGTTCAGGCAGAAGTCATTCTAGATAACAAGCAGTGCCGGATCCTCCATGTATTTTACACAGCCCATGACGGGGGACATCCGTCCATTCGTTTAGAACAACTGATGTTTTATGCTGGCAATTTAGGTTTATTTAAAGGAGTGATTAGAAAACAGGTGAGACAGACTGATTAGCTTCAGTATGTATGTTGGCTTTGTTTTTCTAGGCCTGAAGTTTTCACATTTCAATTAATTGTAGGTTAAGTATCAGGCAGATTCTTCACTGGGCTTCAAATGTGATAAAGTTGCTTCTTATTTTTAAGAAGGCCGTTGCAATCCTGCATTTATTTTACACCTCAGTGCTTGTTTTACACACAAGCACACACACCCACACACCACACACATCAACACACACACAAACACATAATTAGAGCACATTTAACACTCAAATAAAGCTTTACCTACTGATTCATAACTAGGGTATTTTTTTTAATAAGTATTGTGTCTTGGTCTCTACTGGGGAAACATGGTTCAATGTGAGTTCTCTGGTTTGTTGTAGGGCAGTGAACGTTCACTTGTTGGCAATGATATAGAAATGGGGAGTAAGAGTTTAAAAGTTTTTACAGTAGGTAGGCAGAGTCAGAGTATGGAATCTAAGAATAAGAAATTGGGGAATTTCCTCTTTGTTTCTTCATTTCAACCTCCTAATAATTCATGTATATTTTCCAAAAGTCTCCCAGAAAACAAGGACTAGGTCAATCCACATATCAGTGAACCATAGCAGAATGCGACTCTGAATTTCATATAAACAGTCATAAAATCAAAAAGACAGGTGCTGGGGTTTTGGCTCAGCACTAGAGTGCTGGCTTCACACTTTCAAAGGTCCTGAGTTGGATCCCCAACACCATACGTGAAAGGAATGAATGAACCAATGCATGAGTGTATGATGAATGAATTAAAGGTATAAGGAGGAGGAGGAAGAGGAGGAGGAGGAGGAGAAATAGAAGAAGATGATGAGAAATTTGACAGAAGGGAAAAAGGGGAGGAGAGTGAGTTTAAAGTGTGGTTTCCAATTCCCAAACGTTAAATTACAGCAGACGGGATAGAGAGAGAAGATGGGAGGGCAGGAGAGGGGGGATAGTAGAGGCTAGAAAAGGTAGCAGAATACAACAGTTACTAACGTGGCATTTTGTAAAAACGTGGATGTGTAAACAATGTGATTGTGCAATCTGTATATGGGGTCAAAATGGGAGTTCATAACTCACTTGAATCTAATGTAGGAAATATGGTATCTCAAGAGCTATGTAAGGTTTTAAGCAACCAATATAAAAAAGAGGTCTTCATTTTTCTTTGTAGTTGAGATCTCCTGTTTCCTTGACATGTTTAGTTGTGTTCTCTCCTTTAGTCCTCCCATGCTCTAGTTATTCTGATATGGAAAAACTAGCTGAAATGCCCAACCAGTCTCTAAATCAGTGACACTTTTTCATTAAGCCTAAAGTCACTTTACAATTGCTACAGTCATACTAAATACACTTCTTTGTTTGGAGTTTAAAAGATATTTCCACCAGCTAGATTACAAGGACCTAGAACTCCCATTCTTGTTTATGTAAGAGTGGCTTCATCAGATTAAATGCCGTTCTCTGGAATAACATAAAATAGGAATAATTTACTCATAAGATTCTTACGTAAACCATCTTTATTTACAAAATACTATCTTAAGAATTATTGTTTCATTGAGCTTCAATTGGAGCCAAAGTATAGTCAATTACTGAGCTAAAAGCAGTTACTTAAAAACTAAAAATGAGAGATAAGTCAAATTACATTTGAAGAGAGAGCAACAGCATGAGGTTTCTTGTTTGGTTCTGGATGTTGAGTAACAGGCTCATTTGCAGGTGGAAGGAACCCTTCAGGCAACTCACTTGTACTTTCAGAATGGGGGTGAAGAGGGCTGAATTCCAGCTCTTGGGGGAAGATTTTGTGAGGAAAACCCCCTCCCTGCATAGACACTTCGCATTGGAAATGGAGTGGGTGGCGGGTCAGGTGGAAAATAATCTCCAGGTTCCCAGACAAGTTTCCTGGGAGAGGTGGAGGAAAAAAAAGGTCCTCTTCTCATGAACTGACTCCTTGGGTCAACTGGAAACAAGGCACATCTGACTGGAGGGAAAGGTGCCAACACAGAGCCAGAGCCAGTTGCTTGGTTTTCAGCATGGAGAGGTGAATCAGGCACATCAGAGTCCAAAGGAGGCATATTAGGAATTCTGTGTTCTGCTGGTCCCGATGCTCTACCACAATTTGAGTAAAACCTATCTTGCCTTTGTAGAGGAAGACGTGCATCAGAAGAATATGGTTGGCCTGGCGGAGGGATCATCAGCCTGCTGGCCTGTTCCCCTGGAGGAGAGAGGGGCCCAGCCTGAGAAGGTGCTCTCTGAAAATCAGTGAACTTATGACAGCTGGATTCTCTTCCTTTACTGCTAGTCGCATGGTCCAGAGGATTCTCCAGGGCCCCTTGACCCTCTTCCTCCTCCCACTGGAGTGAAAGGTGAGAGTGTGAGTGGACCACTCTTTTCAAAATGAGGAGGTCTCCTTTCAGATGAAGGGTGACCTATTGGTGAGGGCCCATTTGGAGAAGGCTTTCTGCCCATTGCTGAGTTGGAAACATCCAGTGCATCATAGGGATCTTTTTCTACAAGTTCAAATCTAAGCTCCTTCTCAGTTAATTTCTGTCTGTTGCGTGCATTTTGTTTCCTGAAATAACTGAGGTTTCTTTCAGCAATCCGAGCTGCCAACTCACTAGCATCTGCTTCTTTCTCGGAGGAAGTAATCTTCCCCAGACAGGAACGAATGGTACTCTGCAATTGTTCTTCAAGATATTGGGCTCTCTTTCTGTAGGTCTCCAGCTCTTTTATTGTATGGCTCATCTTTTCTTCGACTTTGGAAAGTTTCTCCTTTTGCTCCACACGGCAGTTTTCCTCCACTCTTAATTTCCTGTGCAGTTTCATCATATTTTCTTGACAGCGTTCCATCATGACTTTAAAGTTCTTCTGTAGGGTCTCATTCTCACTTTGCAGCTGTGCATTTTCGGACTGCAAGGATGCCTGTTCAGTCTGCAGACTTTTAAGGTGTTCTGTAAGGTCTTCCGTGGTTTTCTCCACTTCAGATGAGAAAGTACATTTTTGATTTCTTCCTCCTTCCAAGATTTCTAAGGAGGCCTTTAGCTTATCACCATAAACCAGGTTCCTCAAAGCTCCTTTGGACTCATCCTCCAAGTGAGCACCAATTTCGGGTTCACTCGTCTTTCCCAGTTCCAGGTGACCACCATCCCTTTGGGCTCCCAGGCTTGGAGAAGATCTATCCTTAATCTTCAGCAAGCATTCACTCAGAGACTCCATGTGATTTTCTGTGTCCCTTAGAACTTGTTCTCCAGCTACTTTAGAGTCCTCTAATATGATTTTTGCTTTATATTGGACACCTCCTTGTTGCCTCTGTGCTTCAGCTTCTCCTTGTATTGTTGGTCTCTGCGTTGGCGGAAGTAGGGATCCTTCATTCAAAACCTCTTTGATTGCCAGCTTCAGTTCTTCCTCATTCACTTGAAAGAGTCTCCAGTTTGTTTTAGCTTCAGCTATTTGTGATCTGAGGGATTCAGATTCACCTTGGAGGGACTGTATCCTTCTTGATAGATGCGCCATCGTTTCATCCTGTTGACCATGTTGAGCCTTCTGTGCTTTGAGCTCTTCTTCTAGAAAGAGCATTTCAACGCCATGGCTGGATTCGGGCCTATGCAGCTTTTCGTCGGTTGCCTCCAGCTGTTGTGCTTCTCTTGAACCCTTCTCAAACCTGCAATCCTTTAAAGATGATTCTAAGCCTTCATGTTCTTTTTCAACAAGGCTCACTTTTTCAAGAAGTCCACATTTTGCCTCAATAAGTCCAGCAAGATTTACCTTTTTTCTCTTCCCACGTAAAGGCCTGCTACGGAACCCGGACTGAAAAACCTCTCCAGAAAAAGTGAGAGAACAGCAAAAAATCCAAGAGCTGTACACCATCACCAACTCCCAAGGAAAGCCATAAGGAAGATGGCCTGGCTTCATGTCTTCGGACAATGCTGCCACAACCCTGGTGCTTCTTCCAGAACCACCCACTAGGGATGGCTGAGAGGCAGCCCTTGGCTCCTCCATCACGCCAAAGCAGCTTTGGCTCTTGCCACCACAACCACAGCCTGCCCAGGCAGGCCAACACAGGCTGTGGACACTCAGGTGTTGTCAGGAACTCCCAACCTGCACCAGGCAACGGAGCAGACCACTGTGATCCCCTTCAGGGGCTGAGCGTATGGTGGGTGGTGGGCGTATGGCGGTGGAGCCATGATCAAAGGGCTCCCAGGAGCCTTGTGTGCTCAACTGCCCATCAGGGGAGTCTTGTCCGCTTCCCTACCCAGTGCATCCTCATGTGCCACAGGTTTCGGTCCCTCCCACTCCAGCCAGAGAGAGAATTCCTCTCCATGCCAACCACCCCTTGATTTGTTTAGGCCAGGCCAAGGCGGGTTAGTAGGAAGATTCCATCCAGTCATAATAACATTCAGTTTGATGTCACTCAAATTCTAAAGCTGACTAAACTGTTCAAACAGCTTTTATGGCCTCTATTTGGTCTTTGTGTCCCTTGCCTTTTGGTTTGAGTGACTCAGTCCTTTCCCTGCCCTTGTGCTCTCCCTATTTCCTACCTTCCTTGCTTCCTTCCTCCCTTCCTGGGTTTTCCCCTTTTCTTCTTCCTTCTTTTCTACCTCCCTGCATCCCTCCAACTTTGCCTTCCTCCCTTCCAACTTTCTCTCTCCCTTCCCTCCCTTTTCTTTTCTTGCAAGTGTTTGGGGTGAAAGTCCATGGCAGGCCAGCCCCAAGCTAGGCAAGGTCACTGCCACTGAGCTACAACATCCCCAGACCTGCTGCCACTTCCTATGCAAGTAACTTGAATTATCTCTAAAGAGAAACTCTCACATTAGTCTACTTTCAAAGTAATTTCAGAAGAGTTGCTAACATGGGCATAAATCAGTTATGACAAGTCATTTTTGAAAAGCACGGCACAGCTAATGTTCCTCCAAAGAAGGAGTGGAAAACTTAATTGGTTTTCAGGTCAGCATTTCTAGACTAGTACAAACCCTCCTAATCCTGATCTCTCCTTAGTCCTATGATTTCTTTAAGTGTCCCCTTTGCTCCTGTTCATGGAGTCATGTGTACAGAAATTATACCTGGTTCTATTGAACTCTACTTAATTCTTTCTCACCTCTGTGCTCCTTTGGCCAAGTCACTCCTCAACACTTACTGTAACCCTTTCAATTTTTTTGTCCATTTTCATTTAAAAAACTCTTTCAAAAATTGAACCATTTCGCATGCAGACACAGTCTTCTTGATCTGCTATCAATCCCCCACTACTGACATTGTAAGTTATTGAAATGTACACTTCCGGACCGTTTTCAGATTTTTGAATCCTGTATATCTATCTGTCTATCTATTTACAAACATAACATGGTATTCTGAAAGAATCGTTCTGCTTTTGGAGCTCTACATTGTGTTTTCCAGAAGCAGGCCTATTACACAGAGATGAATCCATGTTACCTAGATTGAGTTCAAACCGGAATGTGCACTCTGATTCTCATTATATTGTTCTACCTACTGATGGACAGTTCAGTTATATCCAGACCTCACCACCTCCCCCATTGAGTAAAACCCTTGTGAAGAGACATGTAGATGCCTTTATGAACATATTGATAATTTTTCATGGCAGTGTTTTCCAAAAACCAGTTAGTAAAATCAATTGATTCCTTTGCAGCCTGAAATTACCTTCATTCCAGTTTACTGGTATAAGAACCGCAGTATATCAGCAACCATTCTCCAATAGTAGTTCAGGCAGAAGTCATTCTAGATAACAAGCAGTGCCGGATCCTCCATGTATTTTACACAGCCCATGACGGGGGACATCCGTCCATTCGTTTAGAACAACTGATGTTTTATGCTGGCAATTTAGGTTTATTTAAAGGAGTGATTAGAAAACAGGTGAGACAGACTGATTAGCTTCAGTATGTATGTTGGCTTTGTTTTTCTAGGCCTGAAGTTTTCACATTTCAATTAATTGTAGGTTAAGTATCAGGCAGATTCTTCACTGGGCTTCAAATGTGATAAAGTTGCTTCTTATTTTTAAGAAGGCCGTTGCAATCCTGCATTTATTTTACACCTCAGTGCTTGTTTTACACACAAGCACACACACCCACACACCACACACATCAACACACACACAAACACATAATTAGAGCACATTTAACACTCAAATAAAGCTTTACCTACTGATTCATAACTAGGGTATTTTTTTTAATAAGTATTGTGTCTTGGTCTCTACTGGGGAAACATGGTTCAATGTGAGTTCTCTGGTTTGTTGTAGGGCAGTGAACGTTCACTTGTTGGCAATGATATAGAAATGGGGAGTAAGAGTTTAAAAGTTTTTACAGTAGGTAGGCAGAGTCAGAGTATGGAATCTAAGAATAAGAAATTGGGGAATTTCCTCTTTGTTTCTTCATTTCAACCTCCTAATAATTCATGTATATTTTCCAAAAGTCTCCCAGAAAACAAGGACTAGGTCAATCCACATATCAGTGAACCATAGCAGAATGCGACTCTGAATTTCATATAAACAGTCATAAAATCAAAAAGACAGGTGCTGGGGTTTTGGCTCAGCACTAGAGTGCTGGCTTCACACTTTCAAAGGTCCTGAGTTGGATCCCCAACACCATACGTGAAAGGAATGAATGAACCAATGCATGAGTGTATGATGAATGAATTAAAGGTATAAGGAGGAGGAGGAAGAGGAGGAGGAGGAGGAGAAATAGAAGAAGATGATGAGAAATTTGACAGAAGGGAAAAAGGGGAGGAGAGTGAGTTTAAAGTGTGGTTTCCAATTCCCAAACGTTAAATTACAGCAGACGGGATAGAGAGAGAAGATGGGAGGGCAGGAGAGGGGGGATAGTAGAGGCTAGAAAAGGTAGCAGAATACAACAGTTACTAACGTGGCATTTTGTAAAAACGTGGATGTGTAAACAATGTGATTGTGCAATCTGTATATGGGGTCAAAATGGGAGTTCCTAACTCACTTGAATCTAATGTAGGAAATATGGTATCTCAAGAGCTATGTAAGGTTTTAAGCAACCAATATAAAAAAGAGGTCTTCATTTTTCTTTGTAGTTGAGATCTCCTGTTTCCTTGACATGTTTAGTTGTGTTCTCTCCTTTAGTCCTCCCATGCTCTAGTTATTCTGATATGGAAAAACTAGCTGAAATGCCCAACCAGTCTCTAAATCAGTGACACTTTTTCATTAAGCCTAAAGTCACTTTACAATTGCTACAGTCATACTAAATACACTTCTTTGTTTGGAGTTTAAAAGATATTTCCATCAGCTAGATTACAAGGACCTAGAACTCCCATTCTTGTTTATGTAAGAGTGGCTTCATCAGATTAAATGCCGTTCTCTGGAATAACATAAAATAGGAATAATTTACTCATAAGATTCTTACGTAAACCATCTTTATTTACAAAATACTATCTTAAGAATTATTGTTTCATTGAGCTTCAATTGGAGCCAAAGTATAGTCAATTACTGAGCTAAAAGCAGTTACTTAAAAACTAAAAATGAGAGATAAGTCAAATTACATTTGAAGAGAGAGCAACAGCATGAGGTTTCTTGTTTGGTTCTGGATGTTGAGTAACAGGCTCATTTGCAGGTGGAAGGAACCCTTCAGGCAACTCACTTGTACTTTCAGAATGGGGGTGAAGAGGGCTGAATTCCAGCTCTTGGGGGAAGATTTTTGTGAGGAAAACCCCCTCCCTGCATAGACACTTCGCATTGGAAATGGAGTGGGTGGCGGGTCAGGTGGAAAATAATCTCCAGGTTCCCAGACAAGTTTCCTGGGAGAGGTGGAGGAAAAAAAAGGTCCTCTTCTCATGAACTGACTCCTTGGGTCAACTGGAAACAAGGCACCTCTGACTGGAGGGAAAGGTGCCAACACAGAGCCAGAGCCAGTTGCTTGGTTTTCAGCATGGAGAGGTGAATCAGGCACATCAGAGTCCAAAGGAGGCATATTAGGAATTCTGTGTTCTGCTGGTCCCGATGCTCTACCACAATTTGAGTAAAACCTATCTTGCCTTTGTAGAGGAAGACGTGCATCAGAAGAATATGGTTGGCCTGGCGGAGGGATCATCAGCCTGCTGGCCTGTTCCCCTGGAGGAGAGAGGGGCCCAGCCTGAGAAGGTGCTCTCTGAAAATCAGTGAACTTATGACAGCTGGATTCTCTTGCTTTACTGCTAGTCGCATGGTCCAGAGGATTCTCCAGGGCCCCTTGACCCTCTTCCTCCTCCCACTGGAGTGAAAGGTGAGAGTGTGAGTGGACCACTCTTTTCAAAATGAGGAGGTCTCCTTTCAGATGAAGGGTGACCTATTGGTGAGGGCCCATTTGGAGAAGGCTTTCTGCCCATTGCTGAGTTGGAAACATCCAGTGCATCATAGGGATCTTTTTCTACAAGTTCAAATCTAAGCTCCTTCTCAGTTAATTTCTGTCTGTTGCGTGCATTTTGTTTCCTGAAATAACTGAGGTTTCTTTCAGCAATCCGAGCTGCCAACTCACTAGCATCTGCTTCTTTCTCGGAGGAAGTAATCTTCCCCAGACAGGAACGAATGGTACTCTGCAATTGTTCTTCAAGATATTGGGCTCTCTTTCTGTAGGTCTCCAGCTCTTTTATTGTATGGCTCATCTTTTCTTCGACTTTGGAAAGTTTCTCCTTTTGCTCCACACGGCAGTTTTCCTCCACTCTTAATTTCCTGTGCAGTTTCATCATATTTTCTTGACAGCGTTCCATCATGACTTTAAAGTTCTTCTGTAGGGTCTCATTCTCACTTTGCAGCTGTGCATTTTCGGACTGCAAGGATGCCTCTTCAGTCTGCAGACTTTTAAGGTGTTCTGTAAGGTCTTCCGTGGTTTTCTCCACTTCAGATGAGAAAGTACATTTTTGATTTCTTCCTCCTTCCAAGATTTCTAAGGAGGCCTTTAGCTTATCACCATAAACCAGGTTCCTCAAAGCTCCTTTGGACTCATCCTCCAAGTGAGCACCAATTTCGGGTTCACTCGTCTTTCCCAGTTCGAGGTGACCACCATCCCTTTGGGCTCCCAGGCTTGGAGAAGATCTATCCTTCATCTTCAGCAAGCATTCACTCAGAGACTCCATGTGATTTTCTGTGTCCCTTAGAACTTGTTCTCCAGCTACTTTAGAGTCCTCTAATATGATTTTTGCTTTATATTGGACACCTCCTTGTTGCCTCTGTGCTTCAGCTTCTCCTTGTATTGTTGGTCTCTGCGTTGGCGGAAGTAGGGATCCTTCATTCAAAACCTCTTTGATTGCCAGCTTCAGTTCTTCCTCATTCACTTGAAAGAGTCTCCAGTTTGTTTTAGCTTCAGCTATTTGTGATCTGAGGGATTCAGATTCACCTTGGAGGGACTGTATCCTTCTTGATAGATGCGCCATCGTTTCATCCTGTTGACCATGTTGAGCCTTCTGTGCTTTGAGCTCTTCTTCTAGAAAGAGCATTTCAACGCCATGGCTGGATTCGGGCCTATGCAGCTTTTCGTCGGTTGCCTCCAGCTGTTGTGCTTCTCTTGAACCCTTCTCAAACCTGCAATCCTTTAAAGATGATTCTAAGCCTTCATGTTCTTTTTCAACAAGGCTCACTTTTTCAAGAAGTCCACATTTTGCCTCAATAAGTCCAGCAAGATTTAGAGCCAGCCTTTTTTCTCTTCCCACGTAAAGCCTGCTACGAACCGACTGAAAACCTCTCCAGAAAAGTGAGAGAACAGCAAAAAATCCAAGAGCTGTACACATCACCAACTCCCAAGGAAAGCCATAAGGAAGATGGCCTGGCTTCATGTCTTCGGACAATGCTGCCACAACCCTGGGTGCTTCTTCCAGAACCACCCACTAGGATGGCTGAGAGGCAGCCCTTGGCTCCTCCATCACGCCAAGACAGCTTTGGCTCTTGCCACCACAACCACAGCCTGACCAGGCAGGCCAACACAGGCTGTGGACACTCAGGTGTTTGGTCAGGAACTCCAACCTGCACCAGGCAACGGAGCAGACCACTGTGATCCCCTTCAGGGGCTGAGCGTATGGTGGGTGGTGGGCGCATGGCGGTGGGAGCCATGATCAAAGGCTCCCAGGAGCCTTGTTGTGCTCAACTGCCCACCAGGGGAGTCTTGTCCGCTTCCCTACCCAGTGCATCCTCATGTGCCACAGGTTTCGGTCCCTCCCACTCCAGCCAGAGAGAATTCCTCTCCATGCCACCCACCCCTTGATTTGGTTTAGGCCAGGCCAAGGCGGGGTTAGTAGGAAGATTCCATCCAGTCATAATAACATTCAGTTTGATGTCACTCAAATTCTAAAGCTGACTAAACTGTTCAAACAGCTTTTATGGCCTCTATTGGTCTTTGTGTCCCTTGCCTTTTGTTTGAGTGACTCAGTCCTTTCCCTGCCCTTGTGCTCTCCCTATTTCCTACCTTCCTTGCTTCCTTCCTCCCTTCCTGGGTTTTCCCCTTTTCTTCTTCCTTCTTTTCTACCTCCCTGCATCCCTCCAACTTTGCCTTCCTCCCTTCCATCTTTCTCTCTCCCTTCCCTCCCTTTTCTTTTCTTGCAAGTGTTTGGGGTGAAAGTCCATGGCAGGCCAGCCCCAAGCTAGGCAAGGTCACTGCCACTGAGCTACAACATCCCCAGACCGGCTGCCACTTCCTATGCAAGTAACTTGAATTATCTCTAAAGAGAAACTCTCACATTAGTCTACTTTCAAAGTAATTTCAGAAGAGTTGCTAACATGGGCATAAATCAGTTATGACAAGTCATTTTTGAAAAGCACGGCACAGCTAATGTTCCTCCAAAGAAGGAGTGGAAAACTTAATTGGTTTTCAGGTCAGCATTTCTAGACTAGTACAAACCCTCCTAATCCTGATCTCTCCTTAGTCCTATGATTTCTTTAAGTGTCCCCTTTGCTCCTGTTCATGGAGTCATGTGTACAGAAATTATACCTGGTTCTATTGAACTCTACTTAATTCTTTCTCACCTCTGTGCTCCTTTGGCCAAGTCACTCCTCAACACTTACTGTAACCCTTTCAATTTTTTTGTCCATTTTCATTTAAAAAACTCTTTCAAAAATTGAACCATTTCGCATGCAGACACAGTCTTCTTGATCTGCTATCAATCCCCCACTACTGACATTGTAAGTTATTGAAATGTACACTTCCGGACCGTTTTCAGATTTTTGAATCCTGTATATCTATCTGTCTATCTATTTACAAACATAACATGGTATTCTGAAAGAATCGTTCTGCTTTTGGAGCTCTACATTGTGTTTTCCAGAAGCAGGCCTATTACACAGAGATGAATCCATGTTACCTAGATTGAGTTCAAACCGGAATGTGCACTCTGATTCCCATTATATTGTTCTACCTACTGATGGACAGTTCAGTTATATCCAGACCTCACCACCTCCCCCATTGAGTAAAACCCTTGTGAAGAGACATGTAGATGCCTTTATGAACATATTGATAATTTTTCATGGCAGTGTTTTCCAAAAACCAGTTAGTAAAATCAATTGATTCCTTTGCAGCCTGAAATTACCTTCATTCCAGTTTACTGGTATAAGAACCGCAGTATATCAGCAACCATTCTCCAATAGTAGTTCAGGCAGAAGTCATTCTAGATAACAAGCAGTGCCGGATCCTCCATGTATTTTACACAGCCCATGACGGGGGACATCCGTCCATTCGTTTAGAACAACTGATGTTTTATGCTGGCAATTTAGGTTTATTTAAAGGAGTGATTAGAAAACAGGTGAGACAGACTGATTAGATTCAGTATGTATGTTGGCTTTGTTTTTCTAGGCCTGAAGTTTTCACATTTCAATTAATTGTAGGTTAAGTATCAGGCAGATTCTTCACTGGGCTTCAAATGTGATAAAGTTGCTTCTTATTTTTAAGAAGGCCGTTGCAATCCTGCATTTATTTTACACCTCAGTGCTTGTTTTACACACAAGCACACACACCCACACACCACACACATCAACACACACACAAACACATAATTAGAGCACATTTAACACTCAAATAAAGCTTTACCTACTGATTCATAACTAGGGTATTTTTTTTAATAAGTATTGTGTCTTGGTCTCTACTGGGGAAACATGGTTCAATGTGAGTTCTCTGGTTTGTTGTAGGGCAGTGAACGTTCACTTGTTGGCAATGATATAGAAATGGGGAGTAAGAGTTTAAAAGTTTTTACAGTAGGTAGGCAGAGTCAGAGTATGGAATCTAAGAATAAGAAATTGGGGAATTTCCTCTTTGTTTCTTCATTTCAACCTCCTAATAATTCATGTATATTTTCCAAAAGTCTCCCAGAAAACAAGGACTAGGTCAATCCACATATCAGTGAACCATAGCAGAATGCGACTCTGAATTTCATATAAACAGTCATAAAATCAAAAAGACAGGTGCTGGGGTTTTGGCTCAGCACTAGAGTGCTGGCTTCACACTTTCAAAGGTCCTGAGTTGGATCCCCAACACCATACATGAAAGGAATGAATGAACCAATGCATGAGTGTATGATGAATGAATTAAAGGTATAAGGAGGAGGAGGAAGAGGAGGAGGAGGAGGAGAAATAGAAGAAGATGATGAGAAATTTGACAGGAGGGAAAAAGGGGAGGAGAGTGAGTTTAAAGTGTGGTTTCCAATTCCCAAACGTTAAATTACAGCAGACGGGATAGAGAGAGAAGATGGGAGGGCAGGAGAGGGGGGATAGTAGAGGCTAGAAAAGGTAGCAGAATACAACAGTTACTAACATGGCATTTTGTAAAAACGTGGATGTGTAAACAATGTGATTGTGCAATCTGTATATGGGGTCAAAATGGGAGTTCATAACTCACTTGAATCTAATGTAGGAAATATGGTATCTCAAGAGCTATGTAAGGTTTTAAGCAACCAATATAAAAAAGAGGTCTTCATTTTTCTTTGTAGTTGAGATCTCCTGTTTCCTTGACATGTTTAGTTGTGTTCTCTCCTTTAGTCCTCCCATGCTCTAGTTATTCTGATATGGAAAAACTAGCTGAAATGCCCAACCAGTCTCTAAATCAGTGACACTTTTTCATTAAGCCTAAAGTCACTTTACAATTGCTACAGTCATACTAAATACACTTCTTTGTTTGGAGTTTAAAAGATATTTCCACCAGCTAGATTACAAGGACCTAGAACTCCCATTCTTGTTTATGTAAGAGTGGCTTCATCAGATTAAATGCCGTTCTCTGGAATAACATAAAATAGGAATAATTTACTCATAAGATTCTTACGTAAACCATCTTTATTTACAAAATACTATCTTAAGAATTATTGTTTCATTGAGCTTCAATTGGAGCCAAAGTATAGTCAATTACTGAACTAAAAGCAGTTACTTAAAAACTAAAAATGAGAGATAAGTCAAATTACATTTGAAGAGAGAGCAACAGCATGAGGTTTCTTGTTTGGTTCTGGATGTTGAGTAACAGGCTCATTTGCAGGTGGAAGGAACCCTTCAGGCAACTCACTTGTACTTTCAGAATGGGGGTGAAGAGGGCTGAATTCCAGCTCTTGGGGGAAGATTTTGTGAGGAAAACCCCCTCGCTGCATAGACACTTCGCATTGGAAATGGAGTGGGTGGCGGGTCAGGTGGAAAATAACCTCCAGGTTCCCAGACAAGTTTCCTGGGAGAGGTGGAGGAAAAAAAAGGTCCTCTTCTCATGAACTGACTCCTTGGGTCAACTGGAAACAAGTCACCTCTGACTGGAGGGAAAGGTGCCAACACAGAGCCAGAGCCAGTTGCTTGGTTTTCAGCATGGAGAGGTGAATCAGGCACATCAGAGTCCAAAGGAGGCATATTAGGAATTCTGTGTTCTGCTGGTCCCGATGCTCTACCACAATTTGAGTAAAACCTATCTTGCCTTTGTAGAGGAAGACGTGCATCAGAAGAATATGGTTGGCCTGGCGGAGGGATCATCAGCCTGCTGGCCTGTTCCCCTGGAGGAGAGAGGGGCCCAGCCTGAGAAGGTGCTCTCTGAAAATCAGTGAACTTATGACAGCTGGATTCTCTTCCTTTACTGCTAGTCGCATGGTCCAGAGGATTCTCCAGGGCCCCTTGACCCTCTTCCTCCTCCCACTGGAGTGAAAGGTGAGAGTGTGAGTGGACCACTCTTTTCAAAATGAGCAGGTCTGCTTTCAGATGAAGGGTGACCTATTGGTGAGGGCCCATTTGGAGAAGGCTTTCTGCCCATTGCTGAGTTGGAAACATCCAGTGCATCATAGGGATCTTTTTCTACAAGTTCAAATCTAAGCTCCTTCTCAGTTAATTTCTGTCTGTTGCGTGCATTTTGTTTCCTGAAATAACTGAGGTTTCTTTCAGCAATCCGAGCTGCCAACTCACTAGCATCTGCTTCTTTCTCGGAGGAAGTAATCTTCCCCAGACAGGAACGAATGGTACTCTGCAATTGTTCTTCAAGATATTGGGCTCTCTTTCTGTAGGTCTCCAGCTCTTTTATTGTATGGCTCATCTTTTCTTCGACTTTGGAAAGTTTCTCCTTTTGCTCCACACGGCAGTTTTCCTCCACTCTTAATTTCCTGTGCAGTTTCATCATATTTTCTTGATAGCGTTCCATCATGACTTTAAAGTTCTGCTGTAGGGTCTCATTCTCACTTTGCAGCTGTGCATTTTCGGACTGCAAGGATGCCTGTTCAGTCTGCAGACTTTTAAGGTGTTCTGTAAGGTCTTCCGTGGTTTTCTCCACTTCAGATGAGAAAGTACATTTTTGATTTCTTCCTCCTTCCAAGATTTCTAAGGAGGCTTTTAGCTTATCACCATAAACCAGGTTCCTCAAAGCTCCTTTGGACTCATCCTCCAAGTGAGCACCAATTTCGGGTTCACTCGTCTTTCCCAGTTCCAGGTGACCACCATCCCTTTGGGCTGCCAGGCTTGGAGAAGATGTATCCTTCATCTTCAGCAAGCATTCACTCAGAGACTCCATGTGATTTTCTGTGTCCCTTAGAACTTGTTCTCCAGCTACTTTAGAATCCTCTAATATGATTTTTGCTTTATATTGGACACCTCCTTGTTGCCTCTGTGCTTCAGCTTCTCCTTGTATTGTTGGTCTCTGCGTTGGCGGAAGTAGGGATCCTTCATTCAAAACCTCTTTGATTGCCAGCTTCAGTTCTTCCTCATTCACTTGAAAGAGTCTCCAGTTTGTTTTAGCTTCAGCTATTTGTGATCTGAGGGATTCAGATTCACCTTGGAGGGACTGTATCCTTCTTGATAGATGCGCCATCGTTTCATCCTGTTGACCATGTTGAGCCTTCTGTGCTTTGAGCTCTTCTTCTAGAAAGAGCATTTCAACGCCATGGCTGGATTCGGGCCTATGCAGCTTTTCGTCGGTTGCCTCCAGCTGTTGTGCTTCTCTTGAACCCTTCTCAAACCTGCAATCCTTTAAAGATGATTCTAAGCCTTCATGTTCTTTTTCAACAAGGCTCACTTTTTCAAGAAGTCCACATTTTGCCTCAATAAGTCCAGCAAGATTTAGAGCCAGCCTTTTTTCTCTTCCCACGTAAAGCCTGCTACGAACCGACTGAAAACCTCTCCAGAAAAGTGAGAGAACAGCAAAAAATCCAAGAGCTGTACACATCACCAACTCCCAAGGAAAGCCATAAGGAAGATGGCCTGGCTTCATGTCTTCGGACAATGCTGCCACAACCCTGGGTGCTTCTTCCAGAACCACCCACTAGGATGGCTGAGAGGCAGCCCTTGGCTCCTCCATCACGCCAAGACAGCTTTGGCTCTTGCCACCACAACCACAGCCTGCCCAGGCAGGCCAACACAGGCTGTGGACACTCAGGTGTTTGGTCAGGAACTCCAACCTGCACCAGGCAACGGAGCAGACCACTGTGATCCCCTTCAGGGGCTGAGCGTATGGTGGGTGGTGGGCGTATGGCGGTGGGAGCCATGATCAAAGGCTCCCAGGAGCCTTGTTGTGCTCAACTGCCCATCAGGGGAGTCTTGTCCGCTTCCCTACCCAGTGCATCCTCATGTGCCACAGGTTTCGGTCCCTCCCACTCCAGCCAGAGAGAATTCCTCTCCATGCCACCCACCCCTTGATTTGGTTTAGACCAGGCCAAGGCGGGGTTAGTAGGAAGATTCCATCCAGTCATAATAACATTCAGTTTGATGTCACTCAAATTCTAAAGCTGACTAAACTGTTCAAACAGCTTTTATGGCCTCTATTGGTCTTTGTGTCCCTTGCCTTTTGTTTGAGTGACTCAGTCCTTTCCCTGCCCTTGTGCTCTCCCTATTTCCTACCTTCCTTGTTTCCTTCCTCCCTTCCTGGGTTTTCCCCTTTTCTTCTTCCTTCTTTTCTACCTCCCTGCATCCCTCCAACTTTGCCTTCCTCCCTTCCAACTTTCTCTCTCCCTTCCCTCCCTTTTCTTTTCTTGCAAGTGTTTGGGGTGAAAGTCCATGGCAGGCCAGCCCCAAGCTAGGCAAGGTCACTGCCACTGAGCTACAACATCCCCAGACCTGCTGCCACTTCCTATGCAAGTAACTTGAATTATCTCTAAAGAGAAACTCTCACATTAGTCTACTTTCAAAGTAATTTCAGAAGAGTTGCTAACATGGGCATAAATCAGTTATGACAAGTCATTTTTGAAAAGCACGGCACAGCTAATGTTCCTCCAAAGAAGGAGTGGAAAACTTAATTGGTTTTCAGGTCAGCATTTCTAGACTAGTACAAACCCTCCTAATCCTGATCTCTCCTTAGTACTATGATTTCTTTAAGTGTCCCCTTTGCTCCTGTTCATGGAGTCATGTGTACAGAAATTATACCTGGTTCTATTGAACTCTACTTAATTCTTTCTCACCTCTGTGCTCCTTTGGCCAAGTCACTCCTCAACACTTACTGTAACCCTTTCAATTTTTTTGTCCATTTTCATTTAAAAAACTCTTTCAAAAATTGAACCATTTCGCATGCAGACACAGTCTTCTTGATCTGCTATCAATCCCCCACTACTGACATTGTAAGTTATTGAAATGTACACTTCCGGACCGTTTTCAGATTTTTGAATCCTGTATATCTATCTGTCTATCTATTTACAAACATAACATGGTATTCTGAAAGAATCGTTCTGCTTTTGGAGCTCTACATTGTGTTTTCCAGAAGCAGGCCTATTACACAGAGATGAATCCATGTTACCTAGATTGAGTTCAAACCGGAATGTGCACTCTGATTCCCATTATATTGTTCTACCTACTGATGGACAGTTCAGTTATATCCAGACCTCACCACCTCCCCCATTGAGTAAAACCCTTGTGAAGAGACATGTAGATGCCTTTATGAACATATTGATAATTTTTCATGGCAGTGTTTTCCAAAAACCAGTTAGTAAAATCAATTGATTCCTTTGCAGCCTGAAATTACCTTCATTCCAGTTTACTGGTATAAGAACCGCAGTATATCAGCAACCATTCTCCAATAGTAGTTCAGGCAGAAGTCATTCTAGATAACAAGCAGTGCCGGATCCTCCATGTATTTTACACAGCCCATGACGGGGGACATCCGTCCATTCGTTTAGAACAACTGATGTTTTATGCTGGCAATTTAGGTTTATTTAAAGGAGTGATTAGAAAACAGGTGAGACAGACTGATTAGATTCAGTATGTATGTTGGCTTTGTTTTTCTAGGCCTGAAGTTTTCACATTTCAATTAATTGTAGGTTAAGTATCAGGCAGATTCTTCACTGGGCTTCAAATGTGATAAAGTTGCTTCTTATTTTTAAGAAGGCCGTTGCAATCCTGCATTTATTTTACACCTCAGTGCTTGTTTTACACACAAGCACACACACCCACACACCACACACATCAACACACACACAAACACATAATTAGAGCACATTTAACACTCAAATAAAGCTTTACCTACTGATTCATAACTAGGGTATTTTTTTTAATAAGTATTGTGTCTTGGTCTCTACTGGGGAAACATGGTTCAATGTGAGTTCTCTGGTTTGTTGTAGGGCAGTGAACGTTCACTTGTTGGCAATGATATAGAAATGGGGAGTAAGAGTTTAAAAGTTTTTACAGTAGGTAGGCAGAGTCAGAGTATGGAATCTAAGAATAAGAAATTGGGCAATTTCCTCTTTGTTTCTTCATTTCAACCTCCTAATAATTCATGTATATTTTCCAAAAGTCTCCCAGAAAACAAGGACTAGGTCAATCCACATATCAGTGAACCATAGCAGAATGCGACTCTGAATTTCATATAAACAGTCATAAAATCAAAAAGACAGGTGCTGGGGTTTTGGCTCAGCACTAGAGTGCTGGCTTCACACTTTCAAAGGTCCTGAGTTGGATCCCCAACACCATACGTGAAAGGAATGAATGAACCAATGCATGAGTGTATGATGAATGAATTAAAGGTATAAGGAGGAGGAGGAAGAGGAGGAGGAGGAGGAGAAATAGAAGAAGATGATGAGAAATTTGACAGAAGGGAAAAAGGGGAGGAGAGTGAGTTTAAAGTGTGGTTTCCAATTCCCAAACGTTAAATTACAGCAGACGGGATAGAGAGAGAAGATGGGAGGGCAGGAGAGGGGGGATAGTAGAGGCTAGAAAAGGTAGCAGAATACAACAGTTACTAACATGGCATTTTGTAAAAACGTGGATGTGTAAACAATGTGATTGTGCAATCTGTATATGGGGTCAAAATGGGAGTTCATAACTCACTTGAATCTAATGTAGGAAATATGGTATCTCAAGAGCTATGTAAGGTTTTAAGCAACCAATATAAAAAAGAGGTCTTCATTTTTCTTTGTAGTTGAGATCTCCTGTTTCCTTGACATGTTTAGTTGTGTTCTCTCCTTTAGTCCTCCCATGCTCTAGTTATTCTGATATGGAAAAACTAGCTGAAATGCCCAACCAGTCTCTAAATCAGTGACACTTTTTCATTAAGCCTAAAGTCACTTTACAATTGCTACAGTCATACTAAATACACTTCTTTGTTTGGAGTTTAAAAGATATTTCCACCAGCTAGATTACAAGGACCTAGAACTCCCATTCTTGTTTATGTAAGAGTGGCTTCATCAGATTAAATGCCGTTCTCTGGAATAACATAAAATAGGAATAATTTACTCATAAGATTCTTACGTAAACCATCTTTATTTACAAAATACTATCTTAAGAATTATTGTTTCATTGAGCTTCAATTGGAGCCAAAGTATAGTCAATTACTGAACTAAAAGCAGTTACTTAAAAACTAAAAATGAGAGATAAGTCAAATTACATTTGAAGAGAGAGCAACAGCATGAGGTTTCTTGTTTGGTTCTGGATGTTGAGTAACAGGCTCATTTGCAGGTGGAAGGAACCCTTCAGGCAACTCACTTGTACTTTCAGAATGGGGGTGAAGAGGGCTGAATTCCAGCTCTTGGGGGAAGATTTTGTGAGGAAAACCCCCTCCCTGCATAGACACTTCGCATTGGAAATGGAGTGGGTGGCGGGTCAGGTGGAAAATAATCTCCAGGTTCCCAGACAAGTTTCCTGGGAGAGGTGGAGGAAAAAAAAGGTCCTCTTCTCATGAACTGACTCCTTGGGTCACCTGGAAACAAGGCACCTCTGACTGGAGGGAAAGGTGCCAACACAGAGCCAGAGCCAGTTGCTTGGTTTTCAGCATGGAGAGGTGAATCAGGCACATCAGAGTCCAAAGGAGGCATATTAGGAATTCTGTGTTCTGCTGGTCCCGATGCTCTACCACAATTTGAGTAAAACCTATCTTGCCTTTGTAGAGGAAGACGTGCATCAGAAGAATATGGTTGGCCTGGCGGAGGGATCATCAGCCTGCTGGCCTGTTCCCCTGGAGGAGAGAGGGGCCCAGCCTGAGAAGGTGCTCTCTGAAAATCAGTGAACTTATGACAGCTGGATTCTCTTCCTTTACTGCTAGTCGCATGGTCCAGAGGATTCTCCAGGGCCCCTTGACCCTCTTCCTCCTCCCACTGGAGTGAAAGGTGAGAGTGTGAGTGGACCACTCTTTTCAAAATGAGGAGGTCTCCTTTCAGATGAAGGGTGACCTATTGGTGAGGGCCCATTTGGAGAAGGCTTTCTGCCCATTGCTGAGTTGGAAACATCCAGTGCATCGTAGGGATCTTTTTCTACAAGTTCAAATCTAAGCTCCTTCTCAGTTAATTTCTGTCTGTTGCGTGCATTTTGTTTCCTGAAATAACTGAGGTTTCTTTCAGCAATCCGAGCTGCCAACTCACTAGCATCTGCTTCTTTCTCGGAGGAAGTAATCTTCCCCAGACAGGAACGAATGGTACTCTGCAATTGTTCTTCAAGATATTGGGCTCTCTTTCTGTAGGTCTCCAGCTCTTTTATTGTATGGCTCATCTTTTCTTCGACTTTGGAAAGTTTCTCCTTTTGCTCCACACGCCAGTTTTCCTCCACTCTTAATTTCCTGTGCAGTTTCATCATATTTTCTTGACAGCGTTCCATCATGACTTTAAAGTTCTTCTGTAGGGTCTCATTCTCACTTTGCAGCTGTGCATTTTCGGACTGCAAGGATGCCTGTTCAGTCTGCAGACTTTTAAGGTGTTCTGTAAGGTCTTCCGTGGTTTTCTCCACTTCAGATGAGAAAGTACATTTTTGATTTCTTCCTCCTTCCAAGATTTCTAAGGAGGCCTTTAGCTTATCACCATAAACCAGGTTCCTCAAAGCTCCTTTGGACTCATCCTCCAAGTGAGCACCAATTTCGGGTTCACTCGTCTTTCCCAGTTCCAGGTGACCACCATCCCTTTGGGCTCCCAGGCTTGGAGAAGATCTATCCGTCATCTTCAGCAAGCATTCACTCAGAGACTCCATGTGATTTTCTGTGTCCCTTAGAACTTGTTCTCCAGCTACTTTAGAGTCCTCTAATATGATTTTTGCTTTATATTGGACACCTCCTTGTTGCCTCTGTGCTTCAGCTTCTCCTTGTATTGTTGGTCTCTGCGTTGGCGGAAGTAGGGATCCTTCATTCAAAACCTCTTTGATTGCCAGCTTCAGTTCTTCCTCATTCACTTGAAAGAGTCTCCAGTTTGTTTTAGCTTCAGCTATTTGTGATCTGAGGGATTCAGATTCACCTTGGAGGGACTGTATCCTTCTTGATAGATGCGCCATCGTTTCATCCTGTTGACCATGTTGAGCCTTCTGTGCTTTGAGCTCTTCTTCTAGAAAGAGCATTTCAACGCCATGGCTGGATTCGGGCCTATGCAGCTTTTCGTCGGTTGCCTCCAGCTGTTGTGCTTCTCTTGAACCCTTCTCAAACCTGCAATCCTTTAAAGATGATTCTAAGCCTTCATGTTCTTTTTCAACAAGGCTCACTTTTTCAAGAAGTCCACATTTTGCCTCAATAAGTCCAGCAAGATTTAGAGCCAGCCTTTTTTCTCTTCCCACGTAAAGCCTGCTACGAACCGACTGAAAACCTCTCCAGAAAAGTGAGAGAACAGCAAAAAATCCAAGAGCTGTACACATCACCAAGTCCCAAGGAAAGCCATAAGGAAGATGGCCTGGCTTCATGTCTTCGGACAATGCTGCCACAACCCTGGGTGCTTCTTCCAGAACCACCCACTAGGATGGCTGAGAGGCAGCCCTTGGCTCCTCCATCACGCCAAGACAGCTTTGGCTCTTGCCACCACAACCACAGCCTGCCCAGGCAGGCCAACACAGGCTGTGGACACTCAGGTGTTTGGTCAGGAACTCCAACCTGCACCAGGCAACGGAGCAGACCACTGTGATCCCCTTCAGGGGCTGAGCGTATGGTGGGTGGTGGGCGTATGGCGGTGGGAGCCACGATCAAAGGCTCCCAGGAGCCTTGTTGTGCTCAACTGCCCATCAGGGGAGTCTTGTCCGCTTCCCTACCCAGTGCATCCTCATGTGCCACAGGTTTCGGTCCCTCCCACTCCAGCCAGAGAGAATTCCTCTCCATGCCACCCACCCCTTGATTTGGTTTAGGCCAGGCCAAGGCGGGGTTAGTAGGAAGATTCCATCCAGTCATAATAACATTCAGTTTGATGTCACTCAAATTCTAAAGCTGACTAAACTGTTCAAACAGCTTTTATGGCCTCTATTGGTCTTTGTGTCCCTTGCCTTTTGTTTGAGTGACTCAGTCCTTTCCCTGCCCTTGTGCTCTCCCTATTTCCTACCTTCCTTGCTTCCTTCCTCCCTTCCTGGGTTTTCCCCTTTTCTTCTTCCTTCTTTTCTACCTCCCTGCATCCCTCCAACTTTGCCTTCCTCCCTTCCAACTTTCTCTCTCCCTTCCCTCCCTTTTCTTTTCTTGCAAGTGTTTGGGGTGAAAGTCCATGGCAGGCCAGCCCCAAGCTAGGCAAGGTCACTGCCACTGAGCTACAACATCCCCAGACCTGCTGCCACTTCCTATGCAAGTAACTTGAATTATCTCTAAAGAGAAACTCTCACATTAGTCTACTTTCAAAGTAATTTCAGAAGAGTTGCTAACATGGGCATAAATCAGCTATGACAAGTCATTTTTGAAAAGCACGGCACAGCTAATGTTCCTCCAGAGAAGGAGTGGAAAACTTAATTGGTTTTCAGGTCAGCATTTCTAGACTAGTACAAACCCTCCTAATCCTGATCTCTCCTTAGTCCTATGATTTCTTTAAGTGTCCCCTTTGCTCCTGTTCATGGAGTCATGTGTACAGAAATTATACCTGGTTCTATTGAACTCTACTTAATTCTTTCTCACCTCTGTGCTCCTTTGGCCAAGTCACTCCTCAACACTTACTGTAACCCTTTCAATTTTTTTGTCCATTTTCATTTAAAAAACTCTTTCAAAAATTGAACCATTTCGCATGCAGACACAGTCTTCTTGATCTGCTATCAATCCCCCACTACTGACATTGTAAGTTATTGAAATGTACACTTCCGGACCGTTTTCAGATTTTTGAATCCTGTATATCTATCTGTCTATCTATTTACAAACATAACATGGTATTCTGAAAGAATCGTTCTGCTTTTGGAGCTCTACATTGTGTTTTCCAGAAGCAGGCCTATTACACAGAGATGAATCCATGTTACCTAGATTGAGTTCAAACCGGAATGTGCACTCTGATTCCCATTATATTGTTCTACCTACTGATGGACAGTTCAGTTATATCCAGACCTCACCACCTCCCCCATTGAGTAAAACCCTTGTGAAGAGACATGTAGATGCCTTTATGAACATATTGATAATTTTTCATGGCAGTGTTTTCCAAAAACCAGTTAGTAAAATCAATTGATTCCTTTGCAGCCTGAAATGACCTTCATTCCAGTTTACTGGTATAAGAACCGCAGTATATCAGCAACCATTCTCCAATAGTAGTTCAGGCAGAAGTCATTCTAGATAACAAGCAGTGCCGGATCCTCCATGTATTTTACACAGCCCATGACGGGGGACATCCGTCCATTCGTTTAGAACAACTGATGTTTTATGCTGGCAATTTAGGTTTATTTAAAGGAGTGATTAGAAAACAGGTGAGACAGACTGATTAGATTCAGTATGTATGTTGGCTTTGTTTTTCTAGGCCTGAAGTTTTCACATTTCAATTAATTGTAGGTTAAGTATCAGGCAGATTCTTCACTGGGCTTCAAATGTGATAAAGTTGCTTCTTATTTTTAAGAAGGCCGTTGCAATCCTGCATTTATTTTACACCTCAGTGCTTGTTTTACACACAAGCACACACACCCACACACCACACACATCAACACACACACAAACACATAATTAGAGCACATTTAACACTCAAATAAAGCTTTACCTACTGATTCATAACTAGGGTATTTTTTTTTAATAAGTATTGTGTCTTGGTCTCTACTGGGGAAACATGGTTCAATGTGAGTTCTCTGGTTTGTTGTAGGGCAGTGAACGTTCACTTGTTGGCAATGATATAGAAATGGGGAGTAAGAGTTTAAAAGTTTTTACAGTAGGTAGGCAGAGTCAGAGTATGGAATCTAAGAATAAGAAATTGGGGAATTTCCTCTTTGTTTCTTCATTTCAACCTCCTAATAATTCATGTATATTTTCCAAAAGTCTCCCAGAAAACAAGGACTAGGTCAATCCACATATCAGTGAACCATAGCAGAATGCGACTCTGAATTTCATATAAACAGTCATAAAATCAAAAAGACAGGTGCTGGGGTTTTGGCTCAGCACTAGAGTGCTGGCTTCACACTTTCAAAGGTCCTGAGTTGGATCCCCAACACCATACGTGAAATTAATGAATGAACCAATGCATGAGTGTATGATGAATGAATTAAAGGTATAAGGAGGAGGAGGAAGAGGAGGAGGAGGAGGAGAAATAGAAGAAGATGATGAGAAATTTGACAGAAGGGAAAAAGGGGAGGAGAGTGAGTTTAAAGTGTGGTTTCCAATTCCCAAACGTTAAATTACAGCAGACGGGATAGAGAGAGAAGATGGGAGGGCAGGAGAGGGGGGATAGTAGAGGCTAGAAAAGGTAGCAGAATACAACAGTTACTAACATGGCATTTTGTAAAAACGTGGATGTGTAAACAATGTGATTGTGCAATCTGTATATGGGGTCAAAATGGGAGTTCATAACTCACTTGAATCTAATGTAGGAAATATGGTATCTCAAGAGCTATGTAAGGTTTTAAGCAACCAATATAAAAAAGAGGTCTTCATTTTTCTTTGTAGTTGAGATCTCCTGTTTCCTTGACATGTTTAGTTGTGTTCTCTCCTTTAGTCCTCCCATGCTCTAGTTATTCTGATATGGAAAAACTAGCTGAAATGCCCAACCAGTCTCTAAATCAGTGACACTTTTTCATTAAGCCTAAAGTCACTTTACAATTGCTACAGTCATACTAAATACACTTCTTTGTTTGGAGTTTAAAAGATATTTCCACCAGCTAGATTACAAGGACCTAGAACTCCCATTCTTGTTTATGTAAGAGTGGCTTCATCAGATTAAATGCCGTTCTCTGGAATAACATAAAATAGGAATAATTTACTCATAAGATTCTTACGTAAACCATCTTTATTTACAAAATACTATCTTAAGAATTATTGTTTCATTGAGCTTCAATTGGAGCCAAAGTATAGTCAATTACTGAACTAAAAGCAGTTACTTAAAAACTAAAAATGAGAGATAAGTCAAATTACATTTGAAGAGAGAGCAACAGCATGAGGTTTCTTGTTTGGTTCTGGATGTTGAGTAACAGGCTCATTTGCAGGTGGAACGAACCCTTCAGGCAACTCACTTGTACTTTCAGAATGGGGGTGAAGAGGGCTGAATTCCAGCTCTTGGGGGAAGATTTTGTGAGGAAAACCCCCTCCCTGCATAGACACTTCGCATTGGAAATGGAGTGGGTGGCGGGTCAGGTGGAAAATAATCTCCAGGTTCCCAGACAAGTTTCCTGGGAGAGGTGGAGGAAAAAAAAGGTCCTCTTCTCATGAACTGACTCCTTGGGTCAACTGGAAACAAGGCACCTCTGACTGGAGGGAAAGGTGCCAACACAGAGCCAGAGCCAGTTGCTTGGTTTTCAGCATGGAGAGGTGAATCAGGCACATCAGAGTCCAAAGGAGGCATATTAGGAATTCTGTGTTCTGCTGGTCCCGATGCTCTACCACAATTTGAGTAAAACCTATCTTGCCTTTGTAGAGGAAGACGTGCATCAGAAGAATATGGTTGGCCTGGCGGAGGGATCATCAGCCTGCTGGCCTGTTCCCCTGGAGGAGAGAGGGGCCCAGCCTGAGAAGGTGCTCTCTGAAAATCAGTGAACTTATGACAGCTGGATTCTCTTCCTTTACTGCTAGTCGCATGGTCCAGAGGATTCTCCAGGGCCCCTTGACCCTCTTCCTCCTCCCACTGGAGTGAAAGGTGAGAGTGTGAGTGGACCACTCTTTTCAAAATGAGGAGGTCTCCTTTCAGATGAAGGGTGACCTATTGGTGAGGGCCCATTTGGAGAAGGCTTTCTGCCCATTGCTGAGTTGGAAACATCCAGTGCATCATAGGGATCTTTTTCTACAAGTTCAAATCTAAGCTCCTTCTCAGTTAATTTCTGTCTGTTGCGTGCATTTTGTTTCCTGAAATAACTGAGGTTTCTTTCAGCAATCCGAGCTGCCAACTCACTAGCATCTGCTTCTTTCTCGGAGGAAGTAATCTTCCCCAGACAGGAACGAATGGTACTCTGCAATTGTTCTTCAAGATATTGGGCTCTCTTTCTGTAGGTCTCCAGCTCTTTTATTGTATGGCTCATCTTTTCTTCGACTTTGGAAAGTTTCTCCTTTTGCTCCACACGCCAGTTTTCCTCCACTCTTAATTTCCTGTGCAGTTTCATCATATTTTCTTGACAGCGTTCCATCATGACTTTAAAGTTCTTCTGTAGGGTCTCATTCTCACTTTGCAGCTGTGCATTTTCGGACTGCAAGGATGCCTGTTCAGTCTGCAGACTTTTAAGGTGTTCTGTAAGGTCTTCCGTGGTTTTCTCCACTTCAGATGAGAAAGTACATTTTTGATTTCTTCCTCCTTCCAAGATTTCTAAGGAGGCCTTTAGCTTATCACCATAAACCAGGTTCCTCAAAGCTCCTTTGGACTCATCCTCCAAGTGAGCACCAATTTCGGGTTCACTCGTCTTTCCCAGGTCCAGGTGACCACCATCCCTTTGGGCTCCCAGGCTTGGAGAAGATCTATCCTTCATCTTCAGCAAGCATTCACTCAGAGACTCCATGTGATTTTCTGTGTCCCTTAGAACTTGTTCTCCAGCTACTTTAGAGTCCTCTAATATGATTTTTGCTTTATATTGGACACCTCCTTGTTGCCTCTGTGCTTCAGCTTCTCCTTGTATTGTTGGTCTCTGCGTTGGCGGAAGTAGGGATCCTTCATTCAAATCCTCTTTGATTGCCAGCTTCAGTTCTTCCTCATTCACTTGAAAGAGTCTCCAGTTTGTTTTAGCTTCAGCTATTTGTGATCTGAGGGATTCAGATTCACCTTGGAGGGACTGTATCCTTCTTGATAGATGCGCCATCGTTTCATCCTGTTGACCATGTTGAGCCTTCTGTGCTTTGAGCTCTTCTTCTAGAAACAGCATTTCAACGCCATGGCTGGATTCGGGCCTATGCAGCTTTTCGTCGGTTGCCTCCAGCTGTTGTGCTTCTCTTGAACCCTTCTCAAACCTGCAATCCTTTAAAGATGATTCTAAGCCTTCATGTTCTTTTTCAACAAGGCTCACTTTTTCAAGAAGTCCACATTTTGCCTCAATAAGTCCAGCAAGATTTAGAGCCAGCCTTTTTTCTCTTCCCACGTAAAGCCTGCTACGAACCGACTGAAAACCTCTCCAGAAAAGTGAGAGAACAGCAAAAAATCCAAGAGCTGTACACATCACCAACTCCCAAGGAAAGCCATAAGGAAGATGGCCTGGCTTCATGTCTTCGGACAATGCTGCCACAACCCTGGGTGCTTCTTCCAGAACCACCCACTAGGATGGCTGAGAGGCAGCCCTTGGCTCCTCCATCACGCCAAGACAGCTTTGGCTCTTGCCACCACAACCACAGCCTGCCCAGGCAGGCCAACACAGGCTGTGGACACTCAGGTGTTTGGTCAGGAACTCCAACCTGCACCAGGCAACGGAGCAGACCACTGTGATCCCCTTCAGGGGCTGAGCGTATGGTGGGTGGTGGGCGTATGGCGGTGGGAGCCACGATCAAAGGCTCCCAGGAGCCCTGTTGTGCTCAACTGCCCATCAGGGGAGTCTTGTCCGCTTCCCTACCCAGTGCATCCTCATGTGCCACAGGTTTCGGTCCCTCCCACTCCAGCCAGAGAGAATTCCTCTCCATGCCACCCACCCCTTGATTTGGTTTAGGCCAGGCCAAGGCGGTGTTAGTAGGAAGATTCCATCCAGTCATAATAACATTCAGTTTGATGTCACTCAAATTCTAAAGCTGACTAAACTGTTCAAACAGCTTTTATGGCCTCTATTGGTCTTTGTGTCCCTTGCCTTTTGTTTGAGTGACTCAGTCCTTTCCCTGCCCTTGTGCTCTCCCTATTTCCTACCTTCCTTGCTTCCTTCCTCCCTTCCTGGGTTTTCCCCTTTTCTTCTTCCTTCTTTTCTACCTCCCTGCATCCCTCCAACTTTGCCTTCCTCCCTTCCAACTTTCTCTCTCCCTTCCCTCCCTTTTCTTTTCTTGCAAGTGTTTGGGGTGAAAGTCCATGGCAGGCCAGCCCCAAGCTAGGCAAGGTCACTGCCACTGAGCTACAACATCCCCAGACCTGCTGCCACTTCCTATGCAAGTAACTTGAATTATCTCTAAAGAGAAACTCTCACATTAGTCTACTTTCAAAGTAATTTCAGAAGAGTTGCTAACATGGGCATAAATCAGTTATGACAAGTCATTTTTGAAAAGCACGGCACAGCTAATGTTCCTCCAGAGAAGGAGTGGAAAACTTAATTGGTTTTCAGGTCAGCATTTCTAGACTAGTACAAACCCTCCTAATCCTGATCTCTCCTTAGTCCTATGATTTCTTTAAGTGTCCCCTTTGCTCCTGTTCATGGAGTCATGTGTACAGAAATTATACCTGGTTCTATTGAACTCTACTTAATTCTTTCTCACCTCTGTGCTCCTTTGGCCAAGTCACTCCTCAACACTTACTGTAACCCTTTCAATTTTTTTGTCCATTTTCATTTAAAAAACTCTTTCAAAAATTGAACCATTTCGCATGCAGACACAGTCTTCTTGATCTGCTATCAATCCCCCACTACTGACATTGTAAGTTATTGAAATGTACACTTCCGGACCGTTTTCAGATTTTTGAATCCTGTATATCTATCTGTCTATCTATTTACAAACATAACATGGTATTCTGAAAGAATCGTTCTGCTTTTGGAGCTCTACATTGTGTTTTCCAGAAGCAGGCCTATTACACAGAGATGAATCCATGTTACCTAGATTGAGTTCAAACCGGAATGTGCACTCTGATTCCCATTATATTGTTCTACCTACTGATGGACAGTTCAGTTATATCCAGACCTCACCACCTCCCCCATTGAGTAAAACCCTTGTGAAGAGACATGTAGATGCCTTTATGAACATATTGATAATTTTTCATGGCAGTGTTTTCCAAAAACCAGTTAGTAAAATCAATTGATTCCTTTGCAGCCTGAAATGACCTTCATTCCAGTTTACTGGTATAAGAACCGCAGTATATCAGCAACCATTCTCCAATAGTAGTTCAGGCAGAAGTCATTCTAGATAACAAGCAGTGCCGGATCCTCCATGTATTTTACACAGCCCATGACGGGGGACATCCGTCCATTCGTTTAGAACAACTGATGTTTTATGCTGGCAATTTAGGTTTATTTAAAGGAGTGATTAGAAAACAGGTGAGACAGACTGATTAGATTCAGTATGTATGTTGGCTTTGTTTTTCTAGGCCTGAAGTTTTCACATTTCAATTAATTGTAGGTTAAGTATCAGGCAGATTCTTCACTGGGCTTCAAATGTGATAAAGTTGCTTCTTATTTTTAAGAAGGCCGTTGCAATCCTGCATTTATTTTACACCTCAGTGCTTGTTTTACACACAAGCACACACACCCACACACCACACACATCAACACACACACAAACACATAATTAGAGCACATTTAACACTCAAATAAAGCTTTACCTACTGATTCATAACTAGGGTATTTTTTTTTAATAAGTATTGTGTCTTGGTCTCTACTGGGGAAACATGGTTCAATGTGAGTTCTCTGGTTTGTTGTAGGGCAGTGAACGTTCACTTGTTGGCAATGATATAGAAATGGGGAGTAAGAGTTTAAAAGTTTTTACAGTAGGTAGGCAGAGTCAGAGTATGGAATCTAAGAATAAGAAATTGGGGAATTTCCTCTTTGTTTCTTCATTTCAACCTCCTAATAATTCATGTATATTTTCCAAAAGTCTCCCAGAAAACAAGGACTAGGTCAATCCACATATCAGTGAACCATAGCAGAATGCGATTCTGAGTTTCATATAAACAGTCATAAAATCAAAAAGACAGGTGCTGGGGTTTTGGCTCAGCACTAGAGTGCTGGCTTCACACTTTCAAAGGTCCTGAGTTGGATCCCCAACACCATACGTGAAAGGAATGAATGAACCAATGCATGAGTGTATGATGAATGAATTAAAGGTATAAGGAGGAGGAGGAAGAGGAGGAGGAGGAGGAGAAATAGAAGAAGATGATGAGAAATTTGACAGAAGGGAAAAAGGGGAGGAGAGTGAGTTTAAAGTGTGGTTTCCAATTCCCAAACGTTAAATTACAGCAGACGGGATAGAGAGAGAAGATGGGAGGGCAGGAGAGGGGGGATAGTAGAGGCTAGAAAAGGTAGCAGAATACAACAGTTACTAACATGGCATTTTGTAAAAACGTGGATGTGTAAACAATGTGATTGTGCAATCTGTATATGGGGTCAAAATGGGAGTTCATAACTCACTTGAATCTAATGTAGGAAATATGGTATCTCAAGAGCTATGTAAGGTTTTAAGCAACCAATATAAAAAAGAGGTCTTCATTTTTCTTTGTAGTTGAGATCTCCTATTTCCTTGACATGTTTAGTTGTGTTCTCTCCTTTAGTCCTCCCATGCTCTAGTTATTCTGATATGGAAAAACTAGCTGAAATGCCCAACCAGTCTCTAAATCAGTGACACTTTTTCATTAAGCCTAAAGTCACTTTACAATTGCTACAGTCATACTAAATACACTTCTTTGTTTGGAGTTTAAAAGATATTTCCACCAGCTAGATTACAAGGACCTAGAACTCCCATTCTTGTTTATGTAAGAGTGGCTTCATCAGATTAAATGCCGTTCTCTGGAATAACATAAAATAGGAATAATTTACTCATAAGATTCTTACGTAAACCATCTTTATTTACAAAATACTATCTTAAGAATTATTGTTTCATTGAGCTTCAATTGGAGCCAAAGTATAGTCAATTACTGAACTAAAAGCAGTTACTTAAAAACTAAAAATGAGAGATAAGTCAAATTACATTTGAAGAGAGAGCAACAGCATGAGGTTTCTTGTTTGGTTCTGGATGTTGAGTAACAGGTTCATTTGCAGGTGGAAGGAACCCTTCAGGCAACTCACTTGTACTTTCAGAATGGGGGTGAAGAGGGCTGAATTCCAGCTCTTGGGGGAAGATTTTGTGAGGAAAACCCCCTCCCTGCATAGACACTTCGCATTGGAAATGGAGTGGGTGGCGGGTCAGGTGGAAAATAATCTCCAGGTTCCCAGACAAGTTTCCTGGGAGAGGTGGAGGAAAAAAAAGGTCCTCTTCTCATGAACTGACTCCTTGGGTCAACTGGAAACAAGGCACCTCTGACTGGAGGGATAGATGCCAACACAGAGCCAGAGCCAGTTGCTTGGTTTTCAGCATGGAGAGGTGAATCAGGCACATCAGAGTCCAAAGGAGGCATATTAGGAATTCTGTGTTCTGCTGGTCCAGATGCTCTACCACAATTTGAGTAAAAAATATCTTGCCTTTGTAGAGGAAGACGTGCATCAGAAGAATATGGTTGGCCTGGCGGAGGGATCATCAGCCTGCTGGCCTGTTCCCCTGGAGGAGAGAGGGGCCCAGTCTGAGAAGGTGCTCTCTGAAAATCAGTGAACTTATGACAGCTGGATTCTCTTCCTTTACTGCTAGTCGCATGGTCCAGAGGATTCTCCAGGGCCCCTTGACCCTCTTCCTCCTCCCACTGGAGTGAAAGGTGAGAGTGTGAGTGGACCACTCTTTTCAAAATGAGGAGGTCTGCTTTCAGATGAAGGGTGACCTATTGGTGAGGGCCCATTTGGAGAAGGCTTTCTGCCCATTGCTGAGTTGGAAACATCCAGTGCATCATAGGGATCTTTTTCTACAAGTTCAAATCTAAGCTCCTTCTCAGTTAATTTCTGTCTGTTGCGTGCATTTTGTTTCCTGAAATAACTGAGGTTTCTTTCAGCAATCCGAGCTGCCAACTCACTAGCATCTGCTTCTTCCTCAGAGGAAATAATCTTCCCCAGACAGGAACGAATGGTACTCTGCAATTGTTCTTCAAGATATTGGGCTCTCTTTCTGTAGGTCTCCAGCTCTTTTATTGTATGGCTCATCTTTTCTTCGACTTTGGAAAGTTTCTCCTTTTGCTCCACACGGCAGTTTTCCTCCACTCTTAATTTCCTGTGCAGTTTCATCATATTTTCTTGATAGCGTTCCATCATGACATTAAAGTTCTTCTGTAGGGTCTTATTCTCACTTTGCAGCTGTGCATTTTCGGACTGCAAGGATGCCTGTTCAGTCTGCAGACTTTTAAGGTGTTCTGTAAGGTCTTCCGTGGTTTTCTCCACTTCAGATGAGAAAGTACATTTTTGATTTCTTCCTCCTTCCAAGATTTCTAAGGGGGCCTTTAGCTTATCACCATAAACCAGGTTCCTCAAAGCTCCTTTGGACTCATCCTCCAAGTGAGCACCAATTTCGGGTTCACTCGTCTTTCCCAGGTCCAGGTGACCACCATCCCTTTGGGCTCCCAGGCTTGGAGAAGATCTATCCTTCATCTTCAGCAAGCATTCACTCAGAGACTCCATGTGATTTTCTGTGTCCCTTAGAACTTGTTCTCCAGCTACTTTAGAGTCCTCTAATATGATTTTTGCTTTATATTGGACACCTCCTTGTTCCCTCTGTGCTTCAGCTTCTCCTTGTATTGTTGGTCTCTGCGTTGGCGGAAGTAGGGATCCTTCATTCAAAACCTCTTTGATTGCCAGCTTCAGTTCTTCCTCATTCACTTGAAAGAGTCTCCAGTTTGTTTTAGCTTCAGCTATTTGTGATCTGAGGGATTCAGATTCACCTTGGAGGGACTGTATCCTTCTTGATAGATGCGCCATCGTTTCATCCTGTTGACCATGTTGAGCCTTCTGTGCTTTGAGCTCTTCTTCTAGAAAGAGCATTTCAACGCCATGGCTGGATTCGGGCCTATGCAGCTTTTCGTCGGTTGCCTCCAGCTGTTGTGCTTCTCTTGAACCCTTCTCAAACCTGCAATCCTTTAAAGATGATTCTAAGCCTTCATGTTCTTTTTCAACAAGGCTCACTTTTTCAAGAAGTCCACATTTTGCCTCAATAAGTCCAGCAAAATTTAGAGCCAGCCTTTTTTCTCTTCCCACGTAAAGCCTGCTACGAACCGACTGAAAACCTCTCCAGAAAAGTGAGAGAACAGCAAAAAATCCAAGAGCTGTACACATCACCAAGTCCCAAGGAAAGCCATAAGGAAGATGGCCTGGCTTCATGTCTTCGGACAATGCTGCCACAACCCTGGGTGCTTCTTCCAGAACCACCCACTAGGATGGCTGAGAGGCAGCCCTTGGCTCCTCCATCACGCCAAGACAGCTTTGGCTCTTGCCACCACAACCACAGCCTGCCCAGGCAGGCCAACACAGGCTGTGGACACTCAGGTGTTTGGTCAGGAACTCCAACCTGCACCAGGCAACGGAGCAGACCACTGTGATCCCCTTCAGGGGCTGAGCGTATGGTGGGTGGTGGGCGTATGGCGGTGGGAGCCACGATCAAAGGCTCCCAGGAGCCTTGTTGTGCTCAACTGCCCATCAGGGGAGTCTTGTCCGCTTCCCTACCCAGTGCATCCTCATGTGCCACAGGTTTCGGTCCCTCCCACTCCAGCCAGAGAGAATTCCTCTCCATGCCACCCACCCCTTGATTTGGTTTAGGCCAGGCCAAGGCGGGGTTAGTAGGAAGATTCCATCCAGTCATAATAACATTCAGTTTGATGTCACTCAAATTCTAAAGCTGACTAAACTGTTCAAACAGCTTTTATGGCCTCTATTGGTCTTTGTGTCCCTTGCCTTTTGTTTGAGTGACTCAGTCCTTTCCCTGCCCTTGTGCTCTCCCTATTTCCTACCTTCCTTGCTTCCTTCCTCCCTTCCTGGGTTTTCCCCTTTTCTTCTTCCTTCTTTTCTACCTCCCTGCATCCCTCCAACTTTGCCTTCCTCCCTTCCAACTTTCTCTCTCCCTTCCCTCCCTTTTCTTTTCTTGCAAGTGTTTGGGGTGAAAGTCCATGGCAGGCCAGCCCCAAGCTAGGCAAGGTCACTGCCACTGAGCTACAACATCCCCAGACCTGCTGCCACTTCCTATGCAAGTAACTTGAATTATCTCTAAAGAGAAACTCTCACATTAGTCTACTTTCAAAGTAATTTCAGAAGAGTTGCTAACATGGGCATAAATCAGTTATGACAAGTCATTTTTGAAAAGCACGGCACAGCTAATGTTCCTCCAGAGAAGGAGTGGAAAACTTAATTGGTTTTCAGGTCAGCATTTCTAGACTAGTACAAACCCTCCTAATCCTGATCTCTCCTTAGTCCTATGATTTCTTTAAGTGTCCCCTTTGCTCCTGTTCATGGAGTCATGTGTACAGAAATTATACCTGGTTCTATTGAACTCTACTTAATTCTTTCTCACCTCTGTGCTCCTTTGGCCAAGTCACTCCTCAACACTTACTGTAACCCTTTCAATTTTTTTGTCCATTTTCATTTAAAAAACTCTTTCAAAAATTGAACCATTTCGCATGCAGACACAGTCTTCTTGATCTGCTATCAATCCCCCACTACTGACATTGTAAGTTATTGAAATGTACACTTCCGGACCGTTTTCAGATTTTTGAATCCTGTATATCTATCTGTCTATCTATTTACAAACATAACATGGTATTCTGAAAGAATCGTTCTGCTTTTGGAGCTCTACATTGTGTTTTCCAGAAGCAGGCCTATTACACAGAGATGAATCCATGTTACCTAGATTGAGTTCAAACCGGAATGTGCACTCTGATTCCCATTATATTGTTCTACCTACTGATGGACAGTTCAGTTATATCCAGACCTCACCACCTCCCCCATTGAGTAAAACCCTTGTGAAGAGACATGTAGATGCCTTTATGAACATATTGATAATTTTTCATGGCAGTGTTTTCCAAAAACCAGTTAGTAAAATCAATTGATTCCTTTGCAGCCTGAAATGACCTTCATTCCAGTTTACTGGTATAAGAACCGCAGTATATCAGCAACCATTCTCCAATAGTAGTTCAGGCAGAAGTCATTCTAGATAACAAGCAGTGCCGGATCCTCCATGTATTTTACACAGCCCATGACGGGGGACATCCGTCCATTCGTTTAGAACAACTGATGTTTTATGCTGGCAATTTAGGTTTATTTAAAGGAGTGATTAGAAAACAGGTGAGACAGACTGATTAGATTCAGTATGTATGTTGGCTTTGTTTTTCTAGGCCTGAAGTTTTCACATTTCAATTAATTGTAGGTTAAGTATCAGGCAGATTCTTCACTGGGCTTCAAATGTGATAAAGTTGCTTCTTATTTTTAAGAAGGCCGTTGCAATCCTGCATTTATTTTACACCTCAGTGCTTGTTTTACACACAAGCACACACACCCACACACCACACACATCAACACACACACAAACACATAATTAGAGCACATTTAACACTCAAATAAAGCTTTACCTACTGATTCATAACTAGGGTATTTTTTTTAATAAGTATTGTGTCTTGGTCTCTACTGGGGAAACATGGTTCAATGTGAGTTCTCTGGTTTGTTGTAGGGCAGTGAACGTTCACTTGTTGGCAATGATATAGAAATGGGGAGTAAGAGTTTAAAAGTTTTTACAGTAGGTAGGCAGAGTCAGAGTATGGAATCTAAGAATAAGAAATTGGGGAATTTCCTCTTTGTTTCTTCATTTCAACCTCCTAATAATTCATGTATATTTTCCAAAAGTCTCCCAGAAAACAAGGACTAGGTCAATCCACATATCAGTGAACCATAGCAGAATGCGATTCTGAGTTTCATATAAACAGTCATAAAATCAAAAAGACAGGTGCTGGGGTTTTGGCTCAGCACTAGAGTGCTGGCTTCACACTTTCAAAGGTCCTGAGTTGGATCCCCAACACCATACGTGAAAGGAATGAATGAACCAATGCATGAGTGTATGATGAATGAATTAAAGGTATAAGGAGGAGGAGGAAGAGGAGGAGGAGGAGGAGAAATAGAAGAAGATGATGAGAAATTTGACAGAAGGGAAAAAGGGGAGGAGAGTGAGTTTAAAGTGTGGTTTCCAATTCCCAAACGTTAAATTACAGCAGACGGGATAGAGAGAGAAGATGGGAGGGCAGGAGAGGTGGGATAGTAGAGGCTAGAAAAGGTAGCAGAATACAACAGTTACTAACATGGCATTTTGTAAAAACGTGGATGTGTAAACAATGTGATTGTGCAATCTGTATATGGGGTCAAAATGGGAGTTCATAACTCACTTGAATCTAATGTAGGAAATATGGTATCTCAAGAGCTATGTAAGGTTTTAAGCAACCAATATAAAAAAGAGGTCTTCATTTTTCTTTGTAGTTGAGATCTCCTATTTCCTTGACATGTTTAGTTGTGTTCTCTCCTTTAGTCCTCCCATGCTCTAGTTATTCTGATATGGAAAAACTAGCTGAAATGCCCAACCAGTCTCTAAATCAGTGACACTTTTTCATTAAGCCTAAAGTCACTTTACAATTGCTACAGTCATACTAAATACACTTCTTTGTTTGGAGTTTAAAAGATATTTCCACCAGCTAGATTACAAGGACCTAGAACTCCCATTCTTGTTTATGTAAGAGTGGCTTCATCAGATTAAATGCCGTTCTCTGGAATAACATAAAATAGGAATAATTTACTCATAAGATTCTTACGTAAACCATCTTTATTTACAAAATACTATCTTAAGAATTATTGTTTCATTGAGCTTCAATTGGAGCCAAAGTATAGTCAATTACTGAACTAAAAGCAGTTACTTAAAAACTAAAAATGAGAGATAAGTCAAATTACATTTGAAGAGAGAGCAACAGCATGAGGTTTCTTGTTTGGTTCTGGATGTTGAGTAACAGGTTCATTTGCAGGTGGAAGGAACCCTTCAGGCAACTCACTTGTACTTTCAGAATGGGGGTGAAGAGGGCTGAATTCCAGCTCTTGGGGGAAGATTTTGTGAGGAAAACCCCCTCCCTGCATAGACACTTCGCATTGGAAATGGAGTGGGTGGCGGGTCAGGTGGAAAATAATCTCCAGGTTCCCAGACAAGTTTCCTGGGAGAGGTGGAGGAAAAAAAAGGTCCTCTTCTCATGAACTGACTCCTTGGGTCAACTGGAAACAAGGCACCTCTGACTGGAGGGATAGATGCCAACACAGAGCCAGAGCCAGTTGCTTGGTTTTCAGCATGGAGAGGTGAATCAGGCACATCAGAGTCCAAAGGAGGCATATTAGGAATTCTGTGTTCTGCTGGTCCCGATGCTCTACCACAATTTGAGTAAAAAATATCTTGCCTTTGTAGAGGAAGACGTGCATCAGAAGAATATGGTTGGCCTGGCGGAGGGATCATCAGCCTGCTGGCCTGTTCCCCTGGAGGAGAGAGGGGCCCAGTCTGAGAAGGTGCTCTCTGAAAATCAGTGAACTTATGACAGCTGGATTCTCTTCCTTTACTGCTAGTCGCATGGTCCAGAGGATTCTCCAGGGCCCCTTGACCCTCTTCCTCCTCCCACTGGAGTGAAAGGTGAGAGTGTGAGTGGACCACTCTTTTCAAAATGAGGAGGTCTGCTTTCAGATGAAGGGTGACCTATTGGTGAGGGCCCATTTGGAGAAGGCTTTCTGCCCATTGCTGAGTTGGAAACATCGAGTGCATCATAGGGATCTTTTTCTACAAGTTCAAATCTAAGCTCCTTCTCAGTTAATTTCTGTCTGTTGCGTGCATTTTGTTTCCTGAAATAACTGAGGTTTCTTTCAGCAATCCGAGCTGCCAACTCACTAGCATCTGCTTCTTCCTCAGAGGAAATAATCTTCCCCAGACAGGAACGAATGGTACTCTGCAATTGTTCTTCAAGATATTGGGCTCTCTTTCTGTAGGTCTCCAGCTCTTTTATTGTATGGCTCATCTTTTCTTCGACTTTGGAAAGTTTCTCCTTTTGCTCCACACGGCAGTTTTCCTCCACTCTTAATTTCCTGTGCAGTTTCATCATATTTTCTTGATAGCGTTCCATCATGACATTAAAGTTCTTCTGTAGGGTCTTATTCTCACTTTGCAGCTGTGCATTTTCGGACTGCAAGGATGCCTGTTCAGTCTGCAGACTTTTAAGGTGTTCTGTAAGGTCTTCCGTGGTTTTCTCCACTTCAGATGAGAAAGTACATTTTTGATTTCTTCCTCCTTCCAAGATTTCTAAGGGGGCCTTTAGCTTATCACCATAAACCAGGTTCCTCAAAGCTCCTTTGGACTCATCCTCCAAGTGAGCACCAATTTCGGGTTCACTCGTCTTTCCCAGGTCCAGGTGACCACCATCCCTTTGGGCTCCCAGGCTTGGAGAAGATCTATCCTTCATCTTCAGCAAGCATTCACTCAGAGACTCCATGTGATTTTCTGTGTCCCTTAGAACTTGTTCTCCAGCTACTTTAGAGTCCTCTAATATGATTTTTGCTTTATATTGGACACCTCCTTGTTCCCTCTGTGCTTCAGCTTCTCCTTGTATTGTTGGTCTCTGCGTTGGCGGAAGTAGGGATCCTTCATTCAAAACCTCTTTGATTGCCAGCTTCAGTTCTTCCTCATTCACTTGAAAGAGTCTCCAGTTTGTTTTAGCTTCAGCTATTTGTGATCTGAGGGATTCAGATTCACCTTGGAGGGACTGTATCCTTCTTGATAGATGCGCCATCGTTTCATCCTGTTGACCATGTTGAGCCTTCTGTGCTTTGAGCTCTTCTTCTAGAAAGAGCATTTCAACGCCATGGCTGGATTCGGGCCTATGCAGCTTTTCGTCGGTTGCCTCCAGCTGTTGTGCTTCTCTTGAACCCTTCTCAAACCTGCAATCCTTTAAAGATGATTCTAAGCCTTCATGTTCTTTTTCAACAAGGCTCACTTTTTCAAGAAGTCCACATTTTGCCTCAATAAGTCCAGCAAGATTTAGAGCCAGCCTTTTTTCTCTTCCCACGTAAAGCCTCTACGAACCGACTTAAAACCTCTCCAGAAAAGTGAGAGAACAGCAAAAAATCCAAGAGCTGTACACATCACCAACTCCCAAGGAAAGCCATAAGGAAGATGGCCTGGCTTCATGTCTTTGGACAATGCTGCCACAACCCTGGGTGCTTCTTCCAGAACCACCCACTAGGATGGCTGAGAGGCAGCCCTTGGCTCCTCCATCACGCCAAGACAGCTTTGGCTCTTGCCACCACAACCACAGCCTGCCCAGGCAGGCCAACACAGGCTGTGGACACTCAGGTGTTTGGTCAGGAACTCCAACCTGCACCAGGCAACGGAGCAGACCACTGTGATCCCCTTCAGGGGCTGAGTGTATGGTGGGTGGTGGGCGTATGGCGGTGGGAGCCATGATCAAAGGCTCCCAGGAGCCTTGTTGTGCTCAACTGCCCATCAGGGGAGTCTTGTCCGCTTCCCTACCCAGTGCATCCTCATGTGCCACAGGTTTCGGTCCATCTCACTCCAGCCAGAGAGAATTCCTCTCCATGCCACCCACCCCTTGATTTGGTTTAGGCCAGGCCAAGCCGGGGTTAGTAGGAAGATTCCATCCAGTCATAATAACATTCAGTTTGATGTCACTCAAATTCTAAAGCTGACTAAACTGTTCAAACAGCTATTATGGCCTCTATTGGTCTTTGTGTCCCTTGCCTTTGTTTGAGTGACTCAGTCCATTCCATGCCCTTGTGCTCTCCCTATTTCCTACCTTCCTTGCTTCCTTCCTCCCTTCCTGGGTTTTCTCCTTTCCTTCTTCCTTCTTTTCTACCTCCCTGCATCCCTCCAACTTTGCCTTCCTCCTTTCCAACTTTCTTTCTCCCTTCCCTCCCTTTTCTTTTCTTGCAAGTGTTTGGGGTGAAAGTCCATGGCAGGCCAGCCCCAAGCTAGGCAAGGTCACTGCCACTGAGCTACAACATCCCCAGAACTGCTGCCACTTCCTATGCAAGTATCTTGAATTATCTCTAAAGAGAAACTCTCACATTAGTCTACTTTCAAAGTAATTTCAGAAGAGTTGCTAACATGGGCATAAATCAGGTATGACAAGTCATTTTTGAAAAGCACGGCACAGCTAATGTTCCTTCAAAGAAGGAGTTGAAAACTTAATTGGTTTTCAGGTCAGCATTTCTAGACTAGTACAAACCCTCCTAATCCTAATCTCTCCTTAGTCCTATGATTTCTTTAAGTGTCCCCTTTGCTCCTGTTCATGGAGTCATGTGTACAGAAATTATAACTGGTTCTATTGAACTCTACTTAATTCTTTCTCAACTCTGTGCTCCTTTGGCCAAGTCACTCCTCAACACTTACTGTAACCCTTTCAATTTTTTGTCCATTTTCATTTAAAAATCTCTTTCAAAAATTGAACCATTTCGCATGCAGACACAGTCTTCTTGATCTGCTATTAATCCCCCACTACTGACATTTTAAGTTATTGAAATGTACACTTCCAGACCGTTTTCAGATTTTTGATTCCTGTATATCTATCTGTCTATCTATTTACAAACATAACATGGTATTCTGAAAGAATCGTTCTGCTTTTGGAGCTCTACATTGTGTTTTCCAGAAGCAGGCCTATTACACAGAGATGAATCCATGTTACCTAGATTGAGTTCAAACCAGAATGTGCACTCTGATTCCCATTATATTGTTCTACCTACTAATGGACAGTTCAGTTATATCCAGACCTCACCACCTCCCCCATTGAGTAAAACCCTTGTGAAGAGTCATGTAGATGCCTTTATGAACATATTGATATTTTTTCATGGCAGTGTTTTCCAAAAACCAGTTAGTAAAATCAATTGATTTTTTTGCAGCCTGAAATTACCTTCATTCCAGTTTACTGGTATAAGAACCGCAGTATATCAGCAACCATTCTCCAATAGTAGTTCAGGCAGAAGTCATTCTAGATAACAAGCAGTGCCGGATCCTCCATGTATTTTACACAGCCCATGACGGGGGACATCCGTCCATTCGTTTAGAACAACTGATGTTTTATGCTGGCAATTTAGGTTTATTTAAAGGAGTGATTAGAAAACAGGTGAGACAGACTGATTAGATTCAGTATGTATGTTGGCTTTGTTTTTCTAGGCCTGAAGTTTTCACATTTCAATTAATTGTAGGTTAAGTATCAGGCAGATTCTTCACTGGGCTTCAAATGTGATAAAGTTGCTTCTTATTTTTAAGAAGGCCGTTGCAATCCTGCATTTATTTTACACCTCAGTGCTTGTTTTACACACAAGCACACACACCCACACACCACACACATCAACACACACACAAACACATAATTAGAGCACATTTAACACTCAAATAAAGCTTTACCTACTGATTCATAACTAGGGTATTTTTTTTTAATAAGTATTGTGTCTTGGTCTCTACTGGGGAAACATGGTTCAATGTGAGTTCTCTGGTTTGTTGTAGGGCAGTGAACGTTCACTTGTTGGCAATGATATAGAAATGGGGAGTAAGAGTTTAAAAGTTTTTACAGTAGGTAGGCAGAGTCAGAGTATGGAATCTAAGAATAAGAAATTGGGGAATTTCCTCTTTGTTTCTTCATTTCAACCTCCTAATAATTCATGTATATTTTCCAAAAGTCTCCCAGAAAACAAGGACTAGGTCAATCCACATATCAGTGAACCATAGCAGAATGCGACTCTGAATTTCATATAAACAGTCATAAAATCAAAAAGACAGGTGCTGGGGTTTTGGCTCAGCACTAGAGTGCTGGCTTCACACTTTCAAAGGTCCTGAGTTGGATCCCCAACACCATACGTGAAATTAATGAATGAACCAATGCATGAGTGTATGATGAATGAATTAAAGGTATAAGGAGGAGGAGGAAGAGGAGGAGGAGGAGGAGAAATAGAAGAAGATGATGAGAAATTTGACAGAAGGGAAAAAGGGGAGGAGAGTGAGTTTAAAGTGTGGTTTCCAATTCCCAAACGTTAAATTACAGCAGACGGGATAGAGAGAGAAGATGGGAGGGCAGGAGAGGGGGGATAGTAGAGGCTAGAAAAGGTAGCAGAATACAACAGTTACTAACATGGCATTTTGTAAAAACGTGGATGTGTAAACAATGTGATTGTGCAATCTGTATATGGGGTCAAAATGGGAGTTCATAACTCACTTGAATCTAATGTAGGAAATATGGTATCTCAAGAGCTATGTAAGGTTTTAAGCAACCAATATAAAAAAGAGGTCTTCATTTTTCTTTGTAGTTGAGATCTCCTGTTTCCTTGACATGTTTAGTTGTGTTCTCTCCTTTAGTCCTCCCATGCTCTAGTTATTCTGATATGGAAAAACTAGCTGAAATGCCCAACCAGTCTCTAAATCAGTGACACTTTTTCATTAAGCCTAAAGTCACTTTACAATTGCTACAGTCATACTAAATACACTTCTTTGTTTGGAGTTTAAAAGATATTTCCACCAGCTAGATTACAAGGACCTAGAACTCCCATTCTTGTTTATGTAAGAGTGGCTTCATCAGATTAAATGCCGTTCTCTGGAATAACATAAAATAGGAATAATTTACTCATAAGATTCTTACGTAAACCATCTTTATTTACAAAATACTATCTTAAGAATTATTGTTTCATTGAGCTTCAATTGGAGCCAAAGTATAGTCAATTACTGAACTAAAAGCAGTTACTTAAAAACTAAAAATGAGAGATAAGTCAAATTACATTTGAAGAGAGAGCAACAGCATGAGGTTTCTTGTTTGGTTCTGGATGTTGAGTAACAGGCTCATTTGCAGGTGGAACGAACCCTTCAGGCAACTCACTTGTACTTTCAGAATGGGGGTGAAGAGGGCTGAATTCCAGCTCTTGGGGGAAGATTTTGTGAGGAAAACCCCCTCCCTGCATAGACACTTCGCATTGGAAATGGAGTGGGTGGCGGGTCAGGTGGAAAATAATCTCCAGGTTCCCAGACAAGTTTCCTGGGAGAGGTGGAGGAAAAAAAAGGTCCTCTTCTCATGAACTGACTCCTTGGGTCAACTGGAAACAAGGCACCTCTGACTGGAGGGAAAGGTGCCAACACAGAGCCAGAGCCAGTTGCTTGGTTTTCAGCATGGAGAGGTGAATCAGGCACATCAGAGTCCAAAGGAGGCATATTAGGAATTCTGTGTTCTGCTGGTCCCGATGCTCTACCACAATTTGAGTAAAACCTATCTTGCCTTTGTAGAGGAAGACGTGCATCAGAAGAATATGGTTGGCCTGACGGAGGGATCATCAGCCTGCTGGCCTGTTCCCCTGGAGGAGAGAGGGGCCCAGCCTGAGAAGGTGCTCTCTGAAAATCAGTGAACTTATGACAGCTGGATTCTCTTCCTTTACTGCTAGTCGCATGGTCCAGAGGATTCTCCAGGGCCCCTTGACCCTCTTCCTCCTCCCACTGGAGTGAAAGGTGAGAGTGTGAGTGGACCACTCTTTTCAAAATGAGGAGGTCTCCTTTCAGATGAAGGGTGACCTATTGGTGAGGGCCCATTTGGAGAAGGCTTTCTGCCCATTGCTGAGTTGGAAACATCCAGTGCATCATAGGGATCTTTTTCTACAAGTTCAAATCTAAGCTCCTTCTCAGTTAATTTCTGTCTGTTGCGTGCATTTTGTTTCCTGAAATAACTGAGGTTTCTTTCAGCAATCCGAGCTGCCAACTCACTAGCATCTGCTTCTTTCTCGGAGGAAGTAATCTTCCCCAGACAGGAACGAATGGTACTCTGCAATTGTTCTTCAAGATATTGGGCTCCCTTTCTGTAGGTCTCCAGCTCTTTTATTGTATGGCTCATCTTTTCTTCGACTTTGGAAAGTTTCTCCTTTTGCTCCACACGCCAGTTTTCCTCCACTCTTAATTTCCTGTGCAGTTTCATCATATTTTCTTGACAGCGTTCCATCATGACTTTAAAGTTCTTCTGTAGGGTCTCATTCTCACTTTGCAGCTGTGCATTTTCGGACTGCAAGGATGCCTGTTCAGTCTGCAGACTTTTAAGGTGTTCTGTAAGGTCTTCCGTGGTTTTCTCCACTTCAGATGAGAAAGTACATTTTTGATTTCTTCCTCCTTCCAAGATTTCTAAGGAGGCCTTTAGCTTATCACCATAAACCAGGTTCCTCAAAGCTCCTTTGGACTCATCCTCCAAGTGAGCACCAATTTCGGGTTCACTCGTCTTTCCCAGGTCCAGGTGACCACCATCCCTTTGGGCTCCCAGGCTTGGAGAAGATCTATCCTTCATCTTCAGCAAGCATTCACTCAGAGACTCCATGTGATTTTCTGTGTCCCTTAGAACTTGTTCTCCAGCTACTTTAGAGTCCTCTAATATGATTTTTGCTTTATATTGGACACCTCCTTGTTGCCTCTGTGCTTCAGCTTCTCCTTGTATTGTTGGTCTCTGCGTTGGCGGAAGTAGGGATCCTTCATTCAAATCCTCTTTGATTGCCAGCTTCAGTTCTTCCTCATTCACTTGAAAGAGTCTCCAGTTTGTTTTAGCTTCAGCTATTTGTGATCTGAGGGATTCAGATTCACCTTGGAGGGACTGTATCCTTCTTGATAGATGCGCCATCGTTTCATCCTGTTGACCATGTTGAGCCTTCTGTGCTTTGAGCTCTTCTTCTAGAAAGAGCATTTCAACGCCATGGCTGGATTCGGGCCTATGCAGCTTTTCGTCGGTTGCCTCCAGCTGTTGTGCTTCTCTTGAACCCTTCTCAAACCTGCAATCCTTTAAAGATGATTCTAAGCCTTCATGTTCTTTTTCAACAAGGCTCACTTTTTCAAGAAGTCCACATTTTGCCTCAATAAGTCCAGCAAGATTTAGAGCCAGCCTTTTTTCTCTTCCCACGTAAAGCCTGCTACGAACCGACTGAAAACCTCTCCAGAAAAGTGAGAGAACAGCAAAAAATCCAAGAGCTGTACACATCACCAACTCCCAAGGAAAGCCATAAGGAAGATGGCCTGGCTTCATGTCTTCGGACAATGCTGCCACAACCCTGGGTGCTTCTTCCAGAACCACCCACTAGGATGGCTGAGAGGCAGCCCTTGGCTCCTCCATCACGCCAAGACAGCTTTGGCTCTTGCCACCACAACCACAGCCTGCCCAGGCAGGCCAACACAGGCTGTGGACACTCAGGTGTTTGGTCAGGAACTCCAACCTGCACCAGGCAACGGAGCAGACCACTGTGATCCCCTTCAGGGGCTGAGCGTATGGTGGGTGGTGGGCGTATGGCGGTGGGAGCCACGATCAAAGGCTCCCAGGAGCCTTGTTGTGCTCAACTGCCCATCAGGGGAGTCTTGTCCGCTTCCCTACCCAGTGCATCCTCATGTGCCACAGGTTTCGGTCCCTCCCACTCCAGCCAGAGAGAATTCCTCTCCATGCCACCCACCCCTTGATTTGGTTTAGGCCAGGCCAAGGCGGGGTTAGTAGGAAGATTCCATCCAGTCATAATAACATTCAGTTTGATGTCACTCAAATTCTAAAGCTGACTAAACTGTTCAAACAGCTTTTATGGCCTCTATTGGTCTTTGTGTCCCTTGCCTTTTGTTTGAGTGACTCAGTCCTTTCCCTGCCCTTGTGCTCTCCCTATTTCCTACCTTCCTTGCTTCCTTCCTCCCTTCCTGGGTTTTCCCCTTTTCTTCTTCCTTCTTTTCTACCTCCCTGCATCCCTCCAACTTTGCCTTCCTCCCTTCCAACTTTCTCTCTCCCTTCCCTCCCTTTTCTTTTCTTGCAAGTGTTTGGGGTGAAAGTCCATGGCAGGCCAGCCCCAAGCTAGGCAAGGTCACTGCCACTGAGCTACAACATCCCCAGACCTGCTGCCACTTCCTATGCAAGTAACTTGAATTATCTCTAAAGAGAAACTCTCACATTAGTCTACTTTCAAAGTAATTTCAGAAGAGTTGCTAACATGGGCATAAATCAGTTATGACAAGTCATTTTTGAAAAGCACGGCACAGCTAATGTTCCTCCAGAGAAGGAGTGGAAAACTTAATTGGTTTTCAGGTCAGCATTTCTAGACTAGTACAAACCCTCCTAATCCTGATCTCTCCTTAGTCCTATGATTTCTTTAAGTGTCCCCTTTGCTCCTGTTCATGGAGTCATGTGTACAGAAATTATACCTGGTTCTATTGAACTCTACTTAATTCTTTCTCACCTCTGTGCTCCTTTGGCCAAGTCACTCCTCAACACTTACTGTAACCCTTTCAATTTTTTTGTCCATTTTCATTTAAAAAACTCTTTCAAAAATTGAACCATTTCGCATGCAGACACAGTCTTCTTGATCTGCTATCAATCCCCCACTACTGACATTGTAAGTTATTGAAATGTACACTTCCGGACCGTTTTCAGATTTTTGAATCCTGTATATCTATCTGTCTATCTATTTACAAACATAACATGGTATTCTGAAAGAATCGTTCTGCTTTTGGAGCTCTACATTGTGTTTTCCAGAAGCAGGCCTATTACACAGAGATGAATCCATGTTACCTAGATTGAGTTCAAACCGGAATGTGCACTCTGATTCCCATTATATTGTTCTACCTACTGATGGACAGTTCAGTTATATCCAGACCTCACCACCTCCCCCATTGAGTAAAACCCTTGTGAAGAGACATGTAGATGCCTTTATGAACATATTGATAATTTTTCATGGCAGTGTTTTCCAAAAACCAGTTAGTAAAATCAATTGATTCCTTTGCAGCCTGAAATGACCTTCATTCCAGTTTACTGGTATAAGAACCGCAGTATATCAGCAACCATTCTCCAATAGTAGTTCAGGCAGAAGTCATTCTAGATAACAAGCAGTGCCGGATCCTCCATGTATTTTACACAGCCCATGACGGGGGACATCCGTCCATTCGTTTAGAACAACTGATGTTTTATGCTGGCAATTTAGGTTTATTTAAAGGAGTGATTAGAAAACAGGTGAGACAGACTGATTAGATTCAGTATGTATGTTGGCTTTGTTTTTCTAGGCCTGAAGTTTTCACATTTCAATTAATTGTAGGTTAAGTATCAGGCAGATTCTTCACTGGGCTTCAAATGTGATAAAGTTGCTTCTTATTTTTAAGAAGGCCGTTGCAATCCTGCATTTATTTTACACCTCAGTGCTTGTTTTACACACAAGCACACACACCCACACACCACACACATCAACACACACACAAACACATAATTAGAGCACATTTAACACTCAAATGAAGCTTTACCTACTGATTCATAACTAGGGTATTTTTTTAATAAGTATTGTGTCTTGGTCTCTACTGGGGAAACATGGTTCAATGTGAGTTCTCTGGTTTGTTGTAGGGCAGTGAACGTTCACTTGTTGGCAATGATATAGAAATGGGGAGTAAGAGTTTAAAAGTTTTTACAGTAGGTAGGCAGAGTCAGAGTATGGAATCTAAGAATAAGATATTGGGGAATTTCCTCTTTGTTTCTTCATTTCAACCTCCTAATAATTCATGTATATTTTCCAAAAGTCTCCCAGAAAACAAGGACTAGGTCAATCCACATATCAGTGAACCATAGCAGAATGCGACTCTGAGTTTCATATAAACAGTCATAAAATCAAAAAGACAGGTGCTGGGGTTTTGGCTCAGCACTAGAGTGCTGGCTTCACACTTTCAAAGGTCCTGAGTTGGATCCCCAACACCATACGTGAAAGGAATGAATGAACCAATGCATGAGTGTATGATGAATGAATTAAAGGTATAAGGAGGAGGAGGAAGAGGAGGAGGAGGAGGAGAAATAGAAGAAGATGATGAGAAATTTGACAGAAGGGAAAAAGGGGAGGAGAGTGAGTTTAAAGTGTGGTTTCCAATTCCCAAACGTTAAATTACAGCAGACGGGATAGAGAGAGAAGATGGGAGGGCAGGAGAGGGGGGATAGTAGAGGCTAGAAAAGGTAGCAGAATACAACAGTTACTAACATGGCATTTTGTAAAAACGTGGATGTGTAAACAATGTGATTGTGCAATCTGTATATGGGGTCAAAATGGGAGTTCATAACTCACTTGAATCTAATGTAGGAAATATGGTATCTCAAGAGCTATGTAAGGTTTTAAGCAACCAATATAAAAAAGAGGTCTTCATTTTTCTTTGTAGTTGAGATCTCCTGTTTCCTTGACATGTTTAGTTGTGTTCTCTCCTTTAGTCCTCCCATGCTCTAGTTATTCTGATATGGAAAAACTAGCTGAAATGCCCAACCAGTCTCTAAATCAGTGACACTTTTTCATTAAGCCTAAAGTCACTTTACAATTGCTACAGTCATACTAAATACACTTCTTTGTTTGGAGTTTAAAAGATATTTCCATCAGCTAGATTACAAGGACCTAGAACTCCCATTCTTGTTTATGTAAGAGTGGCTTCATCAGATTAAATGCCGTTCTCTGGAATAACATAAAATAGGAATAATTTACTCATAAGATTCTTACGTAAACCATCTTTATTTACAAAATACTATCTTAAGAATTATTGTTTCATTGAGCTTCAATTGGAGCCAAAGTATAGTCAATTACTGACCTAAAAGCAGTTACTTAAAAACTAAAAATGAGAGATAAGTCAAATTACATTTGAAGAGAGAGCAACAGCATGAGGTTTCTTGTTTGGTTCTGGATGTTGAGTAACAGGCTCATTTGCAGGTGGAAGGAACCCTTCAGGCAACTCACTTGTACTTTCAGAACGGGGGTGAAGAGGGCTGAATTCCAGCTCTTGGGGGAAGATTTTGTGAGGAAAACCCCCTCCCTGCATAGACACTTCGCATTGGAAATGGAGTGGGTGGCGGGTCAGGTGGAAAATAATCTCCAGGTTCCCAGACAAGTTTCCTGGGAGAGGTGGAGGAAAAAAAAGGTCCTCTTCTCATGAACTGACTCCTTGGGTCAACTGGAAACAAGGCACCTCTGACTGGAGGGAAAGGTGCCAACACAGAGCCAGAGCCAGTTGCTTGGTTTTCAGCATGGAGAGGTGAATCAGGCACATCAGAGTCCAAAGGAGGCATATTAGGAATTCTGTGTTCTGCTGGTCCCGATGCTCTACCACAATTTGAGTAAAACCTATCTTGCCTTTGTAGAGGAAGACGTGCATCAGAAGAATATGGTTGGCCTGGCGGAGGGATCATCAGCCTGCTGGCCTGTTCCCCTGGAGGAGAGAGGGGCCCAGCCTGAGAAGGTGCTCTCTGAAAATCAGTGAACTTATGACAGCTGGATTCTCTTCCTTTACTGCTAGTCGCATGGTCCAGAGGATTCGCCAGGGCCCCTTGACCCTCTTCCTCCTCCCACTGGAGTGAAAGGTGAGAGAGTGAGTGGACCACTCTTTTCAAAATGAGGAGGTCTCCTTTCAGATGAAGGGTGACCTATTGGTGAGGGCCCATTTGGAGAATGCTTTCTGCCCATTGCTGTGTTGGAAACATCCAGTGCATCATAGGGATCTTTTTCTACAAGTTCAAATCTAAGCTCCTTCTCAGTTAATTTCTGTCTGTTGCGTGCATTTTGTTTCCTGAAATAACTGAGGTTTCTTTCAGCAATCCGAGCTGCCAACTCACTAGCATCTGCTTCTTTCTCGGAGGATGTAATCTTCCCCAGACAGGAACGAATGGTACTCTGCAATTGTTCTTCAAGATATTGGGCTCTCTTTCTGTAGGTCTCCAGGTCTTTTATTGTATGGCTCATCTTTTCTTCGACTTTGGAAAGTTTCTCCTTTTGCTCCACACGGCAGTTTTCCTCCACTCTTAATTTCCTGTGCAGTTTCATCATATTTTCTTGATAGCGTTCCATCATGACTTTAAAGTTCTTCTGTAGGGTCTCATTCTCACTTTGCAGCTGTGCATTTTCGGACTGCAAGGATGCCTGTTCAGTCTGCAGACTTTTAAGGTGTTCTGTAAGGTCTTCCGTGGTTTTCTCCACTTCAGATGAGAAAGTACATTTTTGATTTCTTCCTCCTTCCAAGATTTCTAAGGAGGCCTTTAGCTTATCACCATAAACCAGGTTCCTCAAAGCTCCTTTGGACTCATCCTCCAAGTGAGCACCAATTTCGGGTTCACTCGTCTTTCCCAGTTCCAGGTGACCACAATCCCTTTGGGCTCCCAGGCTTGGAGAAGATCTATCCTTCATCTTCAGCAAGCATTCACTCAGAGACTCCATGTGATTTTCGGTGTCCCTTAGAACTTGTTCTCCAGCTACTTTAGAGTCCTCTAATATGATTTTTGCTTTATATTGGACACCTCCTTGTTGCCTCTGTGCTTCAGCTTCTCCTTGTATTGTTGGTCTCTGCGTTGGCGGAAGTAGGGATCCTTCATTCAAAACTTCTTTGATTGCCAGCTTCAGTTCTTCCTCATTCACTTGAAAGAGTCTCCAGTTTGTTTTAGCTTCAGCTATTTGTGATCTGAGGGATTCAGATTCACCTTGGAGGGACTGTATCCTTCTTGATAGATGCGCCATCGTTTCATCCTGTTGACCATGTTGAGCCTTCTGTGCTTTGAGCTCTTCTTCTAGAAAGAGCATTTCAACGCCATGGCTGGATTCGGGGCTATGCAGCTTTTCGTCGGTTGCCTCCAGCTGTTGTGCTTCTCTTGAACCCTTCTCAAACCTGCAATCCTTTAAAGATGATTCTAAGCCTTCATGTTCTTTTTCAACAAGGCTCACTTTTTCAAGAAGTCCACATTTTGCCTCAATAAGTCCAGCAAGATTTAGAGCCAGCCTTTTATCTCTTCCCACGTAAAGCCTGCTACGAACCGACTGAAAACCTCTCCAGAAAAGTGAGAGAACAGCAAAAAATCCAAGAGCTGTACACATCACCAACTCCCAAGGAAAGCCATAAGGAAGATGGCCTGGCTTCATGTCTTCGGACAATGCTGCCACAACCCTGGGTGCTTCTTCCAGAACCACCCACTAGGATGGCTGAGAGGCAGCCCTTGGCTCCTCCATCACGCCAAGACAGCTTTGGCTCTTGCCACCACAACCACAGCCTGCCCAGGCAGGCCAACAGAGGCTCTGGACACTCAGGTGTTTGGTCAGGAACTCCAACCTGCACCAGGCAACGGAGCAGACCACTGTGATCCCCTTCAGGGGCTGAGCGTATGGTGGGTGGTGGGCGTATGGCGGTGGGAGCCATGATCAAAGGCTCCCAGGAGCCTTGTTGTGCTCAACTGCCCATCAGGGGAGTCTTGTCCGCTTCCCTACCCAGTGCATCCTCATGTGCCACAGGTTTCGGTCCCTCCCACTCCAGCCAGAGAGAATTCCTCTCCATGCCACCCACCCCTTGATTTGGTTTAGGCCAGGCCAAGGCGGGGTTAGTAGGAAGATTCCATCCAGTCATAATAACATTCAGTTTGATGTCAGTCAAATTCAAAAGCTGACTAAACTGTTCAAACAGCTTTTATGGCCTCTATTGGTCTTTGTGTCCCTTGCCTTTTGTTTGAGTGACTCAGTCCTTTCCCTGCCCTTTTGCTCTCCCTATTTCCTACCTTCCTTGCTTCCTTCCTCCCTTCCTGGGTTTTCCCCTTTTCTTCTTCCTTCTTTTCTACCTCCCTGCATCCCTCCAACTTTGCCTTCCTCCCTTCCAACTTTCTCTCTCCCTTCCCTCCCTTTTCTTTTCTTGCAAGTGTTTGGGGTGAAAGTCCATGGCAGGCCAGCCCCAAGCTAGGCAAGGTCACTGCCACTGAGCTACAACATCCCCAGACCTGCTGCCACTTCCTATGCAAGTAACTTGAATTATCTCTAAAGAGAAACTCTCACATTAGTCTACTTTCAAAGTAATTTCAGAAGAGTTGCTAACATGGGCATAAATCAGTTATGACAAGTCATTTTTGAAAAGCACGGCACAGCTAATGTTCCTCCAAAGAAGGAGTGGAAAACTTAATTGGTTTTCAGGTCAGCATTTCTAGACTAGTACAAACCCTCCTAATCCTGATCTCTCCTTAGTCCTATGATTTCTTTAAGTGTCCCCTTTGCTCCTGTTCATGGAGTCATGTGTACAGAAATTATACCTGGTTCTATTGAACTCTACTTAATTCTTTCTCACCTCTGTGCTCCTTTGGCCAAGTCACTCCTCAACACTTACTGTAACCCTTTCAATTTTTTTGTCCATTTTCATTTAAAAAACTCTTTCAAAAATTGAACCATTTCGAATGCAGACACAGTCTTCTTGATCTGCTATTAATCCCCCACTACTGACATTGTAAGTTATTGAAATGTACACTTCCGGACCGTTTTCAGATTTTTGAATCCTGTATATCTATCTGTCTATCTATTTACAAACATAACATGGTATTCTGAAAGAATCGTTCTGCTTTTTGAGCTCTACATTGTGTTTTCCAGAAGCAGGCCTATTACACAGAGATGAATCCATGTTACCTAGATTGAGTTCAAACCGGAATGTGCACTCTGATTCCCATTATATTGTTCTACCTACTGATGGACAGTTCAGTTATATCCAGACCTCACCACCTCCCCCATTGAGTAAAACCCTTGTGAAGAGACATGTAGATGCCTTTATGAACATATTGATAATTTTTCATGGCAGTGTTTTCCAAAAACCAGTTAGTAAAATCAATTGATTCCTTTGCAGCCTGAAATTACCTTCATTCCAGTTTACTGGTATAAGAACCGCAGTATATCAGCAACCATTCTCCAATAGTAGTTCAGGCAGAAGTCATTCTAGATAACAAGCAGTGCCGGATCCTCCATGTATTTTACACAGCCCATGACGGGGGACATCCGTCCATTCGTTTAGAACAACTGATGTTTTATGCTGGCAATTTAGGTTTATTTAAAGGAGTGATTAGAAAACAGGTGAGACAGACTGATTAGATTCAGTATGTATGTTGGCTTTGTTTTTCTAGGCCTGAAGTTTTCACATTTCAATTAATTGTAGGTTAAGTATCAGGCAGATTCTTCACTGGGCTTCAAATGTGATAAAGTTGCTTCTTATTTTTAAGAAGGCCGTTGCAATCCTGCATTTATTTTACACCTCAGTGCTTGTTTTACACACAAGCACACACACCCACACACCACACACATCAACACACACACAAACACATAATTAGAGCACATTTAACACTCAAATAAAGCTTTACCTACTGATTCATAACTAGGGTATTTTTTTTAATAAGTATTGTGTCTTGGTCTCTACTGGGGAAACATGGTTCAATGTGAGTTCTCTGGTTTGTTGTAGGGCAGTGAACGTTCACTTGTTGGCAATGATATAGAAATGGGGAGTATGAGTTTAAAAGTTTTTACAGTAGGTAGGCAGAGTCAGAGTATGGAATCTAAGAATAAGAAATTGGGGAATTTCCTTTTTGTTTCTTCATTTCAACCTCCTAATAATTCATGTATATTTTCCAAAAGTCTCCAAGAAAACAAGGACTAGGTCAATCCACATATCAGTGAACCATAGCAGAATGCGACTCTGAATTTCATATAAACAGTCATAAAATCAAAAAGACAGGTGCTGGGGTTTTGGCTCAGCACTAGAGTGCTGGCTTCACACTTTCAAAGGTCCTGAGTTGGATCCCCAACACCATACGTGAAAGGAATGAATGAACCAATGCATGAGTGTATGATGAATGAATTAAAGGTATAAGGAGGAGGAGGAAGAGGAGGAGGAGGAGGAGAAATAGAAGAAGATGATGAGAAATTTGACAGAAGGGAAAAAGGGGAGGAGAGTGAGTTTAAAGTGTGGTTTCCAATTCCCAAACGTTAAATTACAGCAGACGGGATAGAGAGAGAAGATGGGAGGGCAGGAGAGGGGGGATAGTAGAGGCTAGAAAAGGTAGCAGAATACAACAGTTACTAACATGGCATTTTGTAAAAACGTGGATGTGTAAACAATGTGATTGTGCAATCTGTATATGGGGTCAAAATGGGAGTTCATAACTCACTTGAATCTAATGTAGGAAATATGGTATCTCAGAGCTATGTAAGGTTTTAAGCAACCAATAAAAAAAAGAGGTCTTCATTTTTCTTTGTAGTTGAGATCTCCTGTTTCCTTGACATGTTTAGTTGTGTTCTCTCCTTTAGTCCTCCCATGCTCTAGTTATTCTGATATGGAAAAACTAGCTGAAATGCCCAACCAGTCTCTAAATCAGTGACACTTTTTCATTAAGCCTAAAGTCACTTTACAATTGCTACAGTCATACTAAATACACTTCTTTGTTGGAGTTTAAAAGATATTTCCATCAGGTAGATTACAAGGACCTAGAACTTCCATTCTTGTTTATGTAAGAGTGGCTTCATCAGATTAAATGCCGTTATCTGGAATAACATAAAATAGGAATAATTTACTCATAAGATTCTTACTTAAACCATCTTTATTTACAAAATACTATCGTAAGAATTATTGTTTCATTGAGCTTCAATTGGAGCCAAAGTATAGTCAATTACTGAACTAAAAGCAGTTACTTAAAAACTAAAAATGAGAGATAAGTCAAATTACATTTGAAGAGAGAGCAACAGCATGAGGTTTCTTGTTTGGTTCTGGATGTTGAGTAACAGGCTCATTTGCAGGTGGAAGGAACCCTTCAGGCAACTCACTTGTACTTTCAGAATGGGGGTGAAGAGGGCTGAATTCCAGCTCTTGGGGGAAGATTTTGTGAGGAAAACCCCCTCCCTGCATAGACACTTCGCATTGGAAATGGAGTGGGTGGCGGGTCAGGTGGAAAATAATCTCCAGGTTCCCAGACAAGTTTCCTGGGAGAGGTGGAGGAAAAAAAAGGTCCTCTTCTCATGAACTGACTCCTTGGGTCAACTGGAAACAAGGCACCTCTGACTGGAGGGAAAGGTGCCAACACAGAGCCAGAGCCAGTTGCTTGGTTTTCAGCATGGAGAGGTGAATCAGGCACATCAGAGTCCAAAGGAGGCATATTAGGAATTCTGTGTTCTGCTGGTCCCGATGCTCTACCACAATTTGAGTAAAACCTATCTTGCCTTTGTAGAGGAAGACGTGCATCAGAAGAATATGGTTGGCCTGGCGGAGGGATCATCAGCCTGCTGGCCTGTTCCCCTGGAGGAGAGAGGGGCCCAGCCTGAGAAGGTGCTCTCTGAAAATCAGTGAACTTATGACAGCTGGATTCTCTTCCTTTACTGCTAGTCGCATGGTCCAGAGGATTCTCCAGGGCCCCTTGACCCTCTTCCTCCTCCCACTGGAGTGAAAGGTGAGAGTGTGAGTGGACCACTCTTTTCAAAATGAGGAGGTCTCCTTTCAGATGAAGGGTGACCTATTGGTGAGGGCCCATTTGGAGAAGGCTTTCTGCCCATTGCTGAGTTGGAAACATCCAGTGCATCATAGGGATCTTTTTCTACAAGTTCAAATCTAAGCTCCTTCTCAGTTAATTTCTGTCTGTTCCGTGCATTTTGTTTCCTGAAATAACTGAGGTTTCTTTCAGCAATCCGAGCTGCCAACTCACTAGCATCTGCTTCTTTCTCGGAGGAAGTAATCTTCCCCAGACAGGAACGAATGGTACTCTGCAATTGTTCTTCAAGATATTGGGCTCTCTTTCTGTAGGTCTCCAGCTCTTTTATTGTATGGCTCATCTTTTCTTCGACTTTGGAAAGTTTCTCCTTTTGCTCCACACGGCAGTTTTCCTCCACTCTTAATTTCCTGTGCAGTTTCATCATATTTTCTTGACAGCGTTCCATCATGACTTTAAAGTTCTGCTGTAGGGTCTCATTCTCACTTTGCAGCTGTGCATTTTCGGACTGCAAGGATGCCTGTTCAGTCTGCAGACTTTTAAGGTGTTCTGTAAGGTCTTCCGTGGTTTTCTCCACTTCAGATGAGAAAGTACATTTTTGATTTCTTCCTCCTTCCAAGATTTCTAAGGAGGCCTTTAGCTTATCACCATAAACCAGGTTCCTCAAAGCTCCTTTGGACTCATCCTCCAAGTGAGCACCAATTTCGGGTTCACTCGTCTTTCCCAGTTCCAGGTGACCACCATCCCTTTGGGCTCCCAGGCTTGGAGAAGATCTATCCTTCATCTTCAGCAAGCATTCACTCAGAGACTCCATGTGATTTTCTGTGTCCCTTAGAACATGTTCTCCAGCTACTTTAGAGTCCTCTAATATGATTTTTGCTTTATATTGGACACCTCCTTGTTGCCTCTGTGCTTCAGCTTCTCCTTGTATTGTTGGTCTCTGCGTTGGCGGAAGTAGGGATCCTTCATTCAAAACCTCTTTGATTGCCAGCTTCAGTTCTTCCTCATTCACTTGAAAGAGTCTCCAGTTTGTTTTAGCTTCAGCTATTTGTGATCTGAGGGATTCAGATTCACCTTGGAGGGACTGTATCCTTCTTGATAGATGCGCCATCGTTTCATCCTGTTGACCATGTTGAGCCTTCTGTGCTTTGAGCTCTTCTTCTAGAAAGAGCATTTCAACGCCATGGCTGGATTCGGGCCTATGCAGCTTTTCGTCGGTTGCCTCCAGCTGTTGTACTTCTCTTGAACCCTTCTCAAACCTGCAATCCTTTAAAGATGATTCTAAGCCTTCATGTTCTTTTTCAACAAGGCTCACTTTTTCAAGAAGTCCACATTTTGCCTCAATAAGTCCAGCAAGATTTAGAGCCAGCCTTTTTTCTCTTCCCACGTAAAGCCTGCTACGAACCGACTGAAATCCTCTCCAGAAAAGTGAGAGAACAGCAAAAAATCCAAGAGCTGTACACATCACCAACTCCCAAGGAAAGCCATAAGGAAGATGGCCTGGCTTCATGTCTTCGGACAATGCTGCCACAATCCTGGGTGCTTCTTCCAGAACCACCCACTAGGATGGCTGAGAGGCAGCCCTTGGCTCCTCCATCACGCCAAGACAGCTTTGGCTCTTGCCACCACAACCACAACCTGCCCAGGCAGGCCAACACAGGCTGTGGACACTCAGGTGTTTGGTCAGGAACTCCAACCTGCACCAGGCAATGGAGCAGACCACTGTGATCCCCTTCAGGGGCTGAGCGTATGGTGGGTGGTGGGCGTATGGCGGTGGGAGCCATGATCAAAGGCTCCCAGGAGCCTTGTTGTGCTCAACTGCCCATCAGGGGTGTCTTGTCCGCTTCCCTACCCAGTGCATCCTCATGTGCCACATGTTTAGGTCCCTCCCATTCCAGCCAGAGAGAATTCCTCTCCATGCCACCCACCCCTTGATTTGGTTTAGGCCAGGCCAAGGCGGGGTTAGTAGGAAGATTCCATCCAATCATAATAACATTCAGTTTGATGTCACTCAAATTCTAAAGCTGACTAAACTGTTCAAACAGCTTTTATGGCCTCTATTGGTCTTTGTGTCCCTTGCCTTTTGTTTGAGTGACTCAGTCCTTTCCCTGCCCTTGTGCTCTCCCTATTTCCTACCTTCCTTGCTTCCTTCCTCCCTTCTTGGGTTTTCTCTTTTTCTTCTTCCTTCTTTTCTACCTCCCTGCATCCCTCCAACTTTGCCTTCCTCCCTTCCAACTTTCTCTCTCCCTTCCCTCCCTTTTCTTTTCTTGCAAGTGTTTGGGGTAAAAGTCCATGGCAGGCCAGCCCCAAGCTAGGCAAGGTCACTGCCACTGAGCTACAACATCCCCAGACCTGCTGCCACTTCCTATGCAAGTGACTTGAATTATCTCTAAAGAGAAACTCTCACATTAGTCTACTTTCAAAGTAATTTCAGAAGAGTTGCTAACATGGGCATAAATCAGTTATGACAAGTCATTTTTGAAAAGCACGGCACAGCTAATGTTAATCCAAAGAAGGAGTGGAAAACTTAATTGGTTTTCAGGTCAGCATTTCTAGACTAGTACAAACCCTCCTAATCCTGATCTCTCCTTAGTCCTATGATTTCTTTAAGTGTCCCCTTTGCTCCTGTTCATGGAGTCATGTGTACAGAAATTATACCTGGTTCTATTGAACTCTACTTAATTCTTTCTCACCTCTGTGCTCCTTTGGCCAAGTCACTCCTAAACACTTACTGTAACCCTTTCAATTTTTTGTCCATTTTCATTTAAAAAACTCTTTCAAAAATTGAACCATTTCGCATGCAGACACAGTCTTCTTGATCTGCCTTTAATCCCCCACTACTGACATTGTAAGTTATTGAAATGTACACTTCCAGACCGTTTTCAGATTTTTGATTCCTGTATATCTATCTGTCTATCTATTTACAAACATAACATGGTATTCTGAAAGAATCGTTCTGCTTTTGGAGCTCTACATTGTGTTTTCCAGAAGCAGGCCTATTACACAGAGATGAATCCATGTTACCTAGATTGAGTTCAAACCGGAATGTGCTCTCTGATTCCCATTATATTGTTCTACCTACTAATGGACAGTTCAGTTATATCCAGACCTCACCACCTCCCCCATTGAGTAAAACCCTTGTGAAGAGACATGTAGATGCCTTTATGAACATATTGATAATTTTTCATGGCAGTGTTTTCCAAAAAACAGTTAGTAAAATCAATTGATTCCTTTGCAGCCTGAAATTACCTTCATTCCAGTTTACTGGTATAAGAACCGCAGTATATCAGCAACCATTCTCCAATAGTAGTTCAGACAGAAGTCATTCTAGATAACAAGCAGTGCCGTATCCTCCATGTATTTTACACAGCCCATGACGGGGGACATCCGTCCATTCGTTTGAACAACTGATGTTTTATGCTGGCAATTTAGGTTTATTTAAAGGAGTGATTACAAAACAGGTGAGACAGACTGATTAGATTCAGTATGTATGTTGGCTTTGTTTTTCTAGGCCTGAAGTTTTCACATTTCAATTAATTGTAGGTTAAGTATCAGGCAGATTCTTCACTGGGCTTCAAATGTGATAAAGTTGCTTCTTATTTTTAAGAAGGCCGTTGCAATCCTGCATTTATTTTACACCTCAGTGCTTGTTTTACACACAAGCACACACACCCACACACCACACACATCAACACACACACAAACACATAATTAGAGCACATTTAACACTCAAATAAAGCTTTACCTACTAATTCATAACTAGGGTATTTTTTTTAATAAGTATTGTGTCTTGGTCTCTACTGGGGAAACATGGTTCAATGTGAGTTCTCTGGTTTGTTGTAGGGCAGTGAACGTTCACTTGTTGGCAATGATATAGAAATGTGGAGTAAGGGTTTAAAAGTTTTTACAGTAGGTAGGCAGAGTCAGAGTATGGAATCTAAGAATAAGAAATTGGGGAATTTCCTCTTTGTTTCTTCATTTCAACCTCCTAATAATTCATGTATATTTTCCAAAAGTCTCCCAGAAAACAAGGACTAGGTCAATCCACATATCAGTGAACCATAGCAGAATGCGATTCTGAATTTCATATAAACAGTCATAAAATCAAAAAGACAGGTGCTGGGGTTTTGGCTCAGCACTAGAGTGCTGGCTTCACACTTTCAAAGGTCCTGAGTTGGATCCCCAACACCATACGTGAAAGGAATGATTGAACCAATGCATGAGTGTATGATGAATGAATTAAAGGTATAAGGAGGAGGAGGAAGAGGAGGAGGAGGAGGAGAAATAGAAGAAGATGATGAGAAATTTGACAGAAGGGAAAAAGGGGAGGAGAGTGAGTTTAAAGTGTGGTTTCCAATTCCCAAACGTTAAATTACATCAGACGGGATAGAGAGAGAAGATGGGAGGGCAGGAGACGGGGGATAGTAGAGGCTAGAAAAGGTAGCAGAATACAACAGTTACTAACATGGCATTTTGTAAAAACGTGAATGTGTAAACAATGTGATTGTGCAATCTGTATATGGGGTCAAAATGGGAGTTCATAACTCACTTGAATCTAATGTAGGAAATATGGTATCTCAAGAGCTATGTAAGGTTTTAAGCAACCAATATAAAAAAGAGGTCTTCATTTTTCTTTGTAGTTGAGATCTCCTGTTTCCTTGACATGTTTAGTTGTGTTCTCTCCTTTAGTCCTCCCATGCTCTAGTTATTCTGATATGGAAAAACTAGCTGAAATGCCCAACCAGTCTCTAAATCAGTGACACTTTTTCATTAAGCCTAAAGTCACTTTACAATTGCTACAGTCATACTAAATACACTTCTTTGTTTGGAGTTTAAAAGATATTTCCACCAGCTAGATTACAAGGACCTAGAACTCCCATTCTAGTTTATGTAAGAGTGGCTTCATCAGATTAAATGCCGTTCTCTGGAATAACATAAAATAGGAATAATTTACTCATAAGATTCTTACGTAAACCATCTTTATTTACAAAATACTATCTTAAGAATTATTGTTTCATTGAGCTTCAATTGGAGCCAAAGTATAGTCAATTACTGAACTAAAAGCAGTTACTTAAAAACTAAAAATGAGAGATAAGTCAAATTACATTTGAAGAGAGAGCAACAGCATGAGGTTTCTTGTTTGGTTCTGGATGTTGAGTAACAGGCTCATTTGCAGGTGGAAGGACCCCTTCAGGCAACTCACTTGTACTTTCAGAATGGGGGTGAAGAGGGCTGAATTCCAGCTCTTGGGGGAAGATTTTGTGAGGAAAACCCCCTCCCTGCATAGACACTTCGCATTGGAAATGGAGTGGGTGGCGGGTCAGGTGGAAAATAATCTCCAGGTTCCCAGACAAGTTTCCTGGGAGAGGTGGAGGAAAAAAAAGGTCCTCTTCTCATGAACTGACTCCTTGGGTCAACTGGAAACAAGGCACCTCTGACTGGAGGGAAAGGTGCCAACACAGAGCCAGAGCCAGTTGCTTGGTTTTCAGCATGGAGAGGTGAATCAGGCACATCAGAGTCCAAAGGAGGCATATTAGGAATTCTGTGTTCTGCTGGTCCCGATGCTCTACCACAATTTGAGTAAAACCTATCTTGCCTTTGTAGAGGAAGACGTGCATCAGAAGAATATGGTTGGCCTGGCGGAGGGATCATCAGCCTGCTGGCCTGTTCCCCTGGAGGAGAGAGGGGCCCAGTCTGAGAAGGTGCTCTCTGAAAATCATTGAACTTATGACAGCTGGATTCTCTTCCTTTACTGCTAGTCGCATGGTCCAGAGGATTCTCCAGGGCCCCTTGACCCTCTTCCTCCTCCCACTGGAGTGAAAGGTGAGAGTGTGAGTGGACCACTCTTTTCAAAATGAGGAGGTCTCCTTTCAGATGAAGGGTGACCTATTGGTGAGGGCCCATTTGGAGAAGGCTTTCTGCCCATTGCTGTGTTGGAAACATCCAGTGCATCATAGGGATCTTTTTCTACAAGTTCAAATCTAAGCTCCTTCTCAGTTAATTTCTGTCTGTTGCGTGCATTTTGTTTCCTGAAATAACTGAGGTTTCTTTCAGCAATCAGAGCTGCCAACTCACTAGCATCTGCTTCTTTCTCAGAGGAAATAATCTTCCCCAGACAGGAACGAATGGTACTCTGCAATTGTTCTTCAATATATTGGGCTCTCTTTCTGTAGGTCTCCAGCTCTTTTATTGTATGGCTCATCTTTTCTTCGTCTTTGGAAAGTTTCTCCGTTTGCTCCACACGGCAGTTTTCCTCCACTCTTAATTTCCTGTGCAGTATCATCATATTTTCTTCATAGCGTTCCATCATGACTTTAAAGTTCTTCTGTAGGGTCTCATTCTCACTTTGCAGCTGTGCATTTTCGGACTGCAAGGATGCCTGTTCAGTCTGCAGACTTTTAAGGTGTTCTGTAAGGTCTTCCGTGGTTTTCTACACTTCAGATGAGAAAGTACATTTTTGATTTCTTCCTCCTTCCAAGATTTCTAAGGAGGCCTTTAGCTTATCACCATAAACCAGGTTCCTCAAAGCTCCTTTGGACTCATCCTCCAAGTGAGCACCAATTACGGGTTCACTCGTCTTTCCCAGTTCCAGGTGACCACCATCCCTTTGGGCTCCCAGGGTTGGAGAAGATCTATCCTTCATCTTCAGCAAGCATTCACTCAGAGACTCCATGTGATTTTCTGTGTCCCTTAGAACTTGTTCTCCAGCTACTTTAGAGTCCTCTAATATGATTTTTGCTTTATATTGGACACCTCCTTGTTCCCTCTGTGCTTCAGCTTCTCCTTGTATTGTTGGTCTCTGCGTTGGCGGAAGTAGGGATCCTTCATTCAAAACCTCTTTGATTGCCAGCTTCAGTTCTTCCTCATTCACTTGAAAGAATCTCCAGTTTGTTTTAGCTTCAGCTATTTGTGATCTGAGGGATTCAGATTCACCTTGGAGGGACTGTATCCTTCTTGATAGATGCGCCATCGTTTCATCCTGTTGACCATGTTGAGCCTTCTGTGCTTTGAGCTCTTCTTCTAGAAAGAGCATTTCAACGCCATGGCTGGATTCGGGCCTATGCAGCTTTTCGTCGGTTGCCTCCAGCTGTTGTGCTTCTCTTGAACCCTTCTCAAACATGCAATCCTTTAAAGATGATTCTAAGCCTTCATGTTCTTTTTCAACAAGGCTCACTTTTTCAAGAAGTCCACATTTTGCCTCAATAAGTCCAGCAAGATTTAGAGCCAGCCTTTTTTCTCTTCCCACGTAAAGCCTGCTACGAACCGACTGAAAACCTCCCCAGAAAAGTGAGAGAACAGCAAAAAATCCAAGAGCTGTACACATCACCAACTGCCAAGGAAAGCCATAAGGAAGATGGCCTGGCTTCATGTCTTCGGACAATGCTGCCACAACCCTGGGTGCTTCTTCCAGAACCACCGACTAGGATGGCTGAGAGGCAGCCCTTGGCTCCTCCATCACGCCAAGACAGCTTTGGCTCTTGCCACCACAACCACAGCCTGCCCAGGCAGGCCAACACAGGCTGTGGACACTCAGGTGTTTGGTCAGGAACTCCAACCTGCACCAGGCAACGGAGCAGACCACTGTGATCCCCTTCAGGGGCTGAGCGTATGGTGGGTGGTGGGCGTATGGCGGTGGGAGCCATGATCAAAGGCTCCCAGAAGCCTTGTTGTGCTCAACTGCCCATCAGGGGAGTCTTGTCCGCTTCCCAACCCAGTGCATCCTCATGTGCCACAGGTTTAGGTCCCTCCCACTCCAGCCAGAGAGAATTCCTCTCCATGCCACCCACCCCTTGATTTGGTTTAGGCCAGGCCAAGGCGGGGTTAGTAGGAAGATTCCATCCAATCATAATAACATTCAGTTTGATGTCACTCAAATTCTAAAGCTGAGTAAACTGTACAAACAGCTTTTATGGCCTCTATTGGTCTTTGTGTCCCTTGCCTTTTGTTTGAGTGACTCAGTCCTTTCCCTGCCCTTGTGCTCTCCCTATTTCCTACCTCCTTGCTTCCTTCCTCCCTTCCTGGGTTTTCTCTTTTTCTTCTTCCTTCTTTTCTACCTCCCTGCATCCCTCCAACTTTGCCTTCCCCCCTTCCAACTTTCTCTCTCCCTTCCCTCCCTTTTCTTTTCTTGCAAGTGTTTGGGGTAAAAGTCCATGGCAGGCCAGCCCCAAGCTAGGCAATGTCACTGCCACTGAGCTACAACATCCCCAGACCTGCTGCCACTTCCTATGCAAGTAACTTGAATTATCTCTAAAGAGAAACTCTCACATTAGTCTACTTTCAAAGTAATTTCAGAAGATTTGCTAACATGGGCATAAATCAGGTATGACAAGTCATTTTTGAAAAGCACGGCACAGCTAATGTTCCTCCAAAGAAGGAGTTGAACACTTAATTGTTTTCAGGTCAGCATTTCTAGACTAGTACAAACTCTCCTAATCCTGATCTCTCCTTAGTCCTATGATTTCTTTAAGTGTCCCCTTTGCTCCTGTTCATGGAGTCATGTGTACAGAAATTGTACCTGGTTCTATTGAACTCTACTTAATTCTTTCTCACCTCTGTGCTCCTTTGGCCAAGTCACTCCTCAACACTTACTGTAACCCTTTCAATTTTTTGTCCATTTTCATTTAAAAAACTCTTTCAAAAATTGAACCATTTCGCATGCAGACACAGTCTTCTTGATCTGCTATTAATCCCCCACTACTGACATTGTAAGTTATTGAAATGTACACTTCCAGACAGTTTTCAGATTTTTGATTCCTGTATATCTATCTGTCTATCTATTTACAAACATAACATGGTATTCTGAAAGAATCGTTCTGCTTTTGGAGCTCTACTTTGTGTTTTCCAGAAGCAGGCCTATTACACAGAGATGAATCCATGTTACCTAGATTGAGTTCAAACCGGAATGTGCACTCTGAGTCCCATTATATTGTTCTACCTACTAATGGACAGTTCAGTTATATCCAGTCCTCACCACCTCCCCCATTGAGTAAAACCCTTGTGAAGAGACATGTAGATGCCTTTATGAACATATTAATAATTTTTCATGGCAGTGTTTTCCAAAAACCAGTTAGTAAAATCAATTGATTCCTTTGCAGCCTGAAATTACCTTCATTCCAGTTTACTGGTATAAGAACTGCAGTATATCAGCAACCATTCTCCAATAGTAGTTCAGGCAGAAGTCATTCTAGATAACAAGCAGTGCCGGATCCTCCATGTATTTTACACAGCCCATGACGGGGGACATCCGTCCATTCGTTTAGAACAACTGATGTTTTATGCTGGCAATTTAGGTTTATTTGAAGGAGTGATTAGAAAACAGGTGAGACAGACTGATTAGATTCAGTATGTATGTTGGCTTTGTTTTTCTAGGCCTGAAGTTTTCACATTTCAATTAATTGTAGGTTAAGTATCAGGCAGATTCTTCACTGGGCTTCAAATGTGATAAAGTTGCTTCTTATTTTTAAGAAGGCCGTTGCAATCCTGCATTTATTTTACACCTCAGTGCTTGTTTTACACACAAGCACACACACCCACACACCACCCACATCAACACACACACAAACACATAATTAGAGCACATTTAACACTCAAATAAAACTTTACCTACTAATTCATAACTAGGGTATTTTTTTAATAAGTATTGTGTCTTGGTCTCTACTGGGGAAACATGGTTCAATGTGAGTTCTCTGGTTTGTTGTAGGGCAGTGAACGTTCACTTGTTGGCAATGATATAGAAATGGGGAGTAAGAGTTTAAAAGTTTTTACAGTAGGTAGGCAGAGTCAGAGTATGGAATCTAAGAATAAGAAATTGGGGAATTTCCTCTTTGTTTCTTCATTTCAACCTCCTAATAATTCATGTATATTTTCCAAAAGTCTCCCAGAAAACAAGGACTAGGTCAATCCACATATCAGTGAACCATAGCAGAATGCGATTCTGAATTTCATATAAACAGTCATAAAATCAAAAAGACAGGTGCTGGGGTTTTGGCTCAGCACTAGAGTGCTGGCTTCACACTTTCAAAGGTCCTGAGTTGGATCCCCAACACCATATGGGAAAGGAATGAATGAACCAATGCATGAGTGTATGATGAATGAATTAAAGGTATAAGGAGGAGGAGGAAGAGGAGGAGGAGGAGGAGAAATAGAAGAAGATGATGAGAAATTTGACAGAAGGGAAAAAGGGGAGGAGAGTGAGTTAAAAGTGTGGTTTCCAATTAGCAAACGTTAAATTACAGCAGACGGGATAGAGAGAGAAGATGGGAGGGCAGGAGAGGGGGGATAGTAGAGGCTAGAAAAGGTAGCAGTATACAACAGTTACTAACATGGCATTTTGTAAAAACGTGGATGTGTAAACAATGTGATTGTGCAATCTGTATATGGGGTCAAAATGGGAGTTCATAACTCACTTGAATCTAATGTAGGAAATATGGTATCTCAAGAGCTATGTAAGGTTTTAAGCAACCAATATAAAAAAGAGGTCTTCATTTTTCTTTGTAGTTGAGATCTCCTGTTTCCTTGACATGTTTAGTTGTGTTCTCTCCTTTAGTCCTCCCATGCTGTAGTTATTCTGATATGGAAAAACTAGCTGAAATGCCCAACCAGTCTCTAAATCAGTGACACTTTTTCATTAAGCCTAAAGTCACTTTACAATTGCTACAGTCATACTAAATACACTTCTTTGTTTGGAGTTTAAAAGATATTTCCATCAGCTAGATTACAAGGACCTAGAACTCCCATTCTTGTTTATGTAAGAGTGGCTTCATCAGATTAAATACCGTTCTCTGGAATAACATAAAATAGGATTAATTTACTCATATGATTCTTACGTAAACCATCTTTATTTACAAAATACTATCTTAAGAATTATTGTTTCATTGAGCTTCAATTGGAGCCAAAGTATAGTCAATTACTGAACTAAAAGCAGTTACTTAAAAACTAAAAATGAGAGATAAGTCAAATTACATTTGAAGAGAGAGCAACAGCATGAGGTTTCTTGTTTGGTTCTGGATGTTGAGTAACAGGCTCATTTGCAGGTGGAAGGAACCCTTCAGGCAACTCACTTGTACTTTCAGAATGGGGGTGAAGAGGGCTGAATTCCAGCTCTTGGGGGAAGTATTTGTGAGGAAAACCCCCTCTCTGCATAGACACTTTGCATTGGAAATGGAGTGGGTGGCGGGTCAGGTGGAAAATAATCTCCAGGTTCCCAGACAAGTTTCCTGGGAGAGGTGGAGGAAAAAAAAGGTCCTCTTCTCATGAACTGACTCCTTGGGTCAACTGGAAACAAGGCACCTCTGACTGGAGGGAAAGGTGCCAACACAGAGCCAGAGCCAGTTGCTTGGTTTTCAGCATGGAGAGGTGAATCAGGCACATCAGAGTCCAAAGGAGGCATATTAGGAATTCTGTGTTCTGCTGGTCCCGATGCTCTACCACAATTTGAGTAAAACCTATCTTGCCTTTGTAGAGGAAGACGTGCATCAGAAGAATATGGTTGGCCTGGCGGAGGGATCATCAGCCTGCTGGCCTGTTCCCCTGGAGGAGAGAGGGGCCCAGTCTGAGAAGGTGCTCTCTGAAAATCATTGAACTTATGACAGCTGGATTCTCTTCCTTTACTGCTAGTCGCATGGTCCAGAGGATTCTCCAGGGCCCCTTGACCCTCTTCCTCCTCCCACTGGAGTGAAAGGTGAGAGTGTGAGTGGACCACTCTTTTCAAAATGAGGAGGTCTCCTTTCAGATGAAGGGTGACCTATTGGTGAGGGCCCATTTGGAGAAGGCTTTCTGCCCATTGCTGTGTTGGAAACATCCAGTGCATCATAGGGATCTTTTTCTACAAGTTCAAATCTAAGCTCCTTCTCAGTTAATTTCTGTCTGTTGCGTGCATTTTGTTTCCTGAAATAACTGAGGTTTCTTTCAGCAATCAGAGCTGCCAACTCACTAGCATCTGCTTCTTTCTCAGAGGAAATAATCTTCCCCAGACAGGAACGAATGGTACTCTGCAATTGTTCTTCAATATATTGGGCTCTCTTTCTGTAGGTCTCCAGCTCTTTTATTGTATGGCTCATCTTTTCTTCGTCTTTGGAAAGTTTCTCCGTTTGCTCCACACGGCAGTTTTCCTCCACTCTTAATTTCCTGTGCAGTATCATCATATTTTCTTCATAGCGTTCCATCATGACTTTAAAGTTCTTCTGTAGGGTCTCATTCTCACTTTGCAGCTGTGCATTTTCGGACTGCAAGGATGCCTGTTCAGTCTGCAGACTTTTAAGGTGTTCTGTAAGGTCTTCCGTGGTTTTCTACACTTCAGATGAGAAAGTACATTTTTGATTTCTTCCTCCTTCCAAGATTTCTAAGGAGGCCTTTAGCTTATCACCATAAACCAGGTTCCTCAAAGCTCCTTTGGACTCATCCTCCAAGTGAGCACCAATTACGGGTTCACTCGTCTTTCCCAGTTCCAGGTGACCACCATCCCTTTGGGCTCCCAGGGTTGGAGAAGATCTATCCTTCATCTTCAGCAAGCATTCACTCAGAGACTCCATGTGATTTTCTGTGTCCCTTAGAACTTGTTCTCCAGCTACTTTAGAGTCCTCTAATATGATTTTTGCTTTATATTGGACACCTCCTTGTTCCCTCTGTGCTTCAGCTTCTCCTTGTATTGTTGGTCTCTGCGTTGGCGGAAGTAGGGATCCTTCATTCAAAACCTCTTTGATTGCCAGCTTCAGTTCTTCCTCATTCACTTGAAAGAATCTCCAGTTTGTTTTAGCTTCAGCTATTTGTGATCTGAGGGATTCAGATTCACCTTGGAGGGACTGTATCCTTCTTGATAGATGCGCCATCGTTTCATCCTGTTGACCATGTTGAGCCTTCTGTGCTTTGAGCTCTTCTTCTAGAAAGAGCATTTCAACGCCATGGCTGGATTCGGGCCTATGCAGCTTTTCGTCGGTTGCCTCCAGCTGTTGTGCTTCTCTTGAACCCTTCTCAAACATGCAATCCTTTAAAGATGATTCTAAGCCTTCATGTTCTTTTTCAACAAGGCTCACTTTTTCAAGAAGTCCACATTTTGCCTCAATAAGTCCAGCAAGATTTAGAGCCAGCCTTTTTTCTCTTCCCACGTAAAGCCTGCTACGAACCGACTGAAAACCTCCCCAGAAAAGTGAGAGAACAGCAAAAAATCCAAGAGCTGTACACATCACCAACTGCCAAGGAAAGCCATAAGGAAGATGGCCTGGCTTCATGTCTTCGGACAATGCTGCCACAACCCTGGGTGCTTCTTCCAGAACCACCGACTAGGATGGCTGAGAGGCAGCCCTTGGCTCCTCCATCACGCCAAGACAGCTTTGGCTCTTGCCACCACAACCACAGCCTGCCCAGGCAGGCCAACACAGGCTGTGGACACTCAGGTGTTTGGTCAGGAACTCCAACCTGCACCAGGCAACGGAGCAGACCACTGTGATCCCCTTCAGGGGCTGAGCGTATGGTGGGTGGTGGGCGTATGGCGGTGGGAGCCATGATCAAAGGCTCCCAGAAGCCTTGTTGTGCTCAACTGCCCATCAGGGGAGTCTTGTCCGCTTCCCAACCCAGTGCATCCTCATGTGCCACAGGTTTAGGTCCCTCCCACTCCAGCCAGAGAGAATTCCTCTCCATGCCACCCACCCCTTGATTTGGTTTAGGCCAGGCCAAGGCGGGGTTAGTAGGAAGATTCCATCCAATCATAATAACATTCAGTTTGATGTCACTCAAATTCTAAAGCTGAGTAAACTGTACAAACAGCTTTTATGGCCTCTATTGGTCTTTGTGTCCCTTGCCTTTTGTTTGAGTGACTCAGTCCTTTCCCTGCCCTTGTGCTCTCCCTATTTCCTACCTCCTTGCTTCCTTCCTCCCTTCCTGGGTTTTCTCTTTTTCTTCTTCCTTCTTTTCTACCTCCCTGCATCCCTCCAACTTTGCCTTCCCCCCTTCCAACTTTCTCTCTCCCTTCCCTCCCTTTTCTTTTCTTGCAAGTGTTTGGGGTAAAAGTCCATGGCAGGCCAGCCCCAAGCTAGGCAATGTCACTGCCACTGAGCTACAACATCCCCAGACCTGCTGCCACTTCCTATGCAAGTAACTTGAATTATCTCTAAAGAGAAACTCTCACATTAGTCTACTTTCAAAGTAATTTCAGAAGATTTGCTAACATGGGCATAAATCAGGTATGACAAGTCATTTTTGAAAAGCACGGCACAGCTAATGTTCCTCCAAAGAAGGAGTTGAACACTTAATTGGTTTTCAGGTCAGCATTTCTAGACTAGTACAAACTCTCCTAATCCTGATCTCTCCTTAGTCCTATGATTTCTTTAAGTGTCCCCTTTGCTCCTGTTCATGGAGTCATGTGTACAGAAATTGTACCTGGTTCTATTGAACTCTACTTAATTCTTTCTCACCTCTGTGCTCCTTTGGCCAAGTCACTCCTCAACACTTACTGTAACCCTTTCAATTTTTTGTCCATTTTCATTTAAAAAACTCTTTCAAAAATTGAACCATTTCGCATGCAGACACAGTCTTCTTGATCTGCTATTAATCCCCCACTACTGACATTGTAAGTTATTGAAATGTACACTTCCAGACAGTTTTCAGATTTTTGATTCCTGTATATCTATCTGTCTATCTATTTACAAACATAACATGGTATTCTGAAAGAATCGTTCTGCTTTTGGAGCTCTACTTTGTGTTTTCCAGAAGCAGGCCTATTACACAGAGATGAATCCATGTTACCTAGATTGAGTTCAAACCGGAATGTGCACTCTGAGTCCCATTATATTGTTCTACCTACTAATGGACAGTTCAGTTATATCCAGTCCTCACCACCTCCCCCATTGAGTAAAACCCTTGTGAAGAGACATGTAGATGCCTTTATGAACATATTAATAATTTTTCATGGCAGTGTTTTCCAAAAACCAGTTAGTAAAATCAATTGATTCCTTTGCAGCCTGAAATTACCTTCATTCCAGTTTACTGGTATAAGAACTGCAGTATATCAGCAACCATTCTCCAATAGTAGTTCAGGCAGAAGTCATTCTAGATAACAAGCAGTGCCGGATCCTCCATGTATTTTACACAGCCCATGACGGGGGACATCCGTCCATTCGTTTAGAACAACTGATGTTTTATGCTGGCAATTTAGGTTTATTTGAAGGAGTGATTAGAAAACAGGTGAGACAGACTGATTAGATTCAGTATGTATGTTGGCTTTGTTTTTCTAGGCCTGAAGTTTTCACATTTCAATTAATTGTAGGTTAAGTATCAGGCAGATTCTTCACTGGGCTTCAAATGTGATAAAGTTGCTTCTTATTTTTAAGAAGGCCGTTGCAATCCTGCATTTATTTTACACCTCAGTGCTTGTTTTACACACAAGCACACACACCCACACACCACCCACATCAACACACACACAAACACATAATTAGAGCACATTTAACACTCAAATAAAACTTTACCTACTAATTCATAACTAGGGTATTTTTTTAATAAGTATTGTGTCTTGGTCTCTACTGGGGAAACATGGTTCAATGTGAGTTCTCTGGTTTGTTGTAGGGCAGTGAACGTTCACTTGTTGGCAATGATATAGAAATGGGGAGTAAGAGTTTAAAAGTTTTTACAGTAGGTAGGCAGAGTCAGAGTATGGAATCTAAGAATAAGAAATTGGGGAATTTCCTCTTTGTTTCTTCATTTCAACCTCCTAATAATTCATGTATATTTTCCAAAAGTCTCCCAGAAAACAAGGACTAGGTCAATCCACATATCAGTGAACCATAGCAGAATGCGATTCTGAATTTCATATAAACAGTCATAAAATCAAAAAGACAGGTGCTGGGGTTTTGGCTCAGCACTAGAGTGCTGGCTTCACACTTTCAAAGGTCCTGAGTTGGATCCCCAACACCATATGGGAAAGGAATGAATGAACCAATGCATGAGTGTATGATGAATGAATTAAAGGTATAAGGAGGAGGAGGAAGAGGAGGAGGAGGAGGAGAAATAGAAGAAGATGATGAGAAATTTGACAGAAGGGAAAAAGGGGAGGAGAGTGAGTTAAAAGTGTGGTTTCCAATTAGCAAACGTTAAATTACAGCAGACGGGATAGAGAGAGAAGATGGGAGGGCAGGAGAGGGGGGATAGTAGAGGCTAGAAAAGGTAGCAGTATACAACAGTTACTAACATGGCATTTTGTAAAAACGTGGATGTGTAAACAATGTGATTGTGCAATCTGTATATGGGGTCAAAATGGGAGTTCATAACTCACTTGAATCTAATGTAGGAAATATGGTATCTCAAGAGCTATGTAAGGTTTTAAGCAACCAATATAAAAAAGAGGTCTTCATTTTTCTTTGTAGTTGAGATCTCCTGTTTCCTTGACATGTTTAGTTGTGTTCTCTCCTTTAGTCCTCCCATGCTGTAGTTATTCTGATATGGAAAAACTAGCTGAAATGCCCAACCAGTCTCTAAATCAGTGACACTTTTTCATTAAGCCTAAAGTCACTTTACAATTGCTACAGTCATACTAAATACACTTCTTTGTTTGGAGTTTAAAAGATATTTCCATCAGCTAGATTACAAGGACCTAGAACTCCCATTCTTGTTTATGTAAGAGTGGCTTCATCAGATTAAATACCGTTCTCTGGAATAACATAAAATAGGATTAATTTACTCATATGATTCTTACGTAAACCATCTTTATTTACAAAATACTATCTTAAGAATTATTGTTTCATTGAGCTTCAATTGGAGCCAAAGTATAGTCAATTACTGAACTAAAAGCAGTTACTTAAAAACTAAAAATGAGAGATAAGTCAAATTACATTTGAAGAGAGAGCAACAGCATGAGGTTTCTTGTTTGGTTCTGGATGTTGAGTAACAGGCTCATTTGCAGGTGGAAGGAACCCTTCAGGCAACTCACTTGTACTTTCAGAATGGGGGTGAAGAGGGCTGAATTCCAGCTCTTGGGGGAAGTATTTGTGAGGAAAACCCCCTCTCTGCATAGACACTTTGCATTGGAAATGGAGTGGGTGGCGGGTCAGGTGGAAAATAATCTCCAGGTTCCCAGACAAGTTTCCTGGGAGAGGTGGAGGAAAAAAAAGGTCCTCTTCTCATGAACTGACTCCTTGGGTCAACTGGAAACAAGGCACCTCTGACTGGAGGGAAAGGTGCCAACACAGAGCCAGAGCCAGTTGCTTGGTTTTCAGCATGGAGAGGTGAATCAGGCACATCAGAGTCCAAAGGAGGCATATTAGGAATTCTGTGTTCTGCTGGTCCCGATGCTCTACCACAATTTGAGTAAAACCTATCTTGCCTTTGTAGAGGAAGACGTGCATCAGAAGAATATGGTTGGCTCGGCAGAGGGATCATCAGCCTGCTGGCCTGTTCCCCTGGAGGAAAGAGGGGCCCAGTCTGAGAAGGTGCTCTCTGAAAATCATTGAACTTATGACAGCTGGATTCTCTTCCTTTACTGCTAGTCGCATGGTCCAGAGGATTCTCCAGGGCCCCTTGACCCTCTTCCTCCTCCCACTGGAGTGAAAGGTGAGAGTGTGAGTGGACCACTCTTTTCAAAATGAGGAGGTCTCCTTTCAGATGAAGGGTGACCTATTGGTGAGGGCCCATTTGGAGAAGGCTTTCTGCCCATTGCTGTGTTGGAAACATCCAGTGCATCATAGGGATCTTTTTCTACAAGTTCAAATCTAAGCTCCTTCTCAGTTAATTTCTGTCTGTTGCGTGCATTTTGTTTCCTGAAATAACTGAGGTTTCTTTCAGCAATCAGAGCTGCCAACTCACTAGCATCTGCTTCTTTCTCAGAGGAAATAATCTTCCCCAGACAGGAACGAATGGTACTCTGCAATTGTTCTTCAATATATTGGGCTCTCTTTCTGTAGGTCTCCAGCTCTTTTATTGTATGGCTCATCTTTTCTTCGTCTTTGGAAAGTTTCTCCGTTTGCTCCACACGGCAGTTTTCCTCCACTCTTAATTTCCTGTGCAGTATCATCATATTTTCTTCATAGCGTTCCATCATGACTTTAAAGTTCTTCTGTAGGGTCTCATTCTCACTTTGCAGCTGTGCATTTTCGGACTGCAAGGATGCCTGTTCAGTCTGCAGACTTTTAAGGTGTTCTGTAAGGTCTTCCGTGGTTTTCTACACTTCAGATGAGAAAGTACATTTTTGATTTCTTCCTCCTTCCAAGATTTCTAAGGAGGCCTTTAGCTTATCACCATAAACCAGGTTCCTCAAAGCTCCTTTGGACTCATCCTCCAAGTGAGCACCAATTACGGGTTCACTCGTCTTTCCCAGTTCCAGGTGACCACCATCCCTTTGGGCTCCCAGGGTTGGAGAAGATCTATCCTTCATCTTCAGCAAGCATTCACTCAGAGACTCCATGTGATTTTCTGTGTCCCTTAGAACTTGTTCTCCAGCTACTTTAGAGTCCTCTAATATGATTTTTGCTTTATATTGGACACCTCCTTGTTCCCTCTGTGCTTCAGCTTCTCCTTGTATTGTTGGTCTCTGCGTTGGCGGAAGTAGGGATCCTTCATTCAAAACCTCTTTGATTGCCAGCTTCAGTTCTTCCTCATTCACTTGAAAGAATCTCCAGTTTGTTTTAGCTTCAGCTATTTGTGATCTGAGGGATTCAGATTCACCTTGGAGGGACTGTATCCTTCTTGATAGATGCGCCATCGTTTCATCCTGTTGACCATGTTGAGCCTTCTGTGCTTTGAGCTCTTCTTCTAGAAAGAGCATTTCAACGCCATGGCTGGATTCGGGCCTATGCAGCTTTTCGTCGGTTGCCTCCAGCTGTTGTGCTTCTCTTGAACCCTTCTCAAACATGCAATCCTTTAAAGATGATTCTAAGCCTTCATGTTCTTTTTCAACAAGGCTCACTTTTTCAAGAAGTCCACATTTTGCCTCAATAAGTCCAGCAAGATTTAGAGCCAGCCTTTTTTCTCTTCCCACGTAAAGCCTGCTACGAACCGACTGAAAACCTCCCCAGAAAAGTGAGAGAACAGCAAAAAATCCAAGAGCTGTACACATCACCAACTGCCAAGGAAAGCCATAAGGAAGATGGCCTGGCTTCATGTCTTCGGACAATGCTGCCACAACCCTGGGTGCTTCTTCCAGAACCACCGACTAGGATGGCTGAGAGGCAGCCCTTGGCTCCTCCATCACGCCAAGACAGCTTTGGCTCTTGCCACCACAACCACAGCCTGCCCAGGCAGGCCAACACAGGCTGTGGACACTCAGGTGTTTGGTCAGGAACTCCAACCTGCACCAGGCAACGGAGCAGACCACTGTGATCCCCTTCAGGGGCTGAGCGTATGGTGGGTGGTGGGCGTATGGCGGTGGGAGCCATGATCAAAGGCTCCCAGAAGCCTTGTTGTGCTCAACTGCCCATCAGGGGAGTCTTGTCCGCTTCCCAACCCAGTGCATCCTCATGTGCCACAGGTTTAGGTCCCTCCCACTCCAGCCAGAGAGAATTCCTCTCCATGCCACCCACCCCTTGATTTGGTTTAGGCCAGGCCAAGGCGGGGTTAGTAGGAAGATTCCATCCAATCATAATAACATTCAGTTTGATGTCACTCAAATTCTAAAGCTGAGTAAACTGTTCAAACAGCTTTTATGGCCTCTATTGGTCTTTGTGTCCCTTGCCTTTTGTTTGAGTGACTCAGTCCTTTCCCTGCCCTTGTGCTCTCCCTATTTCCTACCTCCTTGCTTCCTTCCTCCCTTCCTGGGTTTTCTCTTTTTCTTCTTCCTTCTTTTCTACCTCCCTGCATCCCTCCAACTTTGCCTTCCCCCCTTCCAACTTTCTCTCTCCCTTCCCTCCCTTTTCTTTTCTTGCAAGTGTTTGGGGTAAAAGTCCATGGCAGGCCAGCCCCAAGCTAGGCAATGTCACTGCCACTGAGCTACAACATCCCCAGACCTGCTGCCACTTCCTATGCAAGTAACTTGAATTATCTCTAAAGAGAAACTCTCACATTAGTCTACTTTCAAAGTAATTTCAGAAGATTTGCTAACATGGGCATAAATCAGGTATGACAAGTCATTTTTGAAAAGCACGGCACAGCTAATGTTCCTCCAAAGAAGGAGTTGAACACTTAATTGGTTTTCAGGTCAGCATTTCTAGACTAGTACAAACTCTCCTAATCCTGATCTCTCCTTAGTCCTATGATTTCTTTAAGTGTCCCCTTTGCTCCTGTTCATGGAGTCATGTGTACAGAAATTGTACCTGGTTCTATTGAACTCTACTTAATTCTTTCTCACCTCTGTGCTCCTTTGGCCAAGTCACTCCTCAACACTTACTGTAACCCTTTCAATTTTTTGTCCATTTTCATTTAAAAAACTCTTTCAAAAATTGAACCATTTCGCATGCAGACACAGTCTTCTTGATCTGCTATTAATCCCCCACTACTGACATTGTAAGTTATTGAAATGTACACTTCCAGACAGTTTTCAGATTTTTGATTCCTGTATATCTATCTGTCTATCTATTTACAAACATAACATGGTATTCTGAAAGAATCGTTCTGCTTTTGGAGCTCTACATTGTGTTTTCCAGAAGCAGGCCTATTACACAGAGATGAATCCATGTTACCTAGATTGAGTTCAAACCGGAATGTGCACTCTGAGTCCCATTATATTGTTCTACCTACTAATGGACAGTTCAGTTATATCCAGTCCTCACCACCTCCCCCATTGAGTAAAACCCTTGTGAAGAGACATGTAGATGCCTTTATGAACATATTAATAATTTTTCATGGCAGTGTTTTCCAAAAACCAGTTAGTAAAATCAATTGATTCCTTTGCAGCCTGAAATTACCTTCATTCCAGTTTACTGGTATAAGAACCGCAGTATATCAGCAACAATTCTCCAATAGTAGTTCAGGCAGAAGTCATTCTAGATAACAAGCAGTGCCGGATCCTCCATGTATTTTACACAGCCCATGACGGGGGACATCCGTCCATTCGTTTAGAACAACTGATGTTTTATGCTGGCAATTTAGGTTTATTTGAAGGAGTGATTAGAAAACAGGTGAGACAGACTGATTAGATTCAGTATGTATGTTGGCTTTGTTTTTCTAGGCCTGAAGTTTTCACATTTCAATTAATTGTAGGTTAAGTATCAGGCAGATTCTTCACTGGGCTTCAAATGTGATAAAGTTGCTTCTTATTTTTAAGAAGGCCGTTGCAATCCTGCATTTATTTTACACCTCAGTGCTTGTTTTACACACAAGCACACACACCCACACACCACCCACATCAACACACACACAAACACATAATTAGAGCACATTTAACACTCAAATAAAACTTTACCTACTAATTCATAACTAGGGTATTTTTTTAATAAGTATTGTGTCTTGGTCTCTACTGGGGAAACATGGTTCAATGTGAGTTCTCTGGTTTGTTGTAGGGCAGTGAACGTTCACTTGTTGGCAATGATATAGAAATGGGGAGTAAGAGTTTAAAAGTTTTTACAGTAGGTAGGCAGAGTCAGAGTATGGAATCTAAGAATAAGAAATTGGGGAATTTCCTCTTTGTTTCTTCATTTCAACCTCCTAATAATTCATGTATATTTTCCAAAAGTCTCCCAGAAAACAAGGACTAGGTCAATCCACATATCAGTGAACCATAGCAGAATGCGATTCTGAATTTCATATAAACAGTCATAAAATCAAAAAGACAGGTGCTGGGGTTTTGGCTCAGCACTAGAGTGCTGGCTTCACACTTTCAAAGGTCCTGAGTTGGATCCCCAACACCATATGGGAAAGGAATGAATGAACCAATGCATGAGTGTATGATGAATGAATTAAAGGTATAAGGAGGAGGAGGAAGAGGAGGAGGAGGAGGAGAAATAGAAGAAGATGATGAGAAATTTGAGAAAGGGAAAAAGGGGAGGAGAGTGAGTTAAAAGTGTGGTTTCCAATTAGCAAACGTTAAATTACAGCAGACGGGATAGAGAGAGAAGATGGGAGGGCAGGAGAGGGGGGATAGTAGAGGCTAGAAAAGGTAGCAGTATACAACAGTTACTAACATGGCATTTTGTAAAAACGTGGATGTGTAAACAATGTGATTGTGCAATCTGTATATGGGGTCAAAATGGGAGTTCATAACTCACTTTAATCTAATGTAGGAAATATGGTATCTCAAGAGCTATGTAAGGTTTTAAGCAACCAATATAAAAAAGAGGTCTTCATTTTTCTTTGTAGTTGAGATCTCCTGTTTCCTTGACATGTTTAGTTGTGTTCTCTCCTTTAGTCCTCCCATGCTCTAGTTATTCTGATATGGAAAAACTAGCTGAAATGCCCAACCAGTCTCTAAATCAGTGACACTTTTTCATTAAGCCTAAAGTCACTTTACAATTGCTACAGTCATACTAAATACACTTCTTTGTTTGGAGTTTAAAAGATATTTCCATCAGCTAGATTACAAGGACCTAGAACTCCCATTCTTGTTTATGTAAGAGTGGCTTCATCAGATTAAATACCGTTCTCTGGAATAACATAAAATAGGATTAATTTACTCATATGATTCTTACGTAAACCATCTTTATTTACAAAATACTATCTTAAGAATTATTGTTTCATTGAGCTTCAATTGGAGCCAAAGTATAGTCAATTACTGAACTAAAAGCAGTTACTTAAAAACTAAAAATGAGAGATAAGTCAAATTACATTTGAAGAGAGAGCAACAGCATGAGGTTTCTTGTTTGGTTCTGGATGTTGAGTAACAGGTTCATTTGCAGGTGGAAGGAACCCTTCAGGCAACTCACTTGTACTTTCAGAATGGGGGTGAAGAGGGCTGAATTCCAGCTCTTGGGGGAAGATTTTGTGAGGAAAACCCCCTCCCTGCATAGACACTTCGCATTGGAAATGGAGTGGGTGGCGGGTCAGGTGGAAAATAATCTCCAGGTTCCAAGACAAGTTTCCTGGGAGAGGTGGAGGAAAAAAAAGGTCCTCTTCTCATGAACTGACTCCTTGGGTCAACTGGAAACAAGGCACCTCTGACTGGAGGGATAGATGCCAACACAGAGCCAGAGCCAGTTGCTTGGTTTTCAGCATGGAGAGGTGAATCAGGCACATCAGAGTCCAAAGGAGGCATATTAGGAATTCTGTGTTCTGCTGGTCCAGATGCTCTACCACAATTTGAGTAAAAAATATCTTGCCTTTGTAGAGGAAGACGTGCATCAGAAGAATATGGTTGGCCTGGCGGAGGGATCATCAGCCTGCTGGCCTGTTCCCCTGGAGGAGAGAGGGACCCAGTCTGAGAAGGTGCTCTCTGAAAATCAGTGAACTTATGACAGCTGGATTCTCTTCCTTTACTGCTAGTCGCATGGTCCAGAGGATTCTCCAGGGCCCCTTGACCCTCTTCCTCCTCCCACTGGAGTGAAAGGTGAGAGTGTGAGTGGACCACTCTTTTCAAAATGAGGTCTGCTTTCAGATGAAGGGTGAAATATTGGTGAGGGCCCATTTGGAGAAGGCTTTCTGCCCATTGCTGAGTTGGAAACATCCAGTGCATCATAGGGATCTTTTTCTACAAGTTCAAATCTAAGCTCCTTCTCAGTTAATTTCTGTCTGTTGCGTGCATTTTGTTTCCTGAAATAACTGAGGTTTCTTTCAGCAATCCGAGCTGCCAACTCACTAGCATCTGCTTCTTCCTCAGAGGAAATAATCTTCCCCAGACAGGAACGAATGGTACTCTGCAATTGTTCTTCAAGATATTGGGCTCTCTTTCTGTAGGTCTCCAGCTCTTTTATTGTATGGCTCATCTTTTCTTCGACTTTGGAAAGTTTCTCCTTTTGCTCCACACGGCAGTTTTCCTCCACTCTTAATTTCCTGTGCAGTTTCATCATATTTTCTTGATAGCGTTCCATCATGACATTAAAGTTCTTCTGTAGGGTCTTATTCTCACTTTGCAGCTGTGCATTTTCGGACTGCAAGGATGCCTGTTCAGTCTGCAGACTTTTAAGGTGTTCTGTAAGGTCTTCCGTGGTTTTCTCCACTTCAGATGAGAAAGTACATTTTTGATTTCTTCCTCCTTCCAAGATTTCTAAGGGGGCCTTTAGCTTATCACCATAAACCAGGTTCCTCAAAGCTCCTTTGGACTCATCCTCCAAGTGAGCACCAATTTCGGGTTCACTCGTCTTTCCCAGGTCCAGGTGACCACCATCCCTTTGGGCTCCCAGGCTTGGAGAAGATCTATCCTTCATCTTCAGCAAGCATTCACTCAGAGACTCCATGTGATTTTCTGTGTCCCTTAGAACTTGTTCTCCAGCTACTTTAGAGTCCTCTAATATGATTTTTGCTTTATATTGGACACCTCCTTGTTCCCTCTGTGCTTCAGCTTCTCCTTGTATTGTTGGTCTCTGCGTTGGCGGAAGTAGGGATCCTTCATTCAAAACCTCTTTGATTGCCAGCTTCAGTTCTTCCTCATTCACTTGAAAGAGTCTCCAGTTTGTTTTAGCTTCAGCTATTTGTGATCTGAGGGATTCAGATTCACCTTGGAGGGACTGTATCCTTCTTGATAGATGCGCCATCGTTTCATCCTGTTGACCATGTTGAGCCTTCTGTGCTTTGAGCTCTTCTTCTAGAAAGAGCATTTCAACGCCATGGCTGGATTCGGGGCTATGCAGCTTTTCGTCGGTTGCCTCCAGCTGTTGTGCTTCTCTTGAACCCTTCTCAAACCTGCAATCCTTTAAAGATGATTCTAAGCCTTCATGTTCTTTTTCAACAAGGCTCACTTTTTCAAGAAGTCCACATTTTGCCTCAATAAGTCCAGCAAGATTTAGAGCCAGCCTTTTTTCTCTTCCCACGTAAAGCCTGCTACGAACCGACTTAAAACCTCTCCAGAAAAGTGAGAGAACAGTAAAAAATCCAAGAGCTGTACACATCACCAACTCCCAAGGAAAGCCATAAGGAAGATGGCCTGGCTTCATGTCTTTGGACAATGCTGCCACAACCCTGGGTGCTTCTTCCAGAACCACCCACTAGGATGGCTGAGAGGCAGCCCTTGGCTCCTCCATCACGCCAAGACAGCTTTGGCTCTTGCCACCACAACCACAGCCTGCCCAGGCAGGCCAACACAGACTGTGGACACTCAGGTGTTTGGTCAGGAACTCCAACCTGCACCAGGCAACGGAGCAGACCACTGTGATCCCCTTCAGGGGCTGAGTGTATGGTGGGTGGTGGGCGTATGGCGGTGGGAGCCATGATCAAAGGCTCCCAGGAGCCTTGTTGTGCTCAACTGCCCATCAGGGGAGTCTTGTCCGCTTCCCTACCCAGTGCATCCTCATGTGCCACAGGTTTCGGTCCATCTCACTCCAGCCAGAGAGAATTCCTCTCCATGCCACCCACCCCTTGATTTGGTTTAGGCCAGGCCAAGCCGGGGTTAGTAGGAAGATTCCATCCAGTCATAATAACATTCAGTTTGATGTCACTCAAATTCTAAAGCTGACTAAACTGTTCAAACAGCTTTTATGGCCTCTATTGGTCTTTGTGTCCCTTGCCTTTGTTTGAGTGACTCAGTCCATTCCATGCCCTTGTGCTCTCCCTATTTCCTACCTTCCTTGCTTCCTTCCTCCCTTCCTGGGTTTTCTCCTTTCCTTCTTCCTTCTTTTCTACCTCCCTGCATCCCTCCAACTTTGCCTTCCTCCTTTCCAACTTTCTTTCTCCCTTCCCTCCCTTTTCTTTTCTTGCAAGTGTTTGGTGTGAAAGTCCATGGCAGGCCAGCCCCAAGCTAGGCAAGGTCACTGCCACTGAGCTACAACATCCCCAGAACTGCTGCCACTTCCTATGCAAGTATCTTGAATTATCTCTAAAGAGAAACTCTCACATTAGTCTACTTTCAAAGTAATTTCAGAAGAGTTGCTAACATGGGCATAAATCAGGTATGACAAGTCATTTTTGAAAAGCACGGCACAGCTAATGTTCCTCCAAAGAAGGAGTGGAAAACTTAATTGGTTTTCAGGTCAGCATTTCTAGACTAGTACAAACCCTCCTAATCCTGATCTCTCCTTAGTCCTATGATTTCTTTAAGTGTCCCCTTTGCTCCTGTTCATGGAGTCATGTGTACAGAAATTGTACCTGGTTCTATTGAACTCTACTTAATTCTTTCTCACCTCTGTGCTCCTTTGGCCAAGTCACTCCTCAACACTTACTGTAACCCTTTCAATTTTTTGTCCATTTTCATTTAAAAAACTCTTTCAAAAATTGAACCATTTCGCATGCAGACACAGTCTTCTTGATCTGCTATTAATCCCCCACTACTGACATTGTAAGTTATTGAAATGTACACTTCCGGACCGTTTTCAGATTTTTGATTCCTGTATATCTATCTGTCTATCTATTTACAAACATAACATGGTATTCTGAAAGAATCGTTCTGCTTTTGGAGCTCTACATTGTGTTTTCCAGAAGCAGGCCTATTACACAGAGATGAATCCATGTTACCTAGATTGATTTCAAACCGGAATGTGCACTCTGATTCCCATTATATTGTTCTACCTACTAATGGACAGTTCAGTTATATCCAGACCACACCACCTCCCCCATTGAGTAAAACCCTTGTGAAGAGACATGTAGATGCCTTTATGAACATATTGATAATTTTTCATGGCAGTGTTTTCCAAAAACCAGTTAGTAAAATCAATTGATTCCTTTGCAGCCTGAAATTACCTTCATTCCAGTTTACTGGTATAAGAACCGCAGTATATCAGCAACCATTCTCCAATAGTAGTTCAGGCAGAAGTCATTCTAGATAACAAGCAGTGCCGGATCCTCCATGTATTTTACACAGCCCATGACGGGGGACATCCGTCCATTCGTTTAGAACAACTGATGTTTTATGCTGGCAATTTAGGTTTATTTAAAGGAGTGATTAGAAAACAGGTGAGACAGACTGATTAGATTCAGTATGTATGTTGGCTTTGTTTTTCTAGGCCTGAAGTTTTCACATTTCAATTAATTGTAGGTTAAGTATCAGGCAGATTCTTCACTGGGCTTCAAATGTGATAAAGTTGCTTCTTATTTTTAAGAAGGCCGTTGCAATCCTGCATTTATTTTACACCTCAGTGCTTGTTTTACACACAAGCACACACACCCACACACCACACACATCAACACACACACAAACACATAATTAGAGCACATTTAACACTCAAATAAAGCTTTACCTACTGATTCATAACTAGGGTATTTTTTTTAATAAGTATTGTGTCTTGGTCTCTACTGGGGAAACATGGTTCAATGTGAGTTCTCTGGTTTGTTGTAGGGCAGTGAACGTTCACTTGTTGGCAATGATATAGAAATGGGGAGAAAGAGTTTAAAAGTTTTTACAGTAGGTAGGCAGAGTCAGAGTATGGAATCTAAGAATAAGAAATTGGGGAATTTCCTCTTTGTTTCTTCATTTCAACCTCCTAATAATTCATGTATATTTTCCAAAAGTCTCCCAGAAAACAAGGACTAGGTCAATCCACATATCAGTGAACCATAGCAGAATGCGACTCTGAATTTCATATAAACAGTCACAAAATCAAAAAGACAGGTGCTGGGGTTTTGGCTCAGCACTAGAGTGCTGGCTTCACACTTTCAAAGGTCCTGAGTTGGATCCCCAACACCATACGTGAAAGGAATGAATGAACCAATGCATGAGTGTATGATGAATGAATTAAAGGTATAAGGAAGAGGAGGAAGAGGAGGAGGAGGAGGAGAAATAGAAGAAGATGATGAGAAATTTGACAGAAGGGAAAAAGGGGAGGAGAGTGAGTTTAAAGTGTGGTTTCCAATTCCCAAACGTTAAATTACAGCAGACGGGATAGAGAGAGAAGATGGGAGGGCAGGAGAGGGGGGATAGTAGAGGCTAGAAAAGGTAGCAGAATACAACAGTTACTAACATGGCATTTTGTAAAAACGTGGATGTGTAAACAATGTGATTGTGCAATCTGTATATGGGGTCAAAATGGGAGTTCATAACTCACTTGAATCTAATGTAGGAAATATGGTATCTCAAGAGCTATGTAAGGTTTTAAGCAACCAATAAAAAAAAGAGGTCTTCATTTTTCTTTGTAGTTGAGATCTCCTGTTTCCTTGACATGTTTAGTTGTGTTCTCTCCTTTAGTCCTCCCATGCTCTAGTTATTCTGATATGGAAAAACTAGCTGAAATGCCCAACCAGTCTCTAAATCAGTGACACTTTTTCATTAAGCCTAAAGTCACTTTACAATTGCTACAGTCATACTAAATACACTTCTTTGTTGGAGTTTAAAAGATATTTCCATCAGGTAGATTACAAGGACCTAGAACTTCCATTCTTGTTTATGTAAGAGTGGCTTCATCAGATTAAATGCCGTTCTCTGGAATAACATAAAATAGGAATAATTTACTCATAAGATTCTTACATAAACCATCTTTATTTACAAAATACTATCGTAAGAATTATTGTTTCATTGAGCTTCAATTGGAGCCAAAGTATAGTCAATTACTGAACTAAAAGCAGTTACTTAAAAACTAAAAATGAGAGATAAGTCAAATTACATTTGAAGAGAGAGCAACAGCATGAGGTTTCTTGTTTGGTTCTGGATGTTGAGTAACAGGCTCATTTGCAGGTGGAAGGAACCCTTCAGGCAACTCACTTGTACTTTCAGAATGGGGGTGAAGAGGGCTGAATTCCAGCTCTTGGTGGAAGATTTTGTGAGGAAAACCCCCTCCCTGCATAGACACTTCGCATTGGAAATGGAGTGGGTGGCGGGTCAGGTGGAAAATAATCTCCAGGTTCCCAGACAAGTTTCCTGGGAGAGGTGGAGGAAAAAAAAGGTCCTCTTCTCATGAACTGACTCCTTGGGTCAACTGGAAACAAGGCACCTCTGACTGGAGGGAAAGGTGCCAACACAGAGCCAGAGCCAGTTGCTTGGTTTTCAGCATGGAGAGGTGAATCAGGCACATCAGAGTCCAAAGGAGGCATATTAGGAATTCTGTGTTCTGCTGGTCCCGATGCTCTACCACAATTTGAGTAAAACCTATCTTGCCTTTGTAGAGGAAGACGTGCATCAGAAGAATATGGTTGGCCTGGCGGAGGGATCATCAGCCTGCTGGCCTGTTCCTCTGGAGGAGAGAGGGGCCCAGCCTGAGAAGGTGCTCTCTGAAAATCAGTGAACTTATGACAGCTGGATTCTCTTCCTTTACTGCTACTCGCATGGTCCAGAGGATTCTCCAGGGCCCCTTGACCCTCTTCCTCCTCCCACTGGAGTGAAAGGTGAGAGTGTGAGTGGACCACTCTTTTCAAAATGAGGAGGTCTCCTTACAGATGAAGGGTGACCTATTGGTGAGGGCCCATTTGGAGAAGGCTTTCTGCCCATTGCTGAGTTGGAAACATCCAGTGCATCATAGGGATCTTTTTCTACAAGTTCAAATCTAAGCTCCTTCTCAGTTAATTTCTGTCTGTTGCGTGCATTTTGTTTCCTGAAATAACTGAGGTTTCTTTCAGCAATCCGAGCTGCCAACTCACTAGCATCTGCTTCTTTCTCGGAGGAAGTAATCTTCCCCAGACAGGAACGAATGGTACTCTGCAATTGTTCTTCAAGATATTGGGCTCTCTTTCTGTAGGTCTCCAGCTCTTTTATTGTATGGCTCATCTTTTCTTCGACTTTGGAAAGTTTCTCCTTTTGCTCCACACGGCAGTTTTCCTCCACTCTTAATTTCCTGTGCAGTTTCATCATATTTTCTTGACAGCGTTCCATCATGACTTTAAAGTTCTTCTGTAGGGTCTCATTCTCACTTTGCAGCTGTGCATTTTCGGACTGCAAGGATGCCTGTTCAGTCTGCAGACTTTTAAGGTGTTCTGTAAGGTCTTCCGTGGTTTTCTCCACTTCAGATGAGAAAGTACATTTTTGATTTCTTCCTCCTTCCAAGATTTCTAAGGAGGCCTTTAGCTTATCACCATAAACCAGGTTCCTCAAAGCTCCTTTGGACTCATCCTCCAAGTGAGCACCAATTTCGGGTTCACTCGTCTTTCCCAGTTCCAGGTGACCACCATCCCTTTGGGCTCCCAGGCTTGGAGAAGATCTATCCTTCATCTTCAGCAAGCATTCACTCAGAGACTCCATGTGATTTTCTGTGTCCCTTAGAACTTGTTCTCCAGCTACTTTAGAGTCCTCTAATATGATTTTTGCTTTATATTGGACACCTCCTTGTTGCCTCTGTGCTTCAGCTTCTCCTTGTATTGTTGGTCTCTGCATTGGCGGAAGTAGGGATCCTTCATTCAAAACCTCTTTGATTGCCAGCTTCAGTTCTTCCTCATTCACTTGAAAGAGTCTAAAGTTTGTTTTAGCTTCAGCTATTTGTGATCTGAGGGATTCATATTCACCTTGGAGGGACTGTATCCTTCTTGATAGATGCGCCATCGTTTCATCCTGTTGACCATGTTGAGCCTTCTGTGCTTTGAGCTCTTCTTCTAGAAAGAGCATTTCAACCCCATGGCTGGATTCGGGCCTATGCAGCTTTTCGTCGGTTGCCTCCAGCTGTTGTGCTTCTCTTGAACCCTTCTCAAACCTGCAATCCTTTAAAGATGATTCTAAGCCTTCATGTTCTTTTTCAACAAGGCTCACTTTTTCAAGAAGTCCACATTTTGCCTCAATAAGTCCAGCAAGATTTAGAGCCAGCCTTTTTTCTCTTCCCACGTAAAGCCTGCTACGAACCGACTGAAAACCTCTCCAGAAAAGTGAGAGAACAGCAAAAAATCCAAGAGCTGTACACATCACCAACTCCCAAGGAAAGCCATAAGGAAGATGGCCTGGCTTCATGTCTTCGGACAATGCTGCCACAACCCTGGGTGCTTCTTCCAGAACCACCCACTAGGATGGCTGAGAGGCAGCCCTTGGCTCCTCCATCACGCCAAGACAGCTTTGGCTCTTGCCACCACAACCACAGCCTGCCCAGGCAGGCCAACACAGGCTGTGGACACTCAGGTGTTTGGTCAGGAACTCCAACCTGCACCAGGCAACGGAGCAGACCACTGTGATCCCCTTCAGGGGCTGAGCGTATGGTGGGTGGTGGGCGTATGGCGGTGGGAGCCATGATCAAAGGCTCCCAGGAGCCTTGTTGTGCTCAACTGCCCATCAGGGGAGTCTTGTCCGCTTCCCTACCCAGTGCATCCTCATGTGCCACAGGTTTAGGTCCCTCCCACTCCAGCCAGAGAGAATTCCTCTCCATGCCACCCACCCCTTGATTTGGTTTAGGCCAGGCCAAGGCGGGGTTAGTAGGAAGATTCCATCCAGTCATAATTACATTCAGTTTGATGTCACTCAAATTCTAAAGCTGACTAAACTGTTCAAACAGCTTAATGGCCTCTATTGGTTTTGTGTCCCTTGCCTTTTGTTTGAGTGACTCAGTCCTTTCCCTGCCCTTGTGCTCTCCCTATTTCCTACCTTCCTTGCTTGCTTCCTCCCTTCCTGGGTTTTCCCCTTTTCTTCTTTTTTCTTTTCTACCTCCCTGCATCCCTCCAACTTTGCCTTCTTCCCTTCCAACTTTCTCTCTCCCTTCCCTCCCTTTTCTTTTCTTGCAAGTGTTTGGGGTGAAAGTCCATGGCAGGCCAGCCCCAAGCTAGGCAAGGTCACTGCCACTGAGCTACAACATCCCCAGACCTGCTGCCACTTCCTATGCAAGTAACTTGAATTATCTCTAAAGAGAAACTCTCACATTAGTCTACTTTCAAAGTAATTTCAGAAGAGTTGCTAACATGGGCATAAATCAGTTATGACAAGTCATTTTTGAAAAGCACGGCACAGCTAATGTTCCTCCAAAGAAGGAGTGGAAAACTTAATTGGTTTTCAGGTCAGCATTTCTAGACTAGTACAAACCCTCCTAATCCTGATCTCTCCTTAGTCCTATGATTTCTTTAAGTGTCCCCTTTGCTCCTGTTCATGGAGTCATGTGTACAGAAATTATACCTGGTTTTATTGAACTCTACTTAATTCTTTCTCACCTCTGTGCTCCTTTGGCCAAGTCACTCCTCAACACTTACTGTAACCCTTTCAATTTTTTTGTCCATTTTCATTTAAAAAACTCTTTCAAAAATTGAACCATTTCGCATGCAGACACAGTCTTCTTGATCTGCTATTAATCCCCCACTACTGACATTGTAAGTTATTGAAATGTACACTTCCGGACCGTTTTCAGATTTTTGATTCCTGTATATCTATCTGTCTATCTATTTACAAACATCACATGGTATTCTGAAAGAATCGTTCTGCTTTTGGAGCTCTACATTGTGTTTTCCAGAAGCAGGCCTATTACACAGAGATGAATCCATGTTACCTAGATTGAGTTCAAACCGGAATGTGCACTCTGATTCCCATTATATTGTTCTACCTACTAATGGACAGTTCAGTTATATCCAGACCACACCACCTCCCCCATTGAATAAAACCCTTGTGAAGAGACATGTAGATGCCTTTATGAACATATTGATAATTTTTCATGGCAGTGTTTTCCAAAAACCAGTTAGTAAAATCAATTGATTCCTTTGCAGCCTGAAATTACCTTCATTCCAGTTTACTGGTATAAGAACCGCAGTATATCAGCAACCATTCTCCAATAGTAGTTCAGGCAGAAGTCATTCTAGATAACAAGCAGTGCCGGATCCTCCATGTATTTTACACAGCCCATGACGGGGGACATCCGTCCATTCGTTTAGAACAACTGATGTTTTATGCTGGCAATTTAGGTTTATTTAAAGGAGTGATTAGAAAACAGGTGAGACAGACTGATTAGATTCAGTATGTATGTTGGCTTTGTTTTTCTAGGCCTGAAGTTTTCACATTTCAATTAATTGTAGGTTAAGTATCAGGCAGATTCTTCACTGGGCTTCAAATGTGATAAAGTTGCTTCTTATTTTTAAGAAGGCCGTTGCAATCCTGCATTTATTTTACACCTCAGTGCTTGTTTTACACACAAGCACACACACCCACACACCACACACATCAACACACACACAAACACATAATTAGAGCACATTTAACACTCAAATAAAGCTTTACCTACTGATTCATAACTAGGGTATTTTTTTTAATAAGTATTGTGTCTTGGTCTCTACTGGGGAAACATGGTTCAATGTGAGTTCTCTGGTTTGTTGTAGGGCAGTGAACGTTCACTTGTTGGCAATGATATAGAAATGGGGAGTAAGAGTTTAAAAGTTTTTACAGTAGGTAGGCAGAGTCAGAGTATGGAATCTAAGAATAAGAAATTGGGGAATTTCCTCTTTGTTTCTTCATTTCAACCTCCTAATAATTCATGTATATTTTCCAAAAGTCTCCCAGAAAACAAGGACTAGGTCAATCCACATATCAGTGAACCATAGCAGAATGCGACTCTGAATTTCATATAAACAGTCATAAAATCAAAAAGACAGGTGCTGGGGTTTTGGCTCAGCACTAGAGTGCTGGCTTCACACTTTCCAAGGTCCTGAGTTGGATCCCCAACACCATACGTGAAAGGAATGAATGAACCAATGCATGAGTGTATGATGAATGAATTAAAGGTATAAGGAGGAGGAGGAAGAGGAGGAGGAGGAGGAGAAATAGAAGAAGATGATGAGAAATTTGACAGAAGGGAAAAAGGGGAGGAGAGTGAGTTTAAAGTGTGGTTTCCAATTCCCAAACGTTAAATTACAGCAGACAGGATAGAGAGAGAAGATGGGAGGGCAGGAGAGGGGGGATAGTAGAGGCTAGAAAAGGTAGCAGAATACAACAGTTACTAACATGGCATTTTGTAAAAACGTGGATGTGTAAACAATGTGATTGCGCAATCTGTATATGGGGTCAAAATGGGAGTTCATAGCTCACTTGAATCTAATGTAGGAAATATGGTATCTCAAGAGCTATGTAAGGTTTTAAGCAACCAATATAAAAAAGAGGTCTTAATTTTTCTTTGTAGTTGAGATCTCCTGTTTCCTTGACATGTTTAGTTGTGTTCTCTCCTTTAGTCCTCCCATGCTCTAGTTATTCTGATATGGAAAAACTAGCTGAAATGCCCAACCAGTCTCTAAATCAGTGACACTTTTTCATTAAGCCTAAAGTCACTCCACAATTGCTACAGTCATACTAAATACACTTCTTTGTTTGGAGTTTAAAAGATATTTCCACCAGCTAGATTACAAGGACCTAGAACTCCCATTCTTGTTTATGTAAGAGTGGCTTCATCAGATTAAATGCCGTTCTCTGGAATAACATAAAATAGGAATAATTTACTCATAAGATTCTTACGTAAACCATCTTTATTTACAAAATACTATCGTAAGAATTATTGTTTCATTGAGCTTCAATTGGAGCCAAAGTATAGTCAATTACTGAACTAAAAGCAGTTACTTAAAAACTAAAAATGAGAGATAAGTCAAATTACATTTGAAGAGAGAGCAACAGCATGAGGTTTCTTGTTTGGTTCTGGATGTTGAGTAACAGGCTCATTTGCAGGTGGAAGGAACCCTTCAGGCAACTCACTTGTACTTTCAGAATGGAGGTGAAGAGGGCTGAATTCCAGCTCTTGGGGGAAGATTTTGTGAGGAAAACCCCCTCCCTGCATAGACACTTCGCATTGGAAATGGAGTGGGTGGCGGGTCAGGTGGAAAATAATCTCCAGGTTCCCAGACAAGTTTCCTGGGAGAGGTGGAGGAAAAAAAAGGTCCTCTTCTCATGAACTGACTCCTTGGGTCAACTGGAAACAAGGCACCTCTGACTGGAGGGAAAGGTGCCAACACAGAGCCAGAGCCAGTTGCTTGGTTTTCAGCATGGAGAGGTGAATCAGGCACATCAGAGTCCAAAGGAGGCATATTAGGAATTCTGTGTTCTGCTGGTCCCGATGCTCTACCACAATTTGAGTAAAACCTATCTTGCCTTTGTAGAGGAAGACGTGCATCAGAAGAATATGGTTGGCCTGGCGGAGGGATCATCAGCCTGCTGGCCTGTTCCCCTGGAGGAGAGAGGGGCCCAGTCTGAGAAGGTGCTCTCTGAAAATCAGTGAACTTATGACAGCTGGATTCTCTTCCTTTACTGCTAGTCGCATGGTCCAGAGGATTCGCCAGGGCCCCTTCACCCTCTTCCTCCTCCAACTGGAGTGAAAGGTGAGAGTGTGAGTGGACCACTCTTTTCAAAATGAGGAGGTCTCCTTTCAGATGAAGGGTGACCTATTGGTGAGGGCCCATTTGGAGAAGGCTTTCTGCCCATTGCTGAGTTGGAAACATCCAGTGCATCATAGGGATCTTTTTCTACAAGTTCAAATCTAAGCTCCTTCTCAGTTAATTTCTGTCTGTTGCGTGCATTTTGTTTCCTGAAATATCTGAGGTTTCTTTCAGCAATCAGAGCTGCCAACTCACTAGCATCTGCTTCTTTCTCGGAGGAAGTAATCTTCCCCAGACAGGAACGAATGGTACTCTGCAATTGTTCTTCAAGATATTGGGCTCTCTTTCTGTAGGTCTCCAGCTCTTTTATTGTATGGCTCATCTTTTCTTCGACTTTGGAAAGTTTCTCCTTTTGCTCCACACGGCAGTTTTCCTCCACTCTTAATTTCCTGTGCAGTTTCATCATATTTTCTTGACAGCGTTCCATCATGACTTTAAAGTTCTTCTGTAGGGTCTCATTCTCACTTTGCAGCTGTGCATTTTCGGACTGCAAGGATGCCTCTTCAGTCTGCAGACTTTTAAGGTGTTCTGTAAGGTCTTCCGTGGTTTTCTCCACTTCAGATGAGAAAGTACATTTTTGATTTCTTCCTCCTTCCAAGATTTCTAAGGAGGCCTTTAGCTTATCACCATAAACCAGGTTCCTCAAAGCTCCTTTGGACTCATCCTCCAAGTGAGCACCAATTTCGGGTTCACTCGTCTTTCCCAGTTCCAGGTGACCACCATCCCTTTGGGCTTCCAGGCTTGGAGAAGATCTATCCTTCATCTTCAGCAAGCATTCACTCAGAGACTCCATGTGATTTTCTGTGTCCCTTAGAACTTGTTCTCCAGCTACTTTAGAGTCCTCTAATATGATTTTTGCTTTATATTGGACACCTCCTTGTTGCCTCTGTGCTTCAGCTTCTCTTTGTATTGTTGGTCTCTGCGTTGGCGGAAGTAGGGATCCTTCATTCAAAACCTCTTTGATTGCCAGCTTCAGTTCTTCCTCATTCACTTGAAAGAGTCTCCAGTTTGTTTTAGCTTCAGCTATTTGTGATCTGAGGGATTCAGATTCACCTTGGAGGGACTGTATCCTTCTTGATAGATGCGCCATCGTTTCATCCTGTTGACCATGTTGAGCCTTCTGTGCTTTGAGCTCTTCTTCTAGAAAGAGCATTTCAATGCCATGGCTGGATTCGGGCCTATGCAGCTTTTCGTCGGTTGCCTCCAGCTGTTGTGCTTCTCTTGAACCCTTCTCAAACCTGCAATCCTTTAAAGATGATTCTAAGCCTTCATGTTCTTTTTCAACAAGGCTCACTTTTTCAAGAAGTCCACATTTTGCCTCAATAAGTCCAGCAAGATTTAGAGCCAGCCTTTTTTCTCTTCCCACGTAAAGCCTGCTACGAACCGACTGAAAACCTCTCCAGAAAAGTGAGAGAACAGCAAAAAATCCAAGAGCTGTACACATCACCAACTCCCAAGGAAAGCCATAAGGAAGATGGCCTGGCTTCATGTCTTCGGACAATGCTGCCACAACCCTGGGTGCTTCTTCCAGAACCACCCACTAGGATGGCTGAGAGGCAGCCCTTGGCTCCTCCATCACGCCAAGACAGATTTGGCTCTTGCCACCACAACCACAGCCTGCCCAGGCAGGCCAACACAGGCTGTGGACACTCAGGTGTTTGGTCAGGAACTCCAACCTGCACCAGGCAACGGAGCAGACCACTGTGATCCCCTTCAGGGGCTGAGCGTATGGTGGGTGGTGGGCGTATGGCGGTGGGAGCCACGATCAAAGGCTCCCAGGAGCCTTGTTGTGCTCAACTGCCCATCAGGGGAGTCTTGTCCGCTTCCCTACCCAGTGCATCCTCATGTGCCACAGGTTTCGGTCCCTCCCACTCCAGCCAGAGAGAATTCCTCTCCATGCCACCCACCCCTTGATTTGGTTTAGGCCAGGCCAAGGCGGGGTTAGTAGGAAGATTCCATCCAGTCATAATAACATTCAGTTTGATGTCACTCAAATTCTAAAGCTGACTAAACTGTTCAAACAGCTTTTATGGCCTCTATTGGTCTTTGTGTCCCTTGCCTTTTGTTTGAGTGACTCAGTCCTTTCCCTGCCCTTGTGCTCTCCCTATTTCCTACCTTCCTTGCTTCCTTCCTCCCTTCCTGGGTTTTCCCCTTTCCTTCTTCCTTCTTTTCTACCTCCCTGCATCCCTCCAACTTTGCCTTCCTCCCTTCCAACTTTCTCTCTCCCTTCGCTCCCTTTTCTTTTCTTGCAAGTGTTTGGGGTGAAAGTCCATGGCAGGCCAGCCCCAAGCTAGGCAAGGTCACTGCCACTGAGCTACAACATCCCCAGACCTGCTGCCACTTCCTATGAAAGTAACTTGAATTATCTCTAAAGAGAAACTCTCACATTAGTCTACTTTCAAAGTAATTTCAGAAGAGTTGCTAACATGGGCATAAATCAGTTATGACAAGTCATTTTTGAAAAGCACAGCACAGCTAATGTTCCTCCAAAGAAGGAGTGGAAAACTTAATTGGTTTTCAGGTCAACATTTCTAGACTAGTACAAACCCTAATAATCCTGATCTCTCCTTAGTCCTATGATTTCTTTAAGTGTCCCCTTTGCTCCTGTTCATGGAGTCATGTGTACAGAAATTATACCTGGTTCTATTGAACTCTACTTAATTCTTTCTCACCTCTGTGCTCCTTTGGCCAAGTCACTCCTCAACACTTACTGTAACCCTTTCAATTTTTTTGTCCATTTTCATTTAAAAAACTCTTTCAAAAATTGAACCATTTCGCATGCAGACACAGTCTTCTTGATCTGCTATTAATCCCCCACTACTGACATTGTAAGTTATTAAAATGTACACTTCCGGACCGTTTTCAGATTTTTGATTCCTGTATATCTATCTGTCCATCTATTTACAAACATAACGTGGTATTCTGAAAGAATCGTTCTGCTTTTGGAGCTCTACATTGTGTTTTCCAGAAGCAGGCCTATTACACAGAGATGAATCCATGTTACCTAGATTGAGTTCAAACCGGAATGTGCACTCTGATTCCCATTATATTGTTCTACCTACTAATGGACAGTTCAGTTATATCCAGACCTCACCACCTCCCCCATTGAGTAAAACCCTTCTGAAGAGACATGTAGATGCCTTTATGAACATATTGATAATTTTTCATGGCAGTGTTTTCCAAAAACCAGTTAGTAAAATCAATTGATTCTTTTGCAGCCTGAAATTACCTTCATTCCAGTTTACTGGTATAAGAACCACAGTATATCAGCAACCATTCTCCAATAGTAGTTCAGGCAGAAGTCATTCTAGATAACAAGCAGTGCCGGATCCTCCATGTATTTTACACAGCCCATGACGGGGGACATCCGTCCATTCGTTTAGAACAACTGATGTTTTATGCTGGCAATTTTGGTTTATTTAAAGGAGTGATTAGAAAACAGGTGAGACAGACTGATTAGATTCAGTATGTATGTTGGCTTTGTTTTTCTAGGCCTGAAGTTTTCACATTTCAATTAATTGTAGGTTAAGTATCAGGCAGATTCTTCACTGGGCTTCAAATGTGATAAAGTTGCTTCTTATTTTTAAGAAGGCCGTTGCAATCCTGCATTTATTTTACACCTCAGTGCTTGTTTTACACACAAGCACACACACCCACACACCACACACATCAACACACACACAAACACATAATTAGAGCACATTTAACACTCAAATAAAGCTTTACCTACTGATTCATAACTAGCGTATTTTTTTAATAAGTATTGTGTCTTGGTCTCTACTGGGGAAACATGGTTCAATGTGAGTTCTCTGGTTTGTTGTAGGGCAGTGAACGTTCACTTGTTGGCAATGATATAGAAATGGGGAGTAAGAGTTTAAAAGTTTTTACAGTAGGTAGGCAGAGTCAGAGTATGGAATCTAAGAATAAGAAATTGTGGAATTTCCTCTTTGTTCTTCATTTCAATCTCCTAATAATTCATGTATATTTTCCAAAAGTCTCCCAGAAAACAAGGACTAGGTCAATCCACATATCAGTGAACCATAGCAGAATGCGACTCTGAATTTCATATAAACAGTCATAAAATCAAAAAGACAGGTGCTGGGGTTTTGGCTCAGCACTAGAGTGCTGGCTTCACACTTTCAAAGGTCCTGAGTTGGATCCCCAACACCATACGTGAAAGGAATGAATGAACCAATGCATGAGTGTATGATGAATGAATTAAAGGTATAAGGAGGAGGAGGAAGAGGAGGAGGAGGAGGAGAAATAGAAGAAGATGATGAGAAATTTGACAGAAGGGAAAAAGGGGAGGAGAGTGAGTTTAAAGTGTGGTTTCCAATTCCCAAACGTTAAATTACAGCAGACGGGATAGAGAGAGAAGATGGGAGGGCAGGAGAGGGGGGATAGTAGAGGCTAGAAAAGGTAGCAGGATACAACAGTTACTAACATGGCATTTTGTAAAAACGTGGATGTGTAAACAATGTGATTGTGCAATCTGTATTGGGGTCAAAATGGGAGTTCATAACTCACTTGAATCTAATGTAGGAAATATGGTATCTCAAGAGCTATGTAAGGTTTTAAGCAACCAATATAAAAAAGATTTCTTCATTTTTCTTTGTAGTTGAGATCTCCTGTTTCCTTGACATGTTTAGTTGTGTTCTCTCCTTTAGTCCTCCCATGCTCTAGTTATTCTGATATGGAAAAACTAGCTGAAATGCCCAACCAGTCTCTAAATCAGTGACACTTTTTCATTAAGCCTAAAGTCACTTTACAATTGCTACAGTCATACTAAATACACTTCTTTGTTTGGAGTTTAAAAGATATTTCCATCAGCTAGATTACAAGGACCTAGAACTTCCATTCTTGTTTATGTAAGAGTCGCTTCATCAGATTAAATGCCGTTCTCTTGAATAACATAAAATAGGAATAATTTACTCATAAGATTCTTACGTAAACCATCTTTATTTACAAAATACTATCTTAAGAATTATTGTTTCATTGAGCTTCAATTGGAGCCAAAGTATAGTCAATTACTGAACTAAAAGCAGTTACTTAAAAACTAAAAATGAGAGATACGTCAAATTACATTTGAAGAGAGAGCAACAGCATGAGGTTTCTTCTTTGGTTCTGGATGTTGAGTAACAGGCTCATTTGCAGGTGGAAGGAACCCTTCAGGCAACTCACTTGTACTTTCAGAATGGGGGTGAAGAGGGCTGAATTCCAGCTCTTGGGGGAAGATTTTGTGAGGAAAACCCCCTCCCTGCATAGACACTTCGCATTGGAAATGGAGTGGGTGGCGGGTCAGGTGGAAAATAATCTCCAGGTTCCCAGACAAGTTTCCTGGGAGAGGTGGAGGGAAAAAAAAAGGTCCTCTTCTCATGAACTGACTCCTTGGGTCAACTGGAAACAAGGCACCTCTGACTGGAGGGAAAGGTGCCAACACAGAGCCAGAGCCAGTTGCTTGGTTTTCAGCATGGAGAGGTGAATCAGGCACATCAGAGTCCAAAGGAGGCATATTAGGAATTCTGTGTTCTGCTGGTCCCGATGCTCTACCACAATTTGAGTAAAACCTATCTTGCCTTTGTAGAGGAAGACGTGCATCAGAAGAATATGGTTGGCCTGGCGGAGGGATCATCAGCCTGCTGGCCTGTTCCCCTGGAGGAGAGAGGGGCCCAGTCTGAGAAGGTGCTCTCTGAAAATCAGTGAACTTATGACAGCTGGATTCTCTTCCTTTACTGCTAGTCGCATGGTCCAGAGGATTCTCCAGGGCCCCTTGACCCTCTTCCTCCTCCCACTGGAGTGAAAGGTGAGAGTGTGAGTGGACCACTCTTTTCTAAATGAGGAGGTCTCCTTTCAGATGAAGGGTGACCTATTGGTGAGGGCCCATTTGGAGAAGGCTTTCTGCCCATTGCTGAGTTGGAAACATCCAGTGCATCATAGGGATCTTTTTCTACAAGTTCAAATCTAAGCTCCTTCTCAGTTAATTTCTGTCTGTTGCGTGCATTTTGTTTCCTGAAATAACTGAGGTTTCTTTCAGCAATCCGAGCTGCCAACTCACTAGCATCTGCTTCTTTCTCGGAGGAAATAATCTTCCCCAGACAGGAACGAATGGTACTCTGCAATTGTTCTTCAAGATATTGGGCTCTCTTTCTGTAGGTCTCCAGCTCTTTTATTGTATGGCTCATCTTTTCTTCGACTTTGGAAAGTTTCTCCTTTTGCTCCACACGGCAGTTTTCCTCCACTCTTAATTTCCTGTGCAGTTTCATCATATTTTCTTGACAGCGTTCCATCATGACTTTAAAGTTCTTCTGTAGGGTCTCATTCTCACTTTGCAGCTGTGCATTTTCGGACTGCAAGGATGCCTGTTCAGTCTGTAGACTTTTAAGGTGTTCTGTAAGGTCTTCCGTGGTTTTCTCCACTTCAGATGAGAAAGTACATTTTTGATTTCTTCCTCCTTCCAAGATTTCTAAGGAGGCCTTTAGCTTATCACCATAAACCAGGTTCCTCAAAGCTCCTTTGGACTCATCCTCCAAGTGAGCACCAATTTCGGGTTCACTCGTCTTTCCCAGTTCCAGGTGACCATCATCCCTTTGGGCTCCCAGGCTTGGAGAAGATCTATCCTTCATCTTCAGCAAGCATTCACTCAGAGACTCCATGTGATTTTCTGTGTCCCTTAGAACTTGTTCTCCAGCTACTTTAGAGTCCTCTAATATGATTTTTGCTTTATATTGGACACCTCCTTGTTGCCTCTGTGCTTCAGCTTCTCCTTGTATTGTTGGTCTCTGCGTTGGCGGAAGTAGGGATCCTTCATTCAAAACCTCTTTGATTGCCAGCTTCAGTTCTTCCTCATTCACTTGAAAGAGTCTCCAGTTTGTTTTAGCTTCAGCTATTTGTGATCTGAGGGATTCAGATTCACCTTGGAGGGACTGTATCCTTCTTGACAGATGCGCCATCGTTTCATCCTGTTGACCATGTTGAGCCTCCTGTGCTTTGAGCTCTTCTTCTAGAAAGAGCATTTCAACGCCATGGCTGGATTCGGGCCTATGCAGCTTTTCGTCGGTTGCCTCCAGCTGTTGTGCTTCTCTTGAACCCTTCTCAAACCTGCAATCCTTTAAAGATGATTCTAAGCCTTCATGTTCTTTTTCAACAAGGCTCACTTTTTCAAGAAGTCCACATTTTGCCTCAATAAGTCCAGCAAGATTTAGAGCCAGCCTTTTTTCTCTTCCCACGTAAAGCCTGCTACGAACCGACTGAAAACCTCTCCAGAAAAGTGAGAGAACAGCAAAAAATCCAAGAGCTGTACACATCACCAACTCCCAAGGAAAGCCATAAGGAAGATGGCCTGGCTTCATGTCTTCGGACAATGCTGCCACAACCCTGGGTGCTTCTTCCAGAACCACCCACTAGGATGGCTGAGAGGCAGCCCTTGGCTCCTCCATCATGCCAAGACAGCTTTGGCTCTTGCCACCACAACCACAGCCTGCCCAGGCAGGCCAACACAGGCTGTGGACACTCAGGTGTTTGATCAGGAACTCCAACCTGCACCAGGCAACGGAGCAGACCACTGTGATCCCCTTCAGGGGCTGAGCGTATGGTGGGTGGTGGGCGTATGGCGGTGGGAGCCATGATCAAAGGCTCCCAGGAGCCTTGTTGTGCTCAACTGCCCATCAGGGGAGTCTTGTCCGCTTCCCTACCCAGTGCATCCTCATGTGCCACAGGTTTAGGTCCCTCCCACTCCAGCCAGAGAGAATTCCTCTCCATGCCACCCACCCCTTGATTTGGTTTAGGCCAGGCCAAGGCGGGGTTAGTAGGAAGATTCCATCCAGTCATAATAACATTCAGTTTGATGTCACTCAAATTCTAAAGCTGACTAAACTGTTCAAACAGCTTTTATGGCCTCTATTGGTCTTTGTGTCCCTTGCCTTTTGTTTGAGTGACTCAGTCCTTTCCCTGCCCTTGTGCTCTCCCTATTTCCTACCTTCCTTGCTTCCTTCCTCCCTTCCTGGGTTTTCCCCTTTTCTTCTTCCTTCTTTTCTACCTCCCTGCATCCCTCCAACTTTGCCTTCCTCCCTTCCAACTTTCTCTCTCCCTTCCCTCCCTTTTCTTTTCTTGCAAGTGTTTGGGGTGAAAGTCCATGGCAGGCCAGCCCCAAGCTAGGCAAGGTCACTGCCACTGAGCTACAACATCCCCAGACCTGCTGCCACTTCCTATGCAAGCGACTTGAATTATCTCTAAAGAGAAACTCTCACATTAGTCTACTTTCAAAGTAATTTCAGAAGAGTTGCTAACATGGGCATAAATCAGTTATGACAAGTCATTTTTGAAAAGCACGGCACAGCTAATGTTCCTCCAAAGAAGGAGTGGAAAACTTAATTGGTTTTCAGGTCAGCATTTCTAGACTAGTACAAACCCTCCTAATCCTGATCTCTCCTTAGTCCTATGATTTCTTTAAGTGTCCCCTTTGCTCCTGTTCATGGAGTCATGTGTACAGAAATTATACCTGGTTCTATTGAACTCTACTTAATTCTTTCTCACCTCTGTGCTCCTTTGGCCAAGTCACTCCTCAACACTTACTGTAACCCTTTCAATTTTTTTGTCCATTTTCATTTAAAAAACTCTTTCAAAATTGAACCATTTCGCATGCAGACACAGTCTTCTTGATCTGCTATTAATCCCCCACTACTGACATTGTAAGTTATTGAAATGTACACTTCCGGACCGTTTTCAGATTTTTGATTCCTGTATATCTCTCTGTCCATCTATTTACAAACATCACATGGTATTCTGAAAGAATCGTTCTGCTTTTGGAGCTCTACATTGTGTTTTCCAGAAGCAGGCCTATTACACAGAGATGAATCCATGTTACCTAGATTGAGTTCAAACCGGAATGTGCACTCTGATTCCCATTATATTGTTCTACCTACTAATGGACAGTTCAGTTATATCCAGACCTCACCACCTCCCCCATTGAGTAAAACCCTTGTGAAGAGACATGTAGATGCCTTTATGAACATATTGATAATTTTTCATGGCAGTGTTTTCCAAAAACCATTTAGTAAACTCAATTGATACTTTTGCAGCCTGAAATTACCTTCATTCCAGTTTACTGGTATAAGAACCACAGTATATCAGCAACCATTCTCCAATAGTAGTTCAGGCAGAAGTCATTCTAGATAACAAGCATTGCCGGATCCTCCATGTATTTTACACAGCCCATGACGGGGGACATCCGTCCATTCGTTTAGAACAACTGATGTTTTATGCTGGCAATTTTGGTTTATTTAAAGGAGTGATTAGAAAACAGGTGAGACAGACTGATTAGATTCAGTATGTATGTTGGCTTTGTTTTTCTAGGCCTGAAGTTTTCACATTTCAATTAATTGTAGGTTAAGTATCAGGCAGATTCTTCACTGGGTTTCAAATGTGATAAAGTTGCTTCTTATTTTTAAGAAGGCCGTTGCAATCCTGCATTTATTTTACACCTCAGTGCTTGTTTTACACACAAGCACACACACCCACACACCACACACATCAACACACACACAAACACATAATTAGAGCACATTTAACACTCAAATAAAGCTTTACCTACTGATTCATAACTAGCGTATTTTTTTAATAAGTATTGTGTCTTGGTCTCTACTGGGGAAACATGGTTCAATGTGAGTTCTCTGGTTTGTTGTAGGGCAGTGAACGTTCACTTGTTGGCAATGATATAGAAATGGGGAGTAAGAGTTTAAAAGTTTTTACAGTAGGTAGGCAGAGTCAGAGTATGGAATCTAAGAAATTGGGGAATTTCCTCTTTGTTTCTTCATTTCAACCTCCTAATAATTCATGTATATTTTCCAAAAGTCTCCCAGAAAACAAGGACTAGGTCAATCCACATATCAGTGAACCATAGCAGAATGTGACTCTGAATTTCATATAAACAGTCATAAAATCAAAAAGACAGGTGCTGGGGTTTTGGCTCAGCACTAGAGTGCTGGCTTCACACTTTCAAAGGTCCTGAGTTGGATCCCCAACACCATACGTGAAAGGAATGAATGAACAAATGCATGAGTGTATGATGAATGAATTAAAGGTATAAGGAGGAGGAGGAAGAGGAGGAGGGGGAGGAGAAATAGAAGAAGATGATGAGAAATTTGACAGAAGGGAAAAAGGGGAGGAGAGTGAGTTTAAAGTGTGGTTTCCAATTCCCAAACATTAAATTACAGCAGACGGGATAGAGAGAGAAGATGGGAGGGCAGGAGAGGGGGGATAGTAGAGGCTAGAAAAGGTAGCAGAATACAACAGTTACTAACATGGCATTTTGTAAAAACGTGGATGTGTAAACAATGTGATTGTGCAATCTGTATATGGGGTCAAAATGGGAGTTCATAACTCACTTGAATCTAATGAAGGAAATATGGTATCTCAAGAGCTATGTAAGGTTTTAAGCAACCAATATAAAAAAGAGGTCTTCATTTTTCTTTGTAGTTGAGATCTCCTGTTTCCTTGACATGTTTAGTTGTGTTCTCTCCTTTAGTCCTCCCATGCTCTAGTTATTCTGATATGGAAAAACTAGCTGAAATGCCCAACCAGTCTCTAAATCAGTGACACTTTTTCATTAAGCCTAAAGTCACTTTACAATTGCTACAGTCATACTAAATACACTTCTTTGTTTGGAGTTTAAAAGATATTTCCATCAGCTAGATTACAAGGACCTAGAACTCCCATTCTTGTTTATGTAAGAGTGGCTTCATCAGATTAAATGCCGTTCTCTGGAATAACATAAAATAGGAATAATTTACTCATAAGATTCTTACGTAAACCATCTTTATTTACAAAATACTATCTTAAGAATTATTGTTTCATTGAGCTTCAATTGGAGCCAAAGTATAGTCAATTACTGAACTAAAAGCAGTTACTTAAAAACTAAAAATGAGAGATAAGTCAAATTACATTTGAAGAGAGAGCAACAGCATGAGGTTTCTTCTTTGGTTCTGGATGTTGAGTAACAGGCTCATTTGCAGGTGGAAGGAACCCTTCAGGCAACTCACTTGTACTTTCAGAATGGGGGTGAAGAGGGCTGAATTCCAGCTCTTGGGGGAAGATTTTGTGAGGAAAACCCCCTCCCTGCATAGACACTTCGCATTGGAAATGGAGTGGGTGGCGGGTCAGGTGGAAAATAATCTCCAGGTTCCCAGACAAGTTTCCTGGGAGAGGTGGAGGAAAAAAAAGGTCCTCTTCTCATGAACTGACTCCTTGGGTCAACTGGAAACAAGGCACCTCTGACTGGAGGGAAAGGTGCAAACACAGAGCCAGAGCCAGTTGCTTGGTTTTCAGCATGGAGAGGTGAATCAGGCACATCAGAGTCCAAAGGAGGCATATTAGGAATTCTGTGTTCTGCTGGTCCCGATGCTCTACCACAATTTGAGTAAAACCCATCTTGCCTTTGTAGAGGAAGACGTGCATCAGAAGAATATGGTTGGCCTGGCGGAGGGATCATCAGCCTGCTGGCCTGTTCCCCTGGAGGAGAGAGGGGCCCAGTCTGAGAAGGTGCTCTCTGAAAATCAGTGAACTTATGACAGCTGGATTCTCTTCCTTTACTGCTAGTCGCATGGTCCAGAGGATTCGCCAGGGCCCCTTGACCCTCTTCCTCCTCCCACTGGAGTGAAAGGTGAGAGTGTGAGTGGACCACTCTCTTCAAAATGAGGAGGTCTCCTTTCAGATGAAGGGTGACCTATTGGTGAGGGCCCATTTGGAGAAGGCTTTCTGCCCATTGCTGAGTTGGAAACATCCAGTGCATCATAGGGATCTTTTTCTACAAGTTCAAATCTAAGCTCCTTCTCAGTTAATTTCTGTCTGTTGCGTGCATTTTGTTTCCTGAAATAACTGAGGTTTCTTTCAGCAATCCGAGCTGCCAACTCACTAGCATCTGCTTCTTTCTCGGAGGAAGTAATCTTCCCCACACAGAAACGAATGGTACTCTGCAATTGTTCTTCAAGATATTGGGCTCTCTTTCTGTAGGTCTCCAGCTCTTTTATTGTATTGCTCATCGTTTCTTCGACTTTGGAAAGTTTCTCCTTTTGCTCCACATGGCAGTTTTCCTCCACTCTTAATTTCCTGTGCAGTTTCATCATATTTTCTTGACAGCGTTCCATCATGACTTTAAAGTTCTTCTGTAGGGTCTCATTCTCACTTTGCAGCTGTGCATTTTCGGACTGCAAGGATGCCTGTTCAGTCTGCAGACTTTTAAGGTGTTCTGTAAGGTCTTCCGTGGTTTTCTCCACTTCAGATGAGAAAGTACATTTTTGATTTCTTCCTCCTTCCAAGATTTCTAAGGAGGCCTTTAGCTTATCACCATAAACCAGGTTCCTCAAAGCTCCTTTGGACTCATCCTCCAAGTGAGCACCAATTTCGGGTTCACTCGTCTTTCCCAGTTCCAGGTGACCACCATCCCTTTGGGCTCCCAGGCTTGGAGAAGATCTATCCTTCATCTTCAGCAAGCATTCACTCAGAGACTCCATGTGATTTTCTGTGTCCATTAGAACTTGTTCTCCAGCTACTTTAGAGTCCTCTAATATGATTTTAGCTTTATATTGGACACCTCCTTGTTGCCTCTGTGCTTCAGCTTCTCCTTGTATTGTTGGTCTCTGCGTTGGCGGAAGTAGGGATCCTTCATTCAAAACCTCTTTGATTGCCAGCTTCAGTTCTTCCTCATTCACTTGAAAGAGTCTCCAGTTTGTTTTAGCTTCAGCTATCTGTGATCTGAGGGATTCAGACTCACTTGGAGGGACTGTATCCTTCTTGATAGATGCGCCATCGTTTCATCCTGTTGACCATGTTGAGCCTTCTGTGCTTTGAGCTCTTCTTCTAGAAAGAGCATTTCAATGCCATGGCTGGATTCGGGCCTATGCAGCTTTTCGTCGGTTGCCTCCAGCTGTTGTGCTTCTCTTGAACCCTTCTCAAACCTGCAATCCTTTAAAGATGATTCTAAGCCTTCATGTTCTTTTTCAACAAGGCTCACTTTTTCAAGAAGTCCACATTTTGCCTCAATAAGTCCAGCAAGATTTAGAGCCAGCCTTTTTTCTCTTCCCACGTAAAGCCTGCTACGAACCGACTGAAAACCTCTCCAGAAAAGTGAGAGAACAGCAAAAAATCCAAGAGCTGTACACATCACCAACTCCCAAGGAAAGCCATAAGGAAGATGGCCTGGCTTCATGTCTTCGGACAATGCTGCCACAACCCTGGGTGCTTCTTCCAGAACCACCCACTAGGATGGCTGAGAAGCAGCCCTTGGCTCCTCCATCACGCCAAGACAGCTTTGGCTCTTGCCACCACAACCACAGCCTGCCCAGGCAGGCCAACACAGGCTGTGGACACTCAGGTGTTTGGTCAGGAACTCCAACCTGCACCAGGCAACGGAGCAGACCACTGTGATCCCCTTCAGGGGCTGAGCGTATGGTGGGTGGTGGGCGTATGGCGGTGGGAGCCATGATCAAAGGCTCCCAGGAGCCTTGTTGTGCTCAACTGCCCATCAGGGGAGTCTTGTCCGCTTCCCTACCCAGTGCATCCTCATGTGCCACAGGTTTCGGTCCCTCCCACTCCAGCCAGAGAGAATTCCTCTCCATGCCACCCACCCCTTGATTTGGTTTAGGCCAGGCCAAGGCGGGGTTAGTAGGAAGATTCCATCCAGTCATAATAACATTCAGTTTGATGTCACTCAAATTCTAAAGCTGACTAAACTGTTCAAACAGCTTTTATGGCCTCTATTGGTCTTTGTGTCCCTTGCCTTTTGTTTGAGTGACTCAGTCCTTTCCCTGCCCTTGTGCTCTCCCTATTTCCTACCTTCCTTGCTTCCTTCCTCCCTTCCTGGGTTTTCCCCTTTTCTTCTTCCTTCTTTTCTACCTCCCTGCATCCCTCCAACTTTGCCTTCCTCCCTTCCAACTTTCTCTCTCCCTTCCCTCCCTTTTCTTTTCTTGCAAGTGTTTGGGGTGAAAGTCCATGGCAGGCCAGCCCCAAGCTAGGCAAGGTCACTGCCACTGAGCTACAACATCCCCAGACCTGCTGCCACTTCCTATGCAAGCGACTTGAATTATCTCTAAAGAGAAACTCTCACATTAGTCTACTTTCAAAGTAATTTCAGAAGAGTTGCTAACATGGGCATAAATCAGTTATGACAAGTCATTTTTGAAAAGCACGGCACAGCTAATGTTCCTCCAAAGAAGGAGTGGAAAACTTAATTGGTTTTCAGGTCAGCATTTCTAGAATAGTACAAACCCTCCTAATCCTGATCTCTCCTTAGTCCTATGATTTCTTTAAGTGTCCCCTTTGCTCCTGTTCATGGAGTCATGTGTACAGAAATTATACCTGGTTCTATTGAACTCTACTTAATTCTTTCTCACCTCTGTGCTCCTTTGGCCAAGTCACTCCTCAACACTTACTGTAACCCTTTCAATTTTTTTGTCCATTTTCATTTAAAAAACTCTTTCAAAATTGAACCATTTCGCATGCAGACACAGTCTTCTTGATCTGCTATTAATCCCCCACTACTGACATTGTAAGTTATTGAAATGTACACTTCCGGACCGTTTTCAGATTTTTGATTCCTGTATATCTCTCTGTCCATCTATTTACAAACATCACATGGTATTCTGAAAGAATCGTTCTGCTTTTGGAGCTCTACATTGTGTTTTCCAGAAGCAGGCCTATTACACAGAGATGAATCCATGTTACCTAGATTGAGTTCAAACTGGAATGTGCACTCTGATTCCCATTATATTGTTCTACCTACTAATGGACAGTTCAGTTATATCCAGACATCACCACCTCCCCCATTGAGTAAAACCCTTGTGAAGAGACATGTAGATGCCTTTATGAACATATTGATAATTTTTCATGGCAGTGTTTTCCAAAAACCATTTAGTAAAATCAATTGATACTTTTGCAGCCTGAAATTACCTTCATTCCAGTTTACTGGTATAAGAACCACAGTATATCAGCAACCATTCTCCAATAGTAGTTCAGGCAGAAGTCATTCTAGATAACAAGCAGTGCCGGATCCTCCATGTATTTTACACAGCCCATGACGGGGGACATCCGTCCATTCGTTTAGAACAACTGATGTTTTATGCTGGCAATTTTGGTTTATTTAAAGGAGTGATTAGAAAACAGGTGAGACAGACTGATTAGATTCAGTATGTATGTTGGCTTTGTTTTTCTAGGCCTGAAGTTTTCACATTTCAATTAATTGTAGGTTAAGTATCAGGCAGATTCTTCACTGGGCTTCAAATGTGATAAAGTTGCTTCTTATTTTTAAGAAGGCCGTTGCAATCCTGCATTTATTTTACACCTCAGTGCTTGTTTTACACACAAGCACACACACCCACACACCACACACATCAACACACACACAAACACATAATTAGAGCACATTTAACACTCAAATAAAGCTTTACCTACTGATTCATAACTAGCGTATTTTTTTTAATAAGTATTGTGTCTTGGTCTCTACTGGGGAAACATGGTTCAATGTGAGTTCTCTGGTTTGTTGTAGGGCAGTGAACGTTCACTTGTTGGCAATGATATAGAAATGGGGAGTAAGAGTTTAAAAGTTTTTACAGTAGGTAGGCAGAGTCAGAGTATGGAATCTAAGAATAAGAAATTGGGGAATTTCCTCTTTGTTTCTTCATTTCAACCTCCTAATAATTCATGTATATTTTCCAAAAGTGTCCCAGAAAACATGGACTAGGTCAATCCACATATCAGTGAACCATAGCAGAATGTGACTCTGAATTTCATATAAACAGTCATAAAATCAAAAAGACAGGTGCTCGGGTTTTGGCTCAGCACTAGAGTGCTGGCTTCACACTTTCAAAGGTCCTGAGTTGGATCCCCAACACCATACGTGAAAGGAATGAATGAACAAATGCATGAGTGTATGATGAATGAATTAAAGGTATAAGGAGGAGGAGGAAGAGGAGGAGGGGGAGGAGAAATAGAAGAAGATGATGAGAAATTTGACAGAAGGGAAAAAAGGGAGGAGAGTGAGTTTAAAGTGTGGTTTCCAATTCCCAAACGTTAAATTACAGCAGACGGGATAGAGAGAGAAGATGGGAGGGCAGGAGAGGGGGGATAGTAGAGGCTAGAAAAGGTAGCAGAATACAACAGTTACTAACATGGCATTTTGTAAAAACGTGGATGTGTAAACAATGTGATTGTGCAATCTGTATATGGGGTCAAAATGGGAGTTCATAACTCACTTGAATCTAATGTAGGAAATATGGTATCTCAAGAGCTATGTAAGGTTTTAAGCAACCAATATAAAAAAGAGGTCTTCATTTTTCTTTGTAGTTGAGATCTCCTGTTTCCTTGACATGTTTAGTTGTGTTCTCTCCTTTAGTCCTCCCATGCTCTAGTTATTCTGATATGGAAAAACTAGCTGAAATGCCCAACCAGTCTCTAAATCAGTGACACTTTTTCATTAAGCCTAAAGTCACTTTACAATTGCTACAGTCATACTAAATACACTTCTTTGTTTGGAGTTTAAAAGATATTTCCATCAGCTAGATTACAAGGACCTAGAACTCCCATTCTTGTTTATGTAAGAGTGGCTTCATCAGATTAAATGCCGTTCTCTGGAATAACATAAAATAGGAATAATTTACTCATAAGATTCTTACGTAAACCATCTTTATTTACAAAATACTATCTTAAGAATTATTGTTTCATTGAGCTTCAATTGGAGCCAAAGTATAGTCAATTACTGAACTAAAAGCAGTTACTTAAAAACTAAAAATGAGAGATAAGTCAAATTACATTTGAAGAGAGAGCAACAGCATGAGGTTTCTTGTTTGGTTCTGGATGTTGAGTAACAGGCTCATTTGCAGGTGGAAGGAACCCTTCAGGCAACTCACTTGTACTTTCAGAATGGGGGTGAAGAGGGCTGAATTCCAGCTCTTGGGGGAAGATTTTGTTAGGAAAACCCCCTCCCTGCATAGATACTTCGCATTGGAAATGGAGTGGGTGGCGGGTCAGGTGGAAAATAATCTCCAGGTTCCCAGACAAGTTTCCTGGGAGAGGTGGAGGAAAAAAAAGGTCCTCTTCTCATGAACTGACTCCTTGGGTCAACTGGAAACAAGGCACCTCTGACTGGAGGGAAAGGTGCCAACACAGAGCCAGAGCCAGTTGCTTGGTTTTCAGCATGGAGAGGTGAATCAGGCACATCAGAGTCCAAAGGAGGCATATTAGGAATTCTGTGTTCTGCTGGTCCCGATGCTCTACCACAATTTGAGTAAAACCTATCTTGCCTTTGTAGAGGAAGACGTGCATCAGAAGAATATGGTTGGCCTGGCGGAGGGATCATCAGCCTGCTGGCCTGTTCCCCTGGAGGAGAGAGGGGCCCAGTCTGAGAAGGTGCTCTCTGAAAATCAGTGAACTTATGACAGCTGGATTCTCTTCCTTTACTGCTAGTCGCATGGTCCAGAGGATTCTCCAGGGCCCCTTGACCCTCTTCCTCCTCCCACTGGAGTGAAAGGTGAGAGTGTGAGTGGACCACTCTTTTCAAAATGAGGAGGTCTCCTTTCAGATGAAGGGTGACCTATTGGTGAGGGCCCATTTGGAGAAGGCTTTCTGCCCATTGCTGAGTTGGAAACATCCAGTGCATCATAGGGATCTTTTTCTACAAGTTCAAATCTAAGCTCCTTCTCAGTTAATTTCTGTCTGTTGCGTGCATTTTGTTTCCTGAAATAACTGAGGTTTCTTTCAGCAATCCGAGCTGCCATCTCACTAGCATCTGCTTCTTTCTCGGAGGAAGTAATCTTCCCCAGACAGGAACGAATGGTACTCTGCAATTGTTCTTCAAGATATTGGGCTCTCTTTCTGTAGGTCTCCAGCTCTTTTATTGTATGGCTCATCTTTTCTTCGACTTTGGAAAGTTTCTCCTTTTGCTCCACACGGCAGTTTTCCTCCACTCTTAATTTCCTGTGCAGTTTCATCATATTTTCTTGACAGCGTTCCATCATGACTTTAAAGTTCTTCTGTAGGGTCTCATTCTCACTTTGCAGCTGTGCATTTTCGGACTGCAAGGATGCCTGTTCAGTCTGCAGACTTTTAAGGTGTTCTGTAAGGTCTTCCGTGGTTTTCTCCACTTCAGATGAGAAAGTACATTTTTGATTTCTTCCTCCTTCCAAGATTTCTAAGGAGGCCTTTATATATCACCATAAACCAGGTTCCTCAAAGCTCCTTTGGACTCATCCTCCAAGTGAGCACCAATTTCGGGTTCACTCGTCTTTCCCAGTTCCAGGTGACCACCATCCCTTTGGGCTCCCAGGCTTGGAGAAGATCTATCCTTCATCTTCAGCAAGCATTCACTCAGAGACTCCATGTGATTTTCTGTGTCCATTAGAACTTGTTCTCCAGCTACTTTAGAGTCCTCTAATATGATTTTAGCTTTATATTGGACACCTCCTTGTTGCCTCTGTGCTTCAGCTTCTCCTTGTATTGTTGGTCTCTGCGTTGGCGGAAGTAGGGATCCTTCATTCAAAACCTCTTTGATTGCCAGCTTCAGTTCTTCCTCATTCACTTGAAAGAGTCTCCAGTTTGTTTTAGCTTCAGCTATCTGTGATCTGAGGGATTCAGACTCACTTGGAGGGACTGTATCCTTCTTGATAGATGCGCCATCGTTTCATCCTGTTGACCATGTTGAGCCTTCTGTGCTTTGAGCTCTTCTTCTAGAAAGAGCATTTCAATGCCATGGCTGGATTCGGGCCTATGCAGCTTTTCGTCGGTTGCCTCCAGCTGTTGTGCTTCTCTTGAACCCTTCTCAAACCTGCAATCCTTTAAAGATGATTCTAAGCCTTCATGTTCTTTTTCAACAAGGCTCACTTTTTCAAGAAGTCCACATTTTGCCTCAATAAGTCCAGCAAGATTTAGAGCCAGCCTTTTTTCTCTTCCCACGTAAAGCCTGCTACGAACCGACTGAAAACCTCTCCAGAAAAGTGAGAGAACAGCAAAAAATCCAAGAGCTGTACACATCACCAACTCCCAAGGAAAGCCATAAGGAAGATGGCCTGGCTTCATGTCTTCGGACAATGCTGCCACAACCCTGGGTGCTTCTTCCAGAACCACCCACTAGGATGGCTGAGAAGCAGCCCTTGGCTCCTCCATCACGCCAAGACAGCTTTGGCTCTTGCCACCACAACCACAGCCTGCCCAGGCAGGCCAACACAGGCTGTGGACACTCAGGTGTTTGGTCAGGAACTCCAACCTGCACCAGGCAACGGAGCAGACCACTGTGATCCCCTTCAGGGGCTGAGCGTATGGTGGGTGGTGGGCGTATGGCGGTGGGAGCCATGATCAAAGGCTCCCAGGAGCCTTGTTGTGCTCAACTGCCCATCAGGGGAGTCTTGTCCGCTTCCCTACCCAGTGCATCCTCATGTGCCACAGGTTTCGGTCCCTCCCACTCCAGCCAGAGAGAATTCCTCTCCATGCCACCCACCCCTTGATTTGGTTTAGGCCAGGCCAAGGCGGGGTTAGTAGGAAGATTCCATCCAGTCATAATAACATTCAGTTTGATGTCACTCAAATTCTAAAGCTGACTAAACTGTTCAAACAGCTTTCATGGCCTCTATTGGTCTTTGTGTCCCTTGCCTTTTGTTTGAGTGACTCAGTCCTTTCCCTGCCCTTGTGCTCTCCCTATTTCCTACCTTCCTTGCTTCCTTCCTCCCTTCCTGGGTTTTCTCCTTTTCTTCTTCCTTCTTTTCTACCTCCCTGCATCCCTCCAACTTTGCCTTCCTCCCTTCCAACTTTCTCTCTCCCTTCCCTCCCTTTTCTTTTCTTGCAAGTGTTTGGGGTGAAAGTCCATGGCAGGCCAGCCCCAAGCTAGGCAAGGTCACTGCCACTGAGCTACAACATCCCCAGACCTGCTGCCACTTCCTATGCAAGTAACTTGAATTATCTCTAAAGAGAAACTCTCACATTAGTCTACTTTCAAAGTAATTTCAGAAGAGTTGCTAACATGGGCATAAATCAGGTATGACAAGTCATTTTTGAAAAGCACGGCACAGCTAATGTTCCTCCAAAGAAGGAGTTGAAAACTTAATTGGTTTTCAGGTCAGCATTTCTAGACTAGTACAAACCCTCCTAATCCTGATCTCTCCTTAGTCCTATGATTTCTTTAAGTGTCCCCTTTGCTCCTGTTCATGGAGTCATGTGTACAGAAATTATACCTGGTTCTATTGAACTCTACTTAATTCTTTCTCACCTCTGTGCTCCTTTGGCCAAGTCACTCCTCAGCACTTACTGTAACCCTTTCAATTTTTTGTCCATTTTCATTTAAAAAACTCTTTCAAAAATTGAACCATTTCGCATGCAGACACAGTCTTCTTGATCTGCTATTAATCCCCCACTACTGACATTGTAAGTTATTGAAATGTACACTTCCAGACCGTTTTCAGATTTTTGATTCCTGTATATCTATCTGTCTATCTATTTACAAACATCACATGGTATTCTGAAAGAATCGTTCTGCTTTTGGAGCTCTACATTGTGTTTTCCAGAAGCAGGCCTATTACACAGAGATGAATCCATGTTACCTAGATTGAGTTCAAACCGGAATGTGCACTCTGATTCCCATTATATTTTTCTACCTACTAATGGACAGTTCAGTTATATCCAGACCTCACCACCTCCCCCATTGAGTAAAACCCTTGTGAAGAGACATGTAGATGCCTTTATGAACATATTGATAATTTTTCATGGCAGTGTTTTCCAAAAACCAGTTAGTAAAATCAATTGATTCCTTTGCAGCCTGAAATTACCTTCATTCCAGTTTACTGGTATAAGAACCGCAGTATATCAGCAACCATTCTCCAATAGTAGTTCAGGCAGAAGTCATTCTAGTGAACAAGCAGTGCCGGATCCTCCATGTATTTTACACAGCCCATGACGGGGGACATCCGTCCATTCGTTTAGAACAACTGATGTTTTATGCTGGCAATTTAGGTTTATTTAAAGGAGTGATTAGAAAACAGGTGAGACAGACTGATTAGATTCAGTATGTATGTTGGCTTTGTTTTTCTAGGCCTGAAGTTTTCACATTTCAATTAATTGTAGGTTAAGTATCAGGCAGATTCTTCACTGGGCTTCAAATGTGATAAAGTTGCTTCTTATTTTTAAGAAGGCCGTTGCAATCCTGCATTTATTTTACACCTCAGTGCTTGTTTTACACACAAGCACACACACCCACACACCACACACATCAACACACACACAAACACATAATTAGAGCACATATAACACTCAAATAAAGCTTTACCTACTAATTCATAACTACGGTATTTTTTTAATAAGTATTGTGTCTTGGTCTCTACTGGGGAAACATGTTTCAATGTGAGTTCTCTGGTTTGTTGTAGGGCAGTGAACGTTCACTTGTTGGCAATGATATAGAAATGGGGAGTAAGAGTTTAAAAGTTTTTACAGTAGGAAGGCAGAGTCAGAGTATGGAATCTAAGAATAAGAAATTGGGGAATTTCCTCTTTGTTTCTTCATTTCAACCTCCTAATAATTCATGTATATTTTCCAAAAGTCTCCCAGAAAACAAGGACTAGGTCAATCCACATATCAGTGAACCATAGCAGAATGCGATTCTGAGTTTCATATAAACAGTCATAAAATCAAAAAGACAGGTGCTGGGGTTTTGGCTCAGCACTAGAGTGCTGGCTTCACACTTTCAAAGGTCCTGAGTTGGATCCCCAACACCATACGTGAAAGGAATGAATGAACCAATGCATGAGTGTATGATGAATGAATTAAAGGCATAAGGAGGAGGAGGAAGAGGAGGAGGAGGAGGAGAAATAGAAGAAGATGATGAGAAATTTGACAGAAGGGAAAAAGGGGAGGAGAGTGAGTTTAAAGTGTGGTTTCCAATTCCCAAACGTTAAATTACAGCAGACGGGATAGAGAGAGAAGATGGGAGGGCAGGAGAGGGGGGATAGTAGAGGCTAGAAAAGGTAGCAGAATACAACAGTTACTAACATGGCATTTTGTAAAAACGTGGATGTGTAAACAATGTGATTGCGCAGTCTGTATATGGGGTCAAAATGGGAGTTCATAACTCACTTGAATCTAATGTAGGAAATATGGTATCTCAAGAGCTACGTAAGGTTTTAAGCAACCAATATAAAAAAGAGGTCTTCATTTTTCTTTGTAGTTGAGATCTCCTGTTTCCTTGACATGTTTAGTTGTGTTCTCTCCTTTAGTCCTCCCATGCTCTAGTTATTCTGATATGGAAAAACTAGCTGAAATGCCCAACCAGTCTCTAAATCAGTGACACTTTTTCATTAAGCCTAAAGTCACTTTACAATAGCTACAGTCATACTAAATACACTTCTTTGTTAGGAGTTTAAAAGATATTTCCATCAGCTAGATTACAAGGACCTAGAACTCCCATTCTTGTTTATGTAAGAGTGGCTTCATCAGATTAAATGCCGTTCTCTGGAATAACATAAAATAGGAATAATTTACTCATAAGATTCTTACGTAAACCATCTTTATTTACGAAATACTATCTTAAGAATTATTGTTTCATTGAGTTTCAATTGGAGCCAAAGTATAGTCAATTACTGAACTAAAAGCAGTTACTTAAAAACTAAAAATGAGAGATAAGTCAAATTACATTTGAAGAGAGAGCAACAGCATGAGGTTTCTTGTTTGGTTCTGGATGTTGAGTAACAGGCTCATTTGCAGGTGGAAGGACCCCTTCAGGCAACTCACTTGTACTTTCAGAATGGGGGTGAAGAGGGCTAAATTCCAGCTCTTGGGGGAAGATTTTGTGAGGAAAACCCCCTCCCTACATAGACACTTCGCATTGGAAATGGAGTGGGTGGCGGGTCAGGTGGAAAATAATCTCCAGGTTCCCAGACAAGTTTCCTGGGAGAGGTGGAGGAAAAAAAAGGTCCTCTTCTCATGAACTGACTCCTTGGGTCAACTGGAAACAAGGCACCTCTGACTGGAGGGAAAGGTGCCAACATAGAGCCAGAGCCAGTTGCTTGGTTTTCAGCATGGAGAGGTGAATCAGGCACATCAGAGTCCAAACGAGGCATATTAGGAATTCTGTGTTCTGCTGGTCCCGATGCTCTACCACAATTTGAGTAAAACCTATCTTGCCTTTGTAGAGGAAGACGTGCATCAGAAGAATATGGTTGGCCTGGCGGAGGGATCATCAGCCTGCTGGCCTGTTCCCCTGGAGGAGATAGGGGCCCAGTCTGAGAACTTGCTCTCTGAAAATCAGTGAACTTATGACAGCTGGATTCTCTTCCTTTACTGGTAGTCGCATGGTCCAGAGGATTCTCCAGGGCCCATTGACCCTCTTCCTCCTCCCACTGGAGTGAAAGGTGAGAGTGTGAGTGGACCACTCTTTTCAAAATGAGGAGGTCTCCTTTCAGATGAAGGGTGACCTATTGGTGAGGGCCCATTTGGAGAAGGCTTTCTGCCCATTGCTGAGTTGGAAACATCCAGTGCATCATAGGGATCTTTTTCTACAAGTTCAAATCTAAGCTCCTTCTCAGTTAATTTCTGTCTGTTGCGTGCATTTTGTTTCCTGAAATAACTGAGGTTTCTTTCAGCAATCCGAGCTGCCAACTCACTAGCATGTGCTTCTTTCTCAGAGGAAATAATCTTCCCCAGACAGGAACGAATGGTACTCTGCAATTGTTCTTCAAGATATTGGGCTCTCTTTCTGTAGGTCTCCAGCTCTTTTATTGTATGGCTCATCTTTTCTTCGACTTTGGAAAGTTTCTCCTTTTGCTCCACACGGCAGTTTTCCTCCACTCTTAATTTCCTGTGCAGTTTCATCATATTTTCTTGATAGCGTTCCATCATGACTTTAAAGTTCTTCTGTAGGGTCTCATTCTCACTTTGCAGCTGTGCATTTTCGGACTGCAAGGATGCCTGTTCAGTGTGCAGACTTTTAAGGTGTTCTGTAAGGTCTTCCATGGTTTTCTCCACTTCAGATGAGAAAGTACATTTTTGATTTCTTCCTCCTTCCAAGATTTCTAAGGAGGCCTTTAGCTTATCACCATAAACCAGGTTCCTCAAAGCTCCTTTGGACTCATCCTCCAAGTGAGCACCAATTTCGGGTTCACTCGTCTTTCCCAGTTCCAGGTGACCACTATCCCTTTGGGCTCCCAGGCTTGGAGAAGATCTATCCTTCATCTTCAGCAAGCATTCACTCAGAGACTCCATGTGATTTTCTGTGTCCCTTAGAACTTGTTCTCCAGCTACTTTAGAGTCCTCTAATATGGTTTTTGCTTTATATTGGACACCTCCTTGTTGCCTCTGTGCTTCAGCTTCTCCTTGTATTGTTGGTCTCTGCGTTGGCGGAAGTAGGGATCCTTCATTCAAAACCTCTTTGATTGCCAGCTTCAGTTCTTCCTCATTCACTTGAAAGAGTCTCCAGTTTGTTTTAGCTTCAGCTATTTGTGATCTGAGGGATTCAGATTCACCTTGGAGGGACTGTATCCTTCTTGATAGATGCGCCATCGTTTCATCCTGTTGACCATGTTGAGCCTTCTGTGCTTTGAGCTCTTCTTCTAGAAAGAGCATTTCAACGCCATGGCTGGATTCGGGCCTATGCAGCTTTTCGTCGGTTGCCTCCAGCTGTTGTGCTTCTCTTGAACCCTTCTCAAACCTGCAATCCTTTAAAGATGATTCTAAGCCTTCATGTTCTTTTTCAACAAGGCTCACTTTTTCAAGAAGTCCACATTTTGCCTCAATAAGTCCAGCAAGATTTAGAGCCAGCCTTTTTTCTCTTCCCACGTAAAGCCTGCTACGAACCGACTGAAAACCTCTCCAGAAAAGTGAGAGAACAGCAAAAAATCCAAGAGCTGTACACATCACCAACTCCCAAGGAAAGCCATAAGGAAGATGGCCTGGCTTCATGTCTTCGGACAATGCTGCCACAACCCTGGGTGCTTCTTCCAGAACCACCGACTAGGATGGCTGAGAGGCAGCCCTTGGCTCCTCCATCACGCCAAGACAGCTTTGGCTCTTGCCACCACAACCACAGCCTGCCCAGGCAGGCCAACACAGGCTGTGGACACTCAGGTGTTTGGTCAGGAACTCCAACCTGCACCAGGCAACGGAGCAGACCACTGTGATCCCCTTCAGGGGCTGAGCGTATGGTGGGTGGTGGGCGTATGGCGGTGGGAGCCATGATCAAAGGCTCCCAGGAGCCTTGTTGTGCTCAACTGCCCATCAGAGGAGTCTTGTCCGCTTCCCTACCCAGTGAATCCTCATGTGCCACAGGTTTAGGTCCCACCCACTCCAGCCAGAGAGAATTCCTCTCCATGCCACCCACCCCTTGATTTGGTTTAGACCAGGCCAAGGCGGGGTTAGTAGGAAGATTCCATCCAGTCATAATAACATTCAGTTTGATGTCACTCAAATTCTAAAGCTGACTAAACTGTTCAAACAGCTTTCATGGCCTCTATTGGTCTTTGTGTCCCTTGCCTTTTGTTTGAGTGACTCAGTCCTTTCCCTGCTTTTGTGCTCTCCCTATTTCCTACCTTCCTTGCTTCCTTCCTCCCTTCCTGGGTTTTCTCCTTTTCTTCTTCCTTCTTTTCTACCTCCCTGCATCCCTCCAACTTTGCCTTCCTCCCTTCCAACTTTCTCTCTCCCTTCCCTCCCTTTTCTTTTCTTGCAAGTGTTTGGGGTGAAAGTCCATGGCAGGCCAGCCCCAAGCTAGGCAAGGTCACTGCCACTGAGCTACAACATCCCCAGACCTGCTGCCACTTCCTATGCAAGTAACTTGAATTATCTCTAAAGAGAAACTCTCACATTAGTCTACTTTCAAAGTAATTTCAGAAGAGTTGCTAACATGGGCATAAATCAGGTATGACAAGTCATTTTTGAAAAGCACGGCACAGCTAATGTTCCTCCAAAGAAGGAGTTGAAAACTTAATTGGTTTTCAGGTCAGCATTTCTAGACTAGTACAAACCCTCCTAATCCTGATCTCTCCTTAGTCCTATGATTTCTTTAAGTGTCCCCTTTGCTCCTGTTCATGGAGTCATGTGTACAGAAATTATAACTGGTTCTATTGAACTCTACTTAATTCTTTCTCACCTCTGTGCTCCTTTGGCCAAGTCACTCCTCAACACTTACTGTAACCCTTTCAATTTTTTGTCCATTTTCATTTAAAAAACTCTTTCAAGAATTGAACCATTTCGCATGCAGACACAGTCTTCTTGATCTGCTATTAATCCCCCACTACTGACATTGTAAGTTATTGAAATGTACACTTCCAGACCGTTTTCAGATTTTTGATTCCTGTATATCTATCTGTCTATCTATTTACAAACATCACATGGTATTCAGAAAGAATCGTTCTGCTTTTGGAGCTCTACATTGTGTTTTCCAGAAGCAGGCCTATTACACAGAGATGAATCCATGTTACCTAGATTGAGTTCAAACCGGAATGTGCACTCTGATTCCCATTATATTGTTCTACCTACTAATGGACAGTTCAGTTATATCCAGACCTCACCACCTCCCCCATTGAGTAAAACCCTTGTGAAGAGACATGTAGATGCCTTTATGAACATATTGATAATTTTTCATGGCAGTGTTTTCCAAAAACCAGTTAGTAAAATCAATTGATTCCTTTGCAGCCTGAAATTACCTTCATTCCAGTTTACTGGTATAAGAACTGCAGTATATCAGCAACCATTCTCCAATAGTAGTTCAGGCAGAAGTCATTCTAGTTAACAAGCAGTGCCGGATCCTCCATGTATTTTACACAGCCCATGACGGGGGACTTCCGTCCATTCGTTTAGAACAACTGATGTTTTATGCTGGCAATTTAGGTTTATTTAAAGGAGTGATTAGAAAACAGGTGAGACAGACTGATTAGATTCAGTATGTATGTTGGCTTTGTTTTTCTAGGCCTGAAGTTTTCACATTTCAATTAATTGTAGGTTAAGTATCAGGCAGATTCTTCACTGGGCTTCAAATGTGATAAAGTTGCTTCTTATTTTTAAGAAGCCCGTTGCAATCCTGCATTTATTTTACACCTCAGTGCTTGTTTTACACACAACCACACACCCACACACCACACACATCAACACACACACAAACACATAATTAGAGCACATTTAACACTCAAATAAAGCTTTACCTACTAATTCATAACTAGGGTATTTTTTTAATAAGTATTGTGTCTTGGTCTCTACTGAGGAAACATGGTTCAATGTGAGTTCTCTGGTTTGTTGTAGGGCAGTGAACGTTCACTTGTTGGCAATGATATAGAAATGGGGAGTAAGAGTTTAAAAGATTTTACAGTAGGTAGGCAGAGTCAGAGTATGGAATCTAAGAATAAGAAATTGGGGAATTTCCTCTTTGTTTCTTCATTTCAACCTCCTAATAATTCATGTATATTTTCCAAAAGTCTCCCAGAAAACAAGGACTAGGTCAATCCACATATCAGTGAACCATAGAAGAATGCGATTCTGAGTTTCATATAAACAGTCATAAAATCAAAAAGACAGGTGCTGGGGTTTTGGCTCAGCACTAGAGTGCTGGCTTCACACTTTCAAAGGTCCTGAGTTGGATAACCAACACCATACGTGAAAGGAATGAATGAACCAATGCATGAGTGTATGATGAATGAATTAAAGGTATAAGGAGGAGGAGGAAGAGGAGGAGGAGGAGGAGAAATAGAAGAAGATGATGAGAAATTTGACAGAAGGGAAAAAGGGGAGGAGAGTGAGTTTAAAGTGTGGTTTCCAATTCCCAAACGTTAAATTACAGCAGACGGGATAGAGAGAGAAGATGGGAGGGCAGGAGAGGGGGGATAGTAGAGGCTAGAAAACGTAGCAGAATACAACAGTTACTAACATGGCATTTTGTAAAAACGTGGATGTGTAAACAATGTGATTGCGCAATCTGTATATGGGGTCAAATAGGGAGTTCATAACTCACTTGAATCTAATGTAGGAAATATGGTATCTCAAGAGCTACATAAGGTTTTAAGCAACCAATATAAAAAAGAGGTCTTCATTTTTATTTGTAGTTGAGATCTCCTGTTTCCTTGACATGTTTAGTTGTGTTCTCTCCTTTAGTCCTCCCATGCTCTAGTTATTCTGATATGGAAAAACTAGCTGAAATGCCCAACCAGTCTCTAAATCAGTGACACTTTTTCATTAAGCCTAAAGTCACTTTACAATTGCTACAGTCATACTAAATACACTTCTTTGTTTGGAGTTTAAAAGATATTTCCATCAGCTAGATTACAAGGACCTAGAACTCCCATTCTTGTTTATGTAAGAGTGGCTTCATCAGATTAAATGCCGTTCTCTGGAATAACATAAAATAGGAATAATTTACTCATAAGATTCTTACGTAAACCATCTTTATTTACAAAATACTATCTTAAGAATTATTGTTTCATTGAGCTTCAATTGGAGCCAAAGTATAGTCAATTACTGAACTAAAAGCAGTTACTTAACAACTAAAAATGAGAGATAAGTCAAATTACATTTGAAGAGAGAGCAACAGCATGAGGTTTCTTGTTTGGTTCTGGATGTTGAGTAACAGGCTCATTTGCAAGTGGAAGGAACCCTTCAGGCAACTCACTTGTACTTTCAGAATGGGGGTGAAGAGGGCTGAATTCCAGCTCTTGGGGGAAGATTTTGTGAGGAAAACCCCCTCCCTGCATAGACACTTCGCATTGGAAATGGAGTGGGTGGCGGGTCAGGTGGAAAATAATCTCCAGGTTCCCAGACAAGTTTCCTGGGAGAGGTGGAGGAAAAAAAAGGTCCTCTTCTCATGAACTGACTCCTTGGGTCAACTGGAAACAAGGCACCTCTGACTGGAGGGAAAGGTGCCAACACAGAGCCAGAGCCAGTTGCTTGGTTTTCAGCATGGAGAGGTGAATCAGGCACATCAGAGTCCAAAGGAGGCATATTAGGAATTCTGTGTTCTGCTGGTCCCGATGCTCTACCACAATTTGAGTAAAACCTATCTTGCCTTTGTAGAGGAAGACGTGCATCAGAAGAATATGGTTGGCCTGGCGGAGGGATCATCAGCCTGCTGGCCTGTTCCCCTGGAGGAGAGAGGGGCCCAGCCTGAGAAGGTGCTCTCTGAAAATCAGTGAACTTATGACAGCTGGATTCTCTTCCTTTACTGCTAGTCGCATGGTCCAGAGGATTCTCCAGGGCCCCTTGACCCTCTTCCTCCTCCCACTGGAGTGAAAGGTGAGAGTGTGAGTGGACCACTCTTTTCAAAATGAGGAGGTCTCCTTTCAGATGAAGGGTGACCTATTGGTGAGGTCCCATTTGGAGAAGGCTTTCTGCCCATTGCTGAGTTGGAAACATCCAGTGCATCATAGGGATCTTTTTCTACAAGTTCAAATCTAAGCTCCTTCTCAGTTAATTTCTGTCTGTTGCGTGCATTTTGTTTCCTGAAATAACTGAGGTTTCTTTCAGCAATCCGAGCTGCCAACTCACTAGCATCTGCTTCTTTCTCGGAGGAAGTAATCTTCCCCAGACAGGAACGAATGGTACTCTGCAATTGTTCTTCAAGATATTGGGCTCTCTTTCTGTAGGTCTCCAGCTCTTTTATTGTATGGCTCATCTTTTCTTCGACTTTGGAAAGTTTCTCCTTTTGCTCCACACGGCAGTTTTCCTCCACTCTTAATTTCCTGTGCAGTTTCATCATATTTTCTTGACAGCGTTCCATCATGACTTTAAAGTTCTTCTGTAGGGTCTCATTCTCACTTTGCAGCTGTGCATTTTCGGACTGCAAGGATGCCTCTTCAGTCTGCAGACTTTTAAGGTGTTCTGTAAGGTCTTCCGTGGTTTTCTCCACTTCAGATGAGAAAGTACATTTTTGATTTCTTCCTCCTTCCAAGATTTCTAAGGAGGCCTTTAGCTTATCACCATAAACCAGGGTCCTCAAAGCTCCTTTGGACTCATCCTCCAAGTGAGCACCAATTTCGGGTTCACTCGTCTTTCCCAGTTCCAGGTGACCACCATCCCTTTGTGCTCCCAGGCTTGGAGAAGATCTATCCTTCATCTTCAGCAAGCATTCACTCAGAGATTCCATGTGATTTTTTGTGTCCCTTAGAACTTGTTCTCCAGCTACTTTAGAGTCCTCTAGTATGATTTTTGCTTTATATTGGACACCTCCTTGTTCCCTCTGTGCTTCAGCTTCTCCTTGTATTGTTGGTCTCTGCGTTGGCGGAAGTAGGGATCCTTCATTCAAAACCTCTTTGATTGCCAGCTTCAGTTCTTCCTCATTCACTTGAAAGAGTCTCCAGTTTGTTTTAGCTTCAGCTATTTGTGATCTGAGGGATTCAGATTCACCTTGGAGGGACTGTATCCTTCTTGATAGATGCGCCATCGTTTCATCCTGTTGACCATGTTGAGCCTTCTGTGCTTTGAGCTCTTCTTCTAGCAAGAGTATTTCAACGCCATGGCTGGATTCGGGCCTATGCAGCTTTTCGCCGGTTGCCTCCAGCTGTTGTGCTTCTCTTGAACCCTTCTCAAACCTGCAATCCTTTAAAGATGATTCTAAGCCTTCATGTTCTTTTTCAACAAGGCTCACTTTTTCAAGAAGTCCACATTTTGCCTCAATAAGTCCAGCAAGATTTAGAGCCAGCCTTTTTTCTCTTCCCATGTAAAGCCTGCTACGAACCGACTGAAAAGCTCTCCAGAAAAGTGAGAGAACAGCAAAAAATCCAAGAGCTGTACACATCACCAACTCCCAAGGAAAGCCATAAGGAAGATGGCCTGGCTTCATGTCTTCGGACAATGCTGCCACAACCCTGGGTGCTTCTTCCAGAACCACCCACTAGGATGGCTGAGAGGCAGCCCTTGGCTCCTCCATCACGCCAAGACAGCTTTGGCTCTTGCCACCACAACCACAGCCTGCCCAGGCAGGCCAACACAGGCTGTGGACACTCAGGTGTTTGGTCAGGAACTCCAACCTGCACCAGGCAACGGAGCAGACCACTGTTATCCCCTTCAGGGGCTGAGCGTATGGTGGGTGGTGGGCGTATGGCGGTGGGAGCCATGATCAAAGGCTCCCAGGAGCCTTGTTGTGCTGAACTGCCCATCAGGGGAGTCTTGTCCGCTTCCCTACACAGTGCATCCTCATGTGCCACAGGTTTCGGTCCCTCCCACTCCAGCCAGAGAGAATTCCTCTCCATGCCACCCACCCCTTGATTTGGTTTAGGCCAGGCCAAGGCGGGGTTAGTAGGAAGATTCCATCCAGTCATAATAACATTCAGTTTGATGTCACTCAAATTCTAAAGCTGACTAAACTGTTCAAACAGCTTTCATGGCCTCTATTGGTCTTTGTGTCCCTTGCCTTTTGTTTGAGTGACTCAGTCCTTTCCCTGCCCTTGTGCTCTCCCTATTTCCTACCTTCCTTGCTTCCTTCCTCCCTTCCTGGGTTTTCTCCTTTTCTTCTTCCTTCTTTTCTACCTCCCTGCATCCCTCCAACTTTGCCTTCCTCCCTTCCAACTTTCTCTTTCCCTTCCCTCCCTTTTCTTTTCTTGCAAGTGTTTGGGGTGAAAGTCCATGGCAGGCCAGCCCCAAGCTAGGCAAGGTCACTGCCACTGAGCTACAACATCCCCAGACCTGCTGCCACTTCCTATGCAAGTAACTTGAATTATCTCTAAAGAGAAACTCTCACATTAGTCTACTTTCAAAGTAATTTCAGAAGAGTTGCTAACATGGGCATAAATCAGGTATGACAAGTCATTTTTGAAAAGCACGGCACAGCTAATGTTCCTCCAAAGAAGGAGTTGAAAACTTAATTGGTTTTCAGGTCAGCATTTCTAGACTAGTACAAACCCTCCTAATCCTGATCTCTCCTTAGTCCTATGATTTCTTTAAGTGTCCCCTTTGCTCCTGTTCATGGAGTCATGTGTACAGAAATTATACCTGGTTCTATTGAACTCTACTTAATTCTTTCTCACCTCTGTGCTCCTTTGGCCAAGTCACTCCTCAACACTTACTGTAACCCTTTCAATTTTTTGTCCATTTTCATTTAAAAAACTCTTTCAAAAATTGAACCATTTCGCATGCAGAGACAGTCTTCTTGATCTGCTATTAATCCCCCACTACTGACATTGTAAGTTATTGAAATGTACACTTCCAGACCGTTTTCAGATTTTTGATTCCTGTATATCTATCTGTCTATCTATTTACAAACATCACATGGTATTCTGAAAGAATCGTTCTGCTTTTGGAGCTCTACATTGTGTTTTCCAGAAGCAGGCCTATTACACAGAGATGAATCCATGTTACCTAGATTGAGTTCAAACCGGAATGTGCACTCTGATTCCCATTATATTGTTCTACCTACTAATGGACAGTTCAGTTATATCCAGACCTCACCACCTCCCCCATTGAGTAAAACCCTTGTGAAGAGACATGTAGATGCCTTTATGAACATATTGATAATTTTTCATGGCAGTGTTTTCCAAAAACCAGTTAGTAAAATCAATTGATTCCTTTGCAGCCTGAAATTACCTTCATTCCAGTTTACTGGTATAAGAACCGCAGTATATCAGCAACCATTCTCCAATAGTAGTTCAGGCAGAAGTCATTCTAGTTAACAAGCAGTGCCGGATCCTCCATGTATTTTACACAGCCCATGACGGGGGACATCCGTCCATTCGTTTAGAACAACTGATGTTTTATGCTGGCAATTTAGGTTTATTTAAAGGAGTGATTAGAAAACAGGTGAGACAGACTGATTAGATTCAGTATGTATGTTGGCTTTGTTTTTCTAGGCCTGAAGTTTTCACATTTCAATTAATTGTAGGTTAAGTATCAGGCAGATTCTTCACTGGGCTTCAAATGTGATAAAGTTGCTTCTTATTTTTAAGAAGGCCGTTGCAATCCTGCATTTATTTTACACCTCAGTGCTTGTTTTACACACAACCACACACCCACACACCACACACATCAACACACACACAAACACATAATTAGAGCACATTTAACACTCAAATAAAGCTTTACCTACTAATTCATAACTAGGGTATTTTTTTAATAAGTATTGTGTCTTGGTCTCTACTGAGGAAACATGGTTCAATGTGAGTTCTCTGGTTTGTTGTAGGGCAGTGAACGTTCACTTGTTGGCAATGATATAGAAATGGGGAGTAAGAGTTTAAAAGTTTTTACAGTAGGTAGGCAGAGTCAGAGTATGGAATCTAAGAATAAGAAATTGGGGAATTTCCTCTTTGTTTCTTCATTTCAACCTCCTAATAATTCATGTATATTTTCCAAAACTCTCCCAGAAAACAAGGACTAGGTCAATCCACATATCAGTGAACCATAGCAGAATGCGATTCTGAGTTTCATATAAACAGTCATAAAATCAAAAAGACAGGTGCTGGGGTTTTGGCTCAGCACTAGAGTGCTGGCTTCACACTTTCAAAGGTCCTGAGTTGGATAACCAACACCATACGTGAAAGGAATGAATGAACCAATGCATGAGTGTATGATGAATGAATTAAAGGTATAAGGAGGAGGAGGAAGAGGAGGAGGAGGAGGAGAAATAGAAGAAGATGATGAGAAATTTGACAGAAGGGAAAAAGGGGAGGAGAGTGAGTTTAAAGTGTGGTTTCCAATTCCCAAACGTTAAATTACAGCAGACGGGATAGAGAGAGAAGATGGGAGGGCAGGAGAGGGGGGATAGTAGAGGCTAGAAAAGGTAGCAGAATACAACAGTTACTAACATGGCATTTTGTAAAAACGTGGATGTGTAAACAATGTGATTGCGCAATCTGTATATGGGGTCAAAATGGGAGTTCATAACTCACTTGAATCTAATGTAGGAAATATGGTATCTCAAGAGCTACGTAAGGTTTTAAGCAACCAATATAAAAAAGAGGTCTTCATTTTTCTTTGTAGTTGAGATCTCCTGTTTCCTTGACATGTTTAGTTGTGTTCTCTCCTTTAGTCCTCCCATGCTCTAGTTATTCTGATATGGAAAAACTAGCTGAAATGCCCAACCAGTCTCTAAATCAGTGACACTTTTTCATTAAGCCTAAAGTCACTTTACAATTGCTACAGTCATACTAAATACACTTCTTTGTTTGGAGTTTAAAAGATATTTCCATCAGCTAGATTACAAGGACCTAGAACTCCCATTCTTGTTTATGTAAGAGTGGCTTCATCAGATTAAATGCCGTTCTCTGGAATAACATAAAATAGGAATAATTTACTCATAAGATTCTTACGTAAACCATCTTTATTTACAAAATACTATCTTAAGAATTATTGTTTCATTGAGCTTCAATTGGAGCCAAAGTATAGTCAATTACTGAACTAAAAGCAGTTACTTAAAAACTAAAAATGAGAGATAAGTCAAATTACATTTGAAGAGAGAGCAACAGCATGAGGTTTCTTGTTTGGTTCTGGATGTTGAGTAACAGGCTCATTTGCAAGTGGAAGGAACCCTTCAGGCAACTCACTTGTACTTTCAGAATGGGGGTGAAGAGGGCTGAATTCCAGCTCTTGGGGGAAGATTTTTGTGAGGAAAACCCCCTCCCTGCATAGACACTTCGCATTGGAAATGGAGTGGGGGGCGGGTCAGGTGGAAAATAATCTCCAGGTTCCCAGACAAGTTTCCTGGGAGAGGTGGAGGAAAAAAAAGGTCCTCTTCTCATGAACTGACTCCTTGGGTCAACTGGAAACAAGGCACCTCTGACTGGAGGGAAAGGTGCCAACACAGAGCCAGAGCCAGTTGCTTGGTTTTCAGCATGGAGAGGTGAATCAGGCACATCAGAGTCCAAAGGAGGCATATTAGGAATTCTGTGTTCTGCTGGTCCCGATGCTCTACCACAATTTGAGTAAAACCTATCTTGCCTTTGTAGAGGAAGACGTGCATCAGAAGAATATGGTTGGCCTGGCGGAGGGATCATCAGCCTGCTGGCCTGTTCCCCTGGAGGAGAGAGGGGCCCAGTCTGAGAAGGTGCTCTCTGAAAATCAGTGAACTTATGACAGCTGGATTCTCTTCCTTTACTGCTAGTCGCATGGTCCAGAGGATTCTCCAGGGCCCCTTGACCCTCTTCCTCCTCCCACTGGAGTGAAAGGTGAGAGTGTGAGTGGACCACTCTTTTCAAAATGAGGAGGTCTCCTTTCAGATGAAGGGTGACCTATTGGTGAGGGCCCATTTGGAGAAGGCTTTCTGCCCATTGCTGAGTTGGAAACATCCAGTGCATCATAGGGATCTTTTTCTACAAGTTCAAATCTAAGCTCCTTCTCAGTTAATTTCTGTCTGTTGCGTGCATTTTGTTTCCTGAAATAACTGAGGTTTCTTTCAGCAATCCGAGCTGCCAACTCACTAGCATCTGCTTCTTCCTCAGAGGAAATAATCTTCCCCAGACAGGAACGAATGGTACTCTGCAATTGTTCTTCAAGATATTGGGCTCTCTTTCTGTAGGTCTCCAGCTCTTTTATTGTATGGCTCATCTTTTCTTCGACTTTGGAAAGTTTCTCCTTTTGCTCCACACGGCAGTTTTCCTCCACTCTTAATTTCCTGTGCAGTTTCATCATATTTTCTTGATAGCGTTCCATCATGACTTTAAAGTTCTTCTGTAGGGTCTCATTCTCACTTTGCAGCTGTGCATTTTCGGACTGCAAGGATGCCTGTTCAGTCTGCAGACTTTTAAGGTGTTCTGTAAGGTCTTCCGTGGTTTTCTCCACTTCAGATGAGAAAGTACATTTTTGATTTCTTCCTCCTTCCAAGATTTCTAAGGAGGCCTTTAGCTTATCACCATAAACCAGGTTCCTCAAAGCTCCTTTGGACTCATCCTCCAAGTGAGCACCAATTTCGGGTTCACTCGTCTTTCCCAGTTCCAGGTGACCACCATCCCTTTGTGCTCCCAGGCTTAGAGAAGATCTATCCTTCATCTTCAGCAAGCATTCACTCAGAGACTCCATGTGATTTTTTGTGTCCCTTAGAACTTGTTCTCCAGCTACTTTAGAGTCCTCTAATATGATTTTTGCTTTATATTGGACACCTCCTTGTTCCCTCTGTGCTTCAGCTTCTCCTTGTATTGTTGGTCTCTGCGTTGGCGGAAGTAGGGATCCTTCATTCAAAACCTCTTTGATTGCCAGCTTCAGTTCTTCCTCATTCACTTGAAAGAGTCTCCAGTTTGTTTTAGCTTCAGCTATCTGTGATCTGAGGGATTCAGACTCACTTGGAGGGACTGTATCCTTCTTGATAGATGCGCCATCGTTTCATCCTGTTGACCATGTTGAGCCTTCTGTGCTTTGAGCTCTTCTTCTAGAAAGAGCATTTCAATGCCATGGCTGGATTCGGGCCTATGCAGCTTTTCGTCGGTTGCCTCCAGCTGTTGTGCTTCTCTTGAACCCTTCTCAAACCTGCAATCCTTTAAAGATGATTCTAAGCCTTCATGTTCTTTTTCAACAAGGCTCACTTTTTCAAGAAGTCCACATTTTGCCTCAATAAGTCCAGCAAGATTTAGAGCCAGCCTTTTTTCTCTTCCCACGTAAAGCCTGCTACGAACCGACTGAAAACCTCTCCAGAAAAGTGAGAGAACAGCAAAAAATCCAAGAGCTGTACACATCACCAACTCCCAAGGAAAGCCATAAGGAAGATGGCCTGGCTTCATGTCTTCGGACAATGCTGCCACAACCCTGGGTGCTTCTTCCAGAACCACCCACTAGGATGGCTGAGAGGCAGCCCTTGGCTCCTCCATCACGCCAAGACAGCTTTGGCTCTTGCCACCACAACCACAGCCTGCCCAGGCAGGCCAACACAGGCTGTGGACACTCAGGTGTTTGGTCAGGAACTCCAACCTGCACCAGGCAACGGAGCAGACCACTGTGATCCCCTTCAGGGGCTGAGCGTATGGTGGGTGGTGGGCGTATGGCGGTGGGAGCCATGATCAAAGGCTCCCAGGAGCCTTGTTGTGCTCAACTGCCCATCAGGGGAGTCTTGTCCGCTTCCCTACCCAGTGCATCCTCATGTGCCACAGGTTTCGGTCCCTCCCACTCCAGCCAGAGAGAATTCCTCTCCATGCCACCCACCCCTTGATTTGGTTTAGGCCAGGCCAAGGCGGGGTTAGTAGGAAGATTCCATCCAGTCATAATAACATTCAGTTTGATGTCACTCAAATTCTAAAGCTGACTAAACTGTTCAAACAGCTTTCATGGCCTCTATTGGTCTTTGTGTCCCTTGCCTTTTGTTTGAGTGACTCAGTCCTTTCCCTGCCCTTGTGCTCTCCCTATTTCCTACCTTCCTTGCTTCCTTCCTCCCTTCCTGGGTTTTCTCCTTTTCTTCTTCCTTCTTTTCTACCTCCCTGCATCCCTCCAACTTTGCCTTCCTCCCTTCCAACTTTCTCTCTCCCTTCCCTCCCTTTTCTTTTCTTGCAAGTGTTTGGGGTGAAAGTCCATGGCAGGCCAGCCCCAAGCTAGGCAAGGTCACTGCCACTGAGCTACAACATCCCCAGACCTGCTGCCACTTCCTATGCAAGTAACTTGAATTATCTCTAAAGAGAAACTCTCACATTAGTCTACTTTCAAAGTAATTTCAGAAGAGTTGCTAACATGGGCATAAATCAGGTATGACAAGTCATTTTTGAAAAGCACGGCACAGCTAATGTTCCTCCAAAGAAGGAGTTGAAAACTTAATTGGTTTTCAGGTCAGCATTTCTAGACTAGTACAAACCCTCCTAATCCTGATCTCTCCTTAGTCCTATGATTTCTTTAAGTGTCCCCTTTGCTCCTGTTCATGGAGTCATGTGTACAGAAATTATACCTGGTTCTATTGAACTCTACTTAATTCTTTCTCACCTCTGTGCTCCTTTGGCCAAGTCACTCCTCAGCACTTACTGTAACCCTTTCAATTTTTTGTCCATTTTCATTTAAAAAACTCTTTCAAAAATTGAACCATTTCGCATGCAGACACAGTCTTCTTGATCTGCTATTAATCCCCCACTACTGACATTGTAAGTTATTGAAATGTACACTTCCAGACCGTTTTCAGATTTTTGATTCCTGTATATCTATCTGTCTATCTATTTACAAACATCACATGGTATTCTGAAAGAATCGTTCTGCTTTTGGAGCTCTACATTGTGTTTTCCAGAAGCAGGCCTATTACACAGAGATGAATCCATGTTACCTAGATTGAGTTCAAACTGGAATGTGCACTCTGATTCCCATTATATTTTTCTACCTACTAATGGACAGTTCAGTTATATCCAGACCTCACCACCTCCCCCATTGAGTAAAACCCTTGTGAAGAGACATGTAGATGCCTTTATGAACATATTGATAATTTTTCATGGCAGTGTTTTCCAAAAACCAGTTAGTAAAATCAATTGATTCCTTTGCAGCCTGAAATTACCTTCATTCCAGTTTACTGGTATAAGAACCGCAGTATATCAGCAACCATTCTCCAATAGTAGTTCAGGCAGAAGTCATTCTAGTTAACAAGCAGTGCCGGATCCTCCATGTATTTTACACAGCCCATGACGGGGGACATCCGTCCATTCGTTTAGAACAACTGATGTTTTATGCTGGCAATTTAGGTTTATTTAAAGGAGTGATTAGAAAACAGGTGAGACAGACTGATTAGATTCAGTATGTATGTTGGCTTTGTTTTTCTAGGCCTGAAGTTTTCACATTTCAATTAATTGTAGGTTAAGTATCAGGCAGATTCTTCACTGGGCTTCAAATGTGATAAAGTTGCTTCTTATTTTTAAGAAGGCCGTTGCAATCCTGCATTTATTTTACACCTCAGTGCTTGTTTTACACACAAGCACACACACCCACACACCACACACATCAACACACACACAAACACATAATTAGAGCACATATAACACTCAAATAAAGCTTTACCTACTAATTCATAACTACGGTATTTTTTTAATAAGTATTGTGTCTTGGTCTCTACTGGGGAAACATGTTTCAATGTGAGTTCTCTGGTTTGTTGTAGGGCAGTGAACGTTCACTTGTTGGCAATGATATAGAAATGGGGAGTAAGAGTTTAAAAGTTTTTACAGTAGGAAGGCAGAGTCAGAGTATGGAATCTAAGAATAAGAAATTGGGGAATTTCCTCTTTGTTTCTTCATTTCAACCTCCTAATAATTCATGTATATTTTCCAAAAGTCTCCCAGAAAACAAGGACTAGGTCAATCCACATATCAGTGAACCATAGCAGAATGCGATTCTGAGTTTCATATAAACAGTCATAAAATCAAAAAGACAGGTGCTGGGGTTTTGGCTCAGCACTAGAGTGCTGGCTTCACACTTTCAAAGGTCCTGAGTTGGATCCCCAACACCATACGTGAAAGGAATGAATGAACCAATGCATGAGTGTATGATGAATGAATTAAAGGTATAAGGAGGAGGAGGAAGAGGAGGAGGAGGAGGAGAAATAGAAGAAGATGATGAGAAATTTGACAGAAGGGAAAAAGGGGAGGAGAGTGAGTTTAAAGTGTGGTTTCCAATTCCCAAACGTTAAATTACAGCAGACGGGATAGAGAGAGAAGATGGGAGGGCAGGAGAGGGGGGATAGTAGAGGCTAGAAAAGGTAGCAGAATACAACAGTTACTAACATGGCATTTTGTAAAAACGTGGATGTGTAAACAATGTGATTGCGCAGTCTGTATATGGGGTCAAAATGGGAGTTCATAACTCACTTGAATCTAATGTAGGAAATATGGTATCTCAAGAGCTACGTAAGGTTTTAAGCAACCAATATAAAAAAGAGGTCTTCATTTTTCTTTGTAGTTGAGATCTCCTGTTTCCTTGACATGTTTAGTTGTGTTCTCTCCTTTAGTCCTCCCATGCTCTAGTTATTCTGATATGGAAAAACTAGCTGAAATGCCCAACCAGTCTCTAAATCAGTGACACTTTTTCATTAAGCCTAAAGTCACTTTACAATTGCTACAGTCATACTAAATACACTTCTTTGTTTGGAGTTTAAAAGATATTTCCATCAGCTAGATTACAAGGACCTAGAACTCCCATTCTTGTTTATGTAAGAGTGGCTTCATCAGATTAAATGCCGTTCTCTGGAATAACATAAAATAGGAATAATTTACTCATAAGATTCTTACGTAAACCATCTTTATTTACAAAATACTATCTTAAGAATTATTGTTTCATTGAGCTTCAATTGGAGCCAAAGTATAGTCAATTACTGAACTAAAAGCAGTTACTTAAAAACTAAAAATGAGATATAAGTCAAATTACATTTGAAGAGAGAGCAACAGCATGAGGTTTCTTGTTTGGTTCTGGATGTTGAGTAACAGGCTCATTTGCAGGTGGAAGGAACCCTTCAGGCAACTCACTTGTACTTTCAGAATGGGGGTGAAGAGGGCTGAATTCCAGCTCTTGGGGGAAGATTTTCTGAGGAAAACCCCCTCCCTGCATAGACACTTCGCATTGGAAATGGAGTGGGTGGCGGGTCAGGTGGAAAATAATCTCCAGGTTCCCAGACAAGTTTCCTGGGAGAGGTGGAGGAAAAAAAAGGTCCTCTTCTCATGAACTGACTCCTTGGGTCAACTGGAAACAAGGCACCTCTGACTGGAGGGAAAGGAGCCAACACAGAGCCAGAGCCAGTTGCTTGGTTTTCAGCATGGAGAGGTGAATCAGGCACATCAGAGTCCAAAGGAGGCATATTAGGAATTCTGTGTTCTGCTGGTCCCGATGCTCTACCACAATTTGAGTAAAACCTATCTTGCCTTTGTAGAGGAAGACGTGCATCAGAAGAATATGGTTGGCCTGGCGGAGGGATCATCAGCCTGCTGGCCTGTTCCCCTGGAGGAGAGAGGGGCCCAGTCTGAGAAGGTGCTCTCTGAAAATCAGTGAACTTATGACAGCTGGATTCTCTTCCTTTACTGCTAGTCGCATGGTCCAGAGGATTCTCCAGGGCCCCTTGACCCTCTTCCTCCTCCCACTGGAGTGAAAGGTGAGAGTGTGAGTGGACCACTCTTTTCAAAATGAGGAGGTCTCCTTTCAGATGAAGGGTGACCTATTGGTGAGGGCCCATTTGGAGAAGGCTTTCTGCCCATTGCTGAGTTGGAAACATCCAGTGCATCATAGGGATCTTTTTCTACAAGTTCAAATCTAAGCTCCTTCTCAGTTAATTTCTGTCTGTTGCGTGCATTTTGTTTCCTGAAATAACTGAGGTTTCTTTCAGCAATCCGAGCTGCCAACTCACTAGCATGTGCTTCTTTCTCGGAGGAAATAATCTTCCCCAGACAGGAACGAATGGTACTCTGCAATTGTTCTTCAAGATATTGGGCTCTCTTTCTGTAGGTCTCCAGCTCTTTTATTGTATGGCTCATCTTTTCTTCGACTTTGGAAAATTTCTCCTTTTGCTCCACACGGCAGTTTTCCTCCACTCTTAATTTCCTGTGCAGTTTCATCATATTTTCTTGATAGCGTTCCATCATGACTTTAAAGTTCTTCTGTAGGGTCTCATTCTCACTTTGCAGCTGTGCATTTTCTGACTGCAAGGATGCCTGTTCAGTCTGCAGACTTTTAAGGTGTTCTGTAAGGTCTTCCGTGGTTTTCTCCACTTCAGATGAGAAAGTACATTTTTGATTTATTCCTCCTTTGAAGATTTCTAAGGAGGCCTTTAGCTTATCACCATAAACCAGGTTCCTCAAAGATCCTTTGGACTCATCCTCCAAGTGAGCACCAATTTCGGGTTCACTCGTCTTTCCCAGTTCCAGGTGACCACCATCACTTTGGGCTCCCAGGCTTGGAGAAGATCTATCCTTCATCTTCAGCAAGCATTCACTCAGAGCCTCCATGTGATTTTCTGTGTCCCTTAGAACTTGTTCTCCAGCTACTTTAGAGTCCTCTAATATGATTTTTGCTTTATATTGGACACCTCCTTGTTGCCTCTGTGCTTCAGCTTCTCCTTGTATTGTTGGTCTCTGCGTTGCCGGAACTAGGGATCCTTCATTCAAAACCTCTTTGATTGCCAGCATCAGTTCTTCCTCATTCACTTGAAAGAGTCTCCAGTTTGTTTTAGCTTCAGCTATTTGTGATCTGAGGGATTCAGATTCACCTTGGAGGGACTGTATCCTTCTTGATAGATGCGCCATTGTTTCATCTTGTTGACCATGTTGAGCCTTCTGTGCTTTGAGCTCTTCTTCTAGAAAGAGCATTTCAACGCCATGGCTGGATTCGGGCCTATGGAGCTTTTCGTCGGTTGCCTCCAGCTGTTGTGCTTCTCTTGAACCCTTCTCAAACCTGCAATCCTTTAAAGATGATTCTAAGCCTTCATGTTCTTTTTCAACAAGGCTCACTTTTTCAAGAAGTCCACATTTTGCCTCAATAAGTCCAGCAAGATTTAGAGCCAGCCTTTTTTCTCTTCCGACGTAAAGCCTGCTACGAACAAACTGAAAACCTCTCCAGAAAAGTGAGAGAACACCAAAAAATCCAAGAGCTGTACACATCACCAACTCCCAAGGAAAGCCATAAGGAAGATGGCCTGGCTTCATGTCTTCGGACAATGCTGCCACAACCCTGGGTGCTTCTTCCAGAACCACCCACTAGGATGGCTGAGAGGCAGCCCTTGGCTCCTCCATCACGCCAAGACAGCTTTGGCTCTTGCCACCACAACCACAGCCTGCCCAGGCAGGCCAACACAGGCTGTGGACACTCAGGTGTTTGGTCAGGAACTCCAACCTGCACCAGGCAACGGAGCAGACCACTGTGATCCCCTTCAGGGGCTGAGCGTATGGTGGGTGGTGGGCGTATGGCGGTGGGAGCCATGATCAAAGGCTCCCAGGAGCCTTGTTGTGCTCAACTGCCCATCAGGGGAGTCTTGTCCGCTTCCCTACCCAGTGCATCCTCATGTGCCACAGGTTTAGGTCCCTCCCACTCCAGCCAGAGAGAATTCCTCTCCATGCCACCCACCCCTTGATTTGGTTTAGGCCAGGCCAAGGCGGGGTTAGTAGGAAGATTCCATCCAGTCATAATAACATTCAGTTTGATGTCACACAAATTCTAAAGCTGACTAAACTGTTCAAACAGCTTTTATGGCCTCTATTGGTCTTTGTGTCCCTTGCCTTTTGTTTGAGTGACTCAGTCCTTTCCCTTCCCTTGTGCTCTCCCTATTTCCTACCTTCCTTGCTTCCTTCCTCCCTTCCTGGGTTTTCTCCTTTTCTTCTTCCTTCTTTTCTACCTCCCTGCATCCCTCCAACTTTGCCTTCCTCCCTTCCAACTTTCTCTCTCCCTTCCCTCCCTTTTCTTTTCTTGCAAGTGTTTGGGGTGAAAGTCCATGGCAGGCCAGCCCCAAGCTAGGCAAGGTCACTGCCACTGAGCTACATCATCCGCAGACCTGCTGCCACTTCCTATGCAAGTAACTTGAATTATCTCTAAAGAGAAACTCTCACATTAGTCTACTTTCAAAGTAATTTCAGAAGAGTTGCTAACATGGGCATAAATCAGGTATGACAAGTCATTTTTGAAAAGCACGGCACAGCTAATGTTCCTCCAAAGAAGGAGTTGAAAACTTAATTGGTTTTCAGGTCAGCATTTCTAGACTAGTACAAACCCTCCTAATCCTGATCTCTCCTTAGTCCTATGATTTCTTTAAGTGTCCCCTTTGATCCTGTTCATGGAGTCATGTGTACAGAAATTATACCTGGTTCTATTGAACTCTACTTAATTCTTTCTCACCTCTGTGCTCCTTTGGCCAAGTCACTCCTCAACACTTACTGTAACCCTTTCAATTTTTTGTCCATTTTCATTTAAAAAACTCTTTCAAAAATTGAACCATTTCGCATGCAGACACAGTCTTCTTGATCTGCTATTAATCCCCCACTACTGACATTGTAAGTTATTGAAATGTACACTTCCAGACCGTTTTCAGATTTTTGATTCCTGTATATCTATCTGTCTATCTATTTACAAACATCACATGGTATTCTGAAAGAATCGTTCTGCTTTTGGAGCTCTACATTGTGTTTTCCAGAAGCAGGCCTATTACACAGAGATGAATCCATGTTACCTAGATTGAGTTCAAACCGGAATGTGCACTCTGATTCCCATTATATTGTTCTACCTACTAATGGACAGTTCAGTTATATCCAGACCTCACCACCTCCCCCATTGAGTAAAACCCTTGTGAAGAGACATATAGATGCCTTTATGAACATATTGATAATTTTTCATGGCAGTGTTTTCCAAAAACCAGTTAGTAAAATCAATTGATTCCTTTGCAGCCTGAAATTACCTTCATTCCAGTTTACTGGTATAAGAACCGCAGTATATCAGCAACCATTCTCCAATAGAAGTTCAGGCAGAAGTCATTCTAGTTAACAAGCAGTGCCGGATCCTCCATGTATTTTACACAGCCCATGACGGGGGACATCCGTCCATTCGTTTAGAACAACTGATGTTTTATGCTGGCAATTTAGGTTTATTTAAAGGAGTGATTAGAAAACAGGTGAGACAGACTGATTAGATTCAGTATGTATGTTGGCTTTGTTTTTCTAGGCCTGAAGTTTTCACATTTCAATTAATTGTAGGTTAAGTATCAGGCAGATTCTTCACTGGGCTTCAAATGTGATAAAGTTGCTTCTTATTTTTAAGAAGGCCGTTGCAATCCTGCATTTATTTTACACCTCAGTGCTTGTTTTACACACAAGCACACACACCCACACACCACACACATCAACACACACACAAACACATAATTAGAGCACATTTAACACTCAAATAAAGCTTTACCTACTGATTCATAACTAGCGTATTTTTTTAATAAGTATTGTGTCTTGGTCTCTACTGGGGAAACATGTTTCAATGTGAGTTCTCTGGTTTGTTGTAGGGCAGTGAACGTTCACTTGTTGGCAATGATATAGAAATGGGGAGTAAGAGTTTAAAAGTTTTTACAGTAGGTAGGCAGAGTCAGAGTATGGAATCTAAGAATAAGAAATTGGGGAATTTCCTCTTTGTTTCTTCATTTCAACCTCCTAATAATTCATGTATATTTTCCAAAAGTCTCCCAGAAAACAAGGACTAGGTCAATCCACATATCAGTGAACCATAGCAGAATGCGATTCTGAGTTTCATATAAACAGTCATAAAATCAAAAAGACAGGTGCTGGGGTTTTGGCTCAGCACTAGAGTGCTGGCTTCACACTTTCAAAGGTCCTGAGTTGGATCCCCAACACCATACGTGAAAGGAATGAATGAACCAATGCATGAGTGTATGATGAATGAATTAAAGGTATAAGGAGGAGGAGGAAGAGGAGGAGGAGGAGGAGAAATAGAAGAAGATGATGAGAAATTTGACAGAAGGGAAAAAGGGGAGGAGAGTGAGTTTAAAGTGTGGTTTCCAATTCCCAAACGTTAAATTACAGCAGACGGGATAGAGAGAGAAGGTGGGAGGGCAGGAGAGGGGTATAGTAGAGGCTAGAAAAGGTAGCAGAATACAACAGTTACTAACATGGCATTTTGTAAAAACGTGGATGTGTAAACAATGTGATTGCGCAATCTGTATATGGGGTCAAAATGGGAGTTCATAACTCACTTGAATCTAATGTAGGAAATATGGTATCTCAAGAGCTACGTAAGGTTTTAAGCAACCAATATAAAAAAGAGGTCTTCATTTTTCTTTGTAGTTGAGATCTCCTGTTTCCTTGACATGTTTTGTTGTGTTCTCTCCTTTAGTCCTCCCATGCTCTAGTTATTCTGATATGGAAAAACTAGCTGAAATGCCCAACCAGTCTCTAAATCAGTGACACTTTTTCATTAAGCCTAAAGTCACTTTACAATTGCTACAGTCATACTAAATACACTTCTTTGTTTGGAGTTTAAAAGATATTTCCATCAGCTAGATTACAAGGACCTAGAACTCCCATTCTTGTTTATGTAAGAGTGGCTTCATCAGATTAAATGCCGTTCTCTGGAATAACATAAAATAGGAATAATTTACTCATAAGATTCTTACGTAAACCATCTTTATTTACAAAATACTATCTTAAGAATTATTGTTTCATTGAGCTTCAATTGGAGCCAAAGTATAGTCAATTACTGAACTAAAAGCAGTTACTTAAAAACTAAAAATGAGATATAAGTCAAATTACATTTGAAGAGAGAGCAACAGCATGAGGTTTCTTGTTTGGTTCTGGATGTTGAGTAACAGGCTCATTTGCAGGTGGAAGGAACCCTTCAGGCAACTCACTTGTACTTTCAGAATGGGGGTGAAGAGGGCTGAATTCCAGCTCTTGGGGGAAGATTTTCTGAGGAAAACCCCCTCCCTGCATAGACACTTCGCATTGGAAATGGAGTGGGTGGCGGGTCAGGTGGAAAATAATCTCCAGGTTCCCAGACAAGTTTCCTGGGAGAGGTGGAGGAAAAAAAAGGTCCTCTTCTCATGAACTGACTCCTTGGGTCAACTGGAAACAAGGCACCTCTGACTGGAGGGAAAGGAGCCAACACAGAGCCAGAGCCAGTTGCTTGGTTTTCAGCATGGAGAGGTGAATCAGGCACATCAGAGTCCAAAGGAGGCATATTAGGAATTCTGTGTTCTGCTGGTCCCGATGCTCTACCACAATTTGAGTAAAACCTATCTTGCCTTTGTAGAGGAAGACGTGCATCAGAAGAATATGGTTGGCCTGGCGGAGGGATCATCAGCCTGCTGGCCTGTTCCCCTGGAGGAGAGAGGGGCCCAGTCTGAGAAGGTGCTCTCTGAAAATCAGTGAACTTATGACAGCTGGATTCTCTTCCTTTACTGCTAGTCGCATGGTCCAGAGGATTCTCCAGGGCCCCTTGACCCTCTTCCTCCTCCCACTGGAGTGAAAGGTGAGAGTGTGAGTGGACCACTCTTTTCAAAATGAGGAGGTCTCCTTTCAGATGAAGGGTGACCTATTGGTGAGGGCCCATTTGGAGAAGGCTTTCTGCCCATTGCTGAGTTGGAAACATCCAGTGCATCATAGGGATCTTTTTCTACAAGTTCAAATCTAAGCTCCTTCTCAGTTAATTTCTGTCTGTTGCGTGCATTTTGTTTCCTGAAATAACTGAGGTTTCTTTCAGCAATCCGAGCTGCCAACTCACTAGCATGTGCTTCTTTCTCGGAGGAAATAATCTTCCCCAGACAGGAACGAATGGTACTCTGCAATTGTTCTTCAAGATATTGGGCTCTCTTTCTGTAGGTCTCCAGCTCTTTTATTGTATGGCTCATCTTTTCTTCGACTTTGGAAAATTTCTCCTTTTGCTCCACACGGCAGTTTTCCTCCACTCTTAATTTCCTGTGCAGTTTCATCATATTTTCTTGATAGCGTTCCATCATGACTTTAAAGTTCTTCTGTAGGGTCTCATTCTCACTTTGCAGCTGTGCATTTTCTGACTGCAAGGATGCCTGTTCAGTCTGCAGACTTTTAAGGTGTTCTGTAAGGTCTTCCGTGGTTTTCTCCACTTCAGATGAGAAAGTACATTTTTGATTTATTCCTCCTTTGAAGATTTCTAAGGAGGCCTTTAGCTTATCACCATAAACCAGGTTCCTCAAAGATCCTTTGGACTCATCCTCCAAGTGAGCACCAATTTCGGGTTCACTCGTCTTTCCCAGTTCCAGGTGACCACCATCACTTTGGGCTCCCAGGCTTGGAGAAGATCTATCCTTCATCTTCAGCAAGCATTCACTCAGAGCCTCCATGTGATTTTCTGTGTCCCTTAGAACTTGTTCTCCAGCTACTTTAGAGTCCTCTAATATGATTTTTGCTTTATATTGGACACCTCCTTGTTGCCTCTGTGCTTCAGCTTCTCCTTGTATTGTTGGTCTCTGCGTTGCCGGAACTAGGGATCCTTCATTCAAAACCTCTTTGATTGCCAGCATCAGTTCTTCCTCATTCACTTGAAAGAGTCTCCAGTTTGTTTTAGCTTCAGCTATTTGTGATCTGAGGGATTCAGATTCACCTTGGAGGGACTGTATCCTTCTTGATAGATGCGCCATTGTTTCATCTTGTTGACCATGTTGAGCCTTCTGTGCTTTGAGCTCTTCTTCTAGAAAGAGCATTTCAACGCCATGGCTGGATTCGGGCCTATGGAGCTTTTCGTCGGTTGCCTCCAGCTGTTGTGCTTCTCTTGAACCCTTCTCAAACCTGCAATCCTTTAAAGATGATTCTAAGCCTTCATGTTCTTTTTCAACAAGGCTCACTTTTTCAAGAAGTCCACATTTTGCCTCAATAAGTCCAGCAAGATTTAGAGCCAGCCTTTTTTCTCTTCCGACGTAAAGCCTGCTACGAACAAACTGAAAACCTCTCCAGAAAAGTGAGAGAACACCAAAAAATCCAAGAGCTGTACACATCACCAACTCCCAAGGAAAGCCATAAGGAAGATGGCCTGGCTTCATGTCTTCGGACAATGCTGCCACAACCCTGGGTGCTTCTTCCAGAACCACCCACTAGGATGGCTGAGAGGCAGCCCTTGGCTCCTCCATCACGCCAAGACAGCTTTGGCTCTTGCCACCACAACCACAGCCTGCCCAGGCAGGCCAACACAGGCTGTGGACACTCAGGTGTTTGGTCAGGAACTCCAACCTGCACCAGGCAACGGAGCAGACCACTGTGATCCCCTTCAGGGGCTGAGCGTATGGTGGGTGGTGGGCGTATGGCGGTGGGAGCCATGATCAAAGGCTCCCAGGAGCCTTGTTGTGCTCAACTGCCCATCAGGGGAGTCTTGTCCGCTTCCCTACCCAGTGCATCCTCATGTGCCACAGGTTTAGGTCCCTCCCACTCCAGCCAGAGAGAATTCCTCTCCATGCCACCCACCCCTTGATTTGGTTTAGGCCAGGCCAAGGCGGGGTTAGTAGGAAGATTCCATCCAGTCATAATAACATTCAGTTTGATGTCACACAAATTCTAAAGCTGACTAAACTGTTCAAACAGCTTTTATGGCCTCTATTGGTCTTTGTGTCCCTTGCCTTTTGTTTGAGTGACTCAGTCCTTTCCCTTCCCTTGTGCTCTCCCTATTTCCTACCTTCCTTGCTTCCTTCCTCCCTTCCTGGGTTTTCTCCTTTTCTTCTTCCTTCTTTTCTACCTCCCTGCATCCCTCCAACTTTGCCTTCCTCCCTTCCAACTTTCTCTCTCCCTTCCCTCCCTTTTCTTTTCTTGCAAGTGTTTGGGGTGAAAGTCCATGGCAGGCCAGCCCCAAGCTAGGCAAGGTCACTGCCACTGAGCTACATCATCCGCAGACCTGCTGCCACTTCCTATGCAAGTAACTTGAATTATCTCTAAAGAGAAACTCTCACATTAGTCTACTTTCAAAGTAATTTCAGAAGAGTTGCTAACATGGGCATAAATCAGGTATGACAAGTCATTTTTGAAAAGCACGGCACAGCTAATGTTCCTCCAAAGAAGGAGTTGAAAACTTAATTGGTTTTCAGGTCAGCATTTCTAGACTAGTACAAACCCTCCTAATCCTGATCTCTCCTTAGTCCTATGATTTCTTTAAGTGTCCCCTTTGATCCTGTTCATGGAGTCATGTGTACAGAAATTATACCTGGTTCTATTGAACTCTACTTAATTCTTTCTCACCTCTGTGCTCCTTTGGCCAAGTCACTCCTCAACACTTACTGTAACCCTTTCAATTTTTTGTCCATTTTCATTTAAAAAACTCTTTCAAAAATTGAACCATTTCGCATGCAGACACAGTCTTCTTGATCTGCTATTAATCCCCCACTACTGACATTGTAAGTTATTGAAATGTACACTTCCAGACCGTTTTCAGATTTTTGATTCCTGTATATCTATCTGTCTATCTATTTACAAACATCACATGGTATTCTGAAAGAATCGTTCTGCTTTTGGAGCTCTACATTGTGTTTTCCAGAAGCAGGCCTATTACACAGAGATGAATCCATGTTACCTAGATTGAGTTCAAACCGGAATGTGCACTCTGATTCCCATTATATTGTTCTACCTACTAATGGACAGTTCAGTTATATCCAGACCTCACCACCTCCCCCATTGAGTAAAACCCTTGTGAAGAGACATATAGATGCCTTTATGAACATATTGATAATTTTTCATGGCAGTGTTTTCCAAAAACCAGTTAGTAAAATCAATTGATTCCTTTGCAGCCTGAAATTACCTTCATTCCAGTTTACTGGTATAAGAACCGCAGTATATCAGCAACCATTCTCCATTAGTAGTTCAGGCAGAAGTCATTCTAGTTAACAAGCAGTGCCGGATCCTCCATGTATTTTACACAGCCCATGACGGGGGACATCCGTCCATTCGTTTAGAACAACTGATGTTTTATGCTGGCAATTTAGGTTTATTTAAAGGAGTGATTAGAAAACAGGTGAGACAGACTGATTAGATTCAGTATGTATGTTGGCTTTGTTTTTCTAGGCCTGAAGTTTTCACATTTCAATTAATTGTAGGTTAAGTATCAGGCAGATTCTTCACTGGGCTTCAAATGTGATAAAGTTGCTTCTTATTTTTAAGAAGGCCGTTGCAATCCTGCATTTATTTTACACCTCAGTGCTTGTTTTACACACAAGCACACACACCCACACACCACACACATCAACACACACACAAACACATAATTAGAGCACATATAACACTCAAATAAAGCTTTACCTACTAATTCATAACTAGGGTATTTTTTTAATAAGTATTGTGTCTTGGTCTCTACTGGGGAAACATGTTTCAATGTGAGTTCTCTGGTTTGTTGTAGGGCAGTGAACGTTCACTTGTTGGCAATGATATAGAAATGGGGAGTAAGAGTTTAAAAGTTTTTACAGTAGGTAGGCAGAGTCAGAGTATGGAATCTAAGAATAAGAAATTGGGGAATTTCCTCTTTGTTTCTTCATTTCAACCTCCTAATAATTCATGTATATTTTCCAAAAGTCTCCCAGAAAACAAGGACTAGGTCAATCCACATATCAGTGAACCATAGCAGAATGCGATTCTGAGTTTCATATAAACAGTCATAAAATCAAAAAGACAGGTGCTGGGGTTTTGGCTCAGCACTAGAGTGCTGGCTTCACACTTTCAAAGGTCCTGAGTTGGATCCCCAACACCATACGTGAAAGGAATGAATGAACCAATGCATGAGTGTATGATGAATGAATTAAAGGTATAAGGAGGAGGAGGAAGAGGAGGAGGAGGAGGAGAAATAGAAGAAGATGATGAGAAATTTGACAGAAGGGAAAAAGGGGAGGAGAGTGAGTTTAAAGTGTGGTTTCCAATTCCCAAACGTTAAATTACAGCAGACGGGATAGAGAGAGAAGATGGGAGGGCAGGAGAGGGGGGATAGTAGAGGCTAGAAAAGGTAGCAGAATACAACAGTTACTAACATGGCATTTTGTAAAAACGTGGATGTGTAAACAATGTGATTGCGCAATCTGTATATGGGGTCAAAATGGGAGTTCATAACTCACTTGAATCTAATGTAGGAAATATGGTATCTCAAGAGCTACGTAAGGTTTTAAGGAACCAATATAAAAAAGAGGTCTTCATTTTTCTTTGTAGTTGAGATCTCCTGTTTCCTTGACATGTTTAGTTGTGTTCTCTCCTTTAGTCCTCCCATGCTCTAGTTATTCTGATATGGAAAAACTAGCTGAAATGCCCAACCAGTCTCTAAATCAGTGACACTTTTTCATTAAGCCTAAAGTCACTTTACAATTGCTACAGTCATACTAAATACACTTCTTTGTTTGGAGTTTAAAAGATATTTCCATCAGCTAGATTACAAGGACCTAGAACTCCCATTCTTGTTTATGTAAGAGTGGCTTCATCAGATTAAATGACGTTCTCTGGAATAACATAAAATAGGAATAATTTACTCATAAGATTCTTACGTAAACCATCTGAATTTACAAAATACTATCTTAAGAATTATTGTTTCATTGAGCTTCAATTGGAGCCAAAGTATAGTCAATTACTGAACTAAAAGCAGTTACTTAAAAACTAAAAATGTGATATAAGTCAAATTACATTTGAAGAGAGAGCAACAGCATGAGGTTTCTTGTTTGGTTCTGGATGTTGAGTAACAGGCTCATTTGCAGGTGGAAGGACCCCTTCAGGCAACTCACTTGTACTTTCAGAATGGGGGTGAAGAGGGCTGAATTCCAGCTCTTGGGGGAAGATTTTGTGAGGAAAACCCCCTCCCTGCATAGACACTTCGCATTGGAAATGGAGTGGGTGGCGGATCAGGTGGAAAATAATCTCCAGGTTCCCAGACAAGTTTCCTGGGAGAGGTGGAGGAAAAAAAAGGTCCTCTTCTCATGAACTGACTCCTTGGGTCAACTGGAAACAAGGCACCTCTGACTGGAGCGAAAGGTGCCAACACAGAGCCAGAGCCAGTTGCTTGGTTTTCAGCATGAAGAGGTGAATCAGGCACATCAGAGTCCAAAGGAGGCATATTAGGAATTCTGTGTTCTGCTGGTCCTGATGCTCTACCACAATTTGAGTAAAACCTATCTTGCCTTTGTAGAGGAAGACGTGCATCAGAAGAATATGGTTGGCCTGGCGGAGGGATCATCAGCCTGCTGGCCTGTTCCCCTGGAGGAGAGAGGGGCCCAGTCTGAGAAGGTGCTCTCTGAAAATCAGTGAACTTATGACAGCTGGATTCTCTTCCTTTACTGCTAGTCGCATGGTCCAGAGGATTCTCCAGGGCCCCTTGACCCTCTTCCTCCTCCCACTGGAGTGAAAGGTGAGAGTGTGAGTGGACCACTCTTTTCAAAATGAGGAGGTCTCCTTTCAGATGAAGGGTGACCTATTGGTGAGGGCCCATTTGGAGAAGGCTTTCTGCCCATTGCTGAGTTGGAAACATCCAGTGCATCATAGGGATCTTTTTCTACAAGTTCAAATCTAAGCTCCTTCTCAGTTAATTTCTGTCTGTTGCGTGCATTTTGTTTCCTGAAATAACTGAGGTTTCTTTCAGCAATCCGAGCTGCCAACTCACTAGCATGTGCTTCTTTCTCAGAGGAAATCATCTTCCCCAGACAGGAACGAATGGTACTCTGCAATTGTTCTTCAAGATATTGGGCTCTCTTTCTGGAGGTCTCCAGCTCTTTTATTGTATGGCTCATCTTTTCTTCGACTTTGGAAAGTTTCTCCTTTTGCTCCACACGGCAGTTTTCCTCCACTCTTAATTTCCTGTGCAGTTTCATCATATTTTCTTGATAGCGTTCCATCATGACTTTAAAGTTCTGCTGTAGGGTCTCATTCTCACTTTGCAGCTGTGCATTTTCTGACTGCAAGGATGCCTGTTCAGTCTGCAGACTTTTAAGGTGTTCTGTAAGGTCTTCCGTGGTTTTCTCCACTTCAGATGAGAAAGTACATTTTTGATTTATTCCTCCTTCCAAGATTTCTAAGGAGGCCTTTAGCTTATCACCATAAACCAGGTTCCTCAAAGATCCTTTGGACTCATCCTCCAAGTGAGCACCAATTTCGGGTTCACTCGTCTTTCCCAGTTCCAGGTGACCACCATCACTTTGGGCTCCCAGGCTTGGAGAAGATCTATCCTTCATCTTCAGCAAGCATTCACTCAGAGACTCCATGTGATTTTCTGTGTCCCTTAGAACTTGTTCTCCAGCTACTTTAGAGTCCTCTAATATGATTTTTGCTTTATATTGGACACCTCCTTGTTCTCTCTGTGCTTCAGCTTCTCCTTGTATTGTTGGTCTCTGCGTTGGCGGAAGTAGGGATCCTTCATTCAAAACCTCTTTGATTGCCAGCTTCAGTTCTTCCTCATTCACTTGAAAGAGTCTCCAGTTTGTTTTAGCTTCAGCTATTTGTGATCTGAGGGATTCAGATTCACCTTGGAGGGACTGCATCCTTCTTGATAGATGCGCCATCGTTTCATCCTGTTGACCATGTTGAGCCTTCTGTGCTTTGAGCTCTTCTTCTAGAAAGAGCATTTCAACGCCATGGCTGGATTCGGGCCTATGCAGCTTTTCGTCGGTTGCCTCCAGCTGTTGTGCTTCTCTTGAACCCTTCTCAAACCTGCAATCCTTTAAAGATGATTCTAAGCCTTCATGTTCTTTTTCAACAAGGCTCACTTTTTCAAGAAGTCCACATTTTGCCTCAATAAGTCCAGCAAGATTTAGAGCCAGCCTTTTTTCTCTTCCCACGTAAAGCCTGCTACGAACCAGCTGAAAACCTCTCCAGAAAAGTGAGAGAACACCAAAAAATCCAAGAGCTGTACACATCACCAACTCCCAAGGAAAGCCATAAGGAAGATGGCCTGGCTTCATGTCTTTGGACAATGCTGCCAAAACCCTGGGTGCTTCTTCCAGAACCACCGACTAGGATGGCTGAGAGGCAGCCCTTGGCTCCTCCATCACGCCAAGACAGCTTTGGCTCTTGCCACCACAACCACAGCCTGCCCAGGCAGGCCAACACAGGCTGTGGACACTCAGGTGTTTGGTCAGGAACTCCAACCTGCACCAGGCAACGGAGCAGACCACTGTGATCCTTTTCAGGGGCTGAGAGTATGGTGGGTGGTGGGCGTATGGCGGTGGGAGCCATGATCAAAGGCTCCCAGGAGCCTTGTTGTGCTCAACTGCCCATCAGGGGAGTCTTGTCCGCTTCCCTACCCAGTGCATCCTCATGTGCCACAGCTTTAGGTCCCTCCCACTCCAGCCAGAGAGAATTCCTCTCCATGCCACCCACACCTTGATTTGGTTTAGGACAGGCCAAGGCGGGGTTAGTAGGAAGATTCCATCCAGTCATAATAACATTCAGTTTGATGTCACTCAAATTCTAAAGCTGACTAAACTGTTCAAACAGCTTTTATGGCCTCTATTGGTCTTTGTGTCCCTTGCCTTTTGTTTGAGTGACTCAGTCCTTTCCCTGCCCTTGTGCTCTCCCTATTTCCTACCTTCCTTGCTTCCTTCCTCCCTTCCTGGGTTTTCTCCTTTTCTTCTTCCTTCTTTTCTACCTCCCTGCATCCCTCCAACTTTGCCTTCCTCCCTTCCAACTTTCTCTCTCCCTTCCCTCCCTTTTCTTTTCTTGCAAGTGTTTGGGGTGAAAGTCCATGGCAGGCCAGCCCCAAGCTAGGCAAGGTCACTGCCACTGAGCTACAACATCCGCAGACCTGCTGCCACTTCCTATGCAAGTAACTTGAATTATCTCTAAAGAGAAACTCTCACATTAGTCTACTTTCAAAGTAATTTCAGAAGAGTTGCTAACATGGGCATAAATCAGGTATGACAAGTCATTTTTGAAAAGCACGGCACAGCTAATGTTCCTCCAAAGAAGGAGTTGAAACCTTAATTGGTTTTCAGGTCAGCATTTCTAGACTAGTACAAACCCTCCTAATCCTGATCTCTCCTTAGTCCTATGATTTCTTTAAGTGTCCCCTTTGATCCTGTTCATGGAGTCATGTGTACAGAAATTATACCTGGTTCTATTGAACTCTACTTAATTCTTTCTCACCTCTGCGCTCCTTTGGCCAAGTCACTCCTCAACACTTACTGTAACCCTTTCAATTTTTTGTCCATTTTCATTTAAAAAACTCTTTCAAAAATTGAACCATTTCGCATGCAGACACAGTCTTCTTGATCTGCTATTAATCCCCCACTACTGACATTGTAAGTTACTGAAATGTACACTTCCAGACCGTTTTCAGATTTTTGATTCCTGTATATCTATCTGTCTATCTATTTACAAACATCACATGGTATTCTGAAAGAATCGTTCTGCTTTTGGAGCTCTACATTGTGTTTTCCAGAAGCAGGCCTATTACACAGAGATGAATCCATGTTACCTAGATTGAGTTCAAACTGGAATGTGCACTCTGATTCCCATTATATTGTTCTACCTACTAATGGACAGTTCAGTTATATCCAGACCTCACCACCTCCCCCATTGAGTAAAACCCTTGTGAAGAGACATGTAGATGCCTTTAGGAACATATTGATAATTTTTCAATGCAGTGTTTTCCAAAAACCAGTTAGTAAAATCAATTGATTCCTTTGCAGCCTGAAATTACCTTCATTCCAGTTTACTGGTATAAGAACCGCAGTATATCAGCAACCATTCTCCAATAGTAGTTCAGGCAGAAGTCATTCTAGATAACAAGCAGTGCCGGATCCTCCATGTATTTTACACAGCCCATGACGGGGGACATCCGTCCATTCGTTTAGAACAACTGATGTTTTATGCTGGCAATTTAGGTTTATTTAAAGGAGTGATTAGAAAACAGGTGAGACAGACTGATTAGATTCAGTATGTATGTTGGCTTTGTTTTTCTAGGCCTGAAGTTTTCACATTTCAATTAATTGTAGGTTAAGTATCAGGCAGATTCTTCACTGGGCTTCAAATGTGATAAAGTTGCTTCTTATTTTTAAGAAGGCTGTTGCAATCCTGCATTTATTTTACACCTCAGTGCTTGTTTTACACACAAGCACACACACCCACACACCACACACATCAACACACACACAAACACATAATTAGAGCACATATAACACTCAAATAAAGCTTTACCTACTAATTCATAACTAGGGTATTTTTTTAATAAGTATTGTGTCTTAGTCTCTACTGGGGAAACATGTTTCAATGTGAGTTCTCTGGTTTGTTGTAGGGCAGTGAACGTTCACTTGTTGGCAATGATATAGAAATGGGGAGTAAGAGTTTAAAAGTTTTTACAGTAGGTAGGCAGAGTCAGAGAATGGAATCTAAGAATAAGAAATTGGGGAATTTCCTCTTTGTTTCTTCATTTCAACCTCCTAATAATTCATGTATATTTTCCAAAAGTCTCCCAGAAAACAAGGACTAGGTCAATCCACATATCAGTGAACCATAGCAGAATGCGATTCTGAGTTTCATATAAACAGTCATAAAATCAAAAAGACAGGTGCTGGGGTTTTGGCTCAGCACTAGAGTGCTGGCTTCACACTTTCAAAGGTCCTGAGTTGGATCCCCAACACCATACGTGAAAGGAATGAATGAACCAATTCATGAGTGTATGATGAATGAATTAAAGGTATAAGGAGGAGGAGGAAGAGGAGGAGGAGGAGGAGGAGAAATAGAAGAAGATGATGAGAAATTTGACAGAAGGGAAAAAGGGGAGGAGAGTGAGTTTAAAGTGTGGTTTCCAATTCCCAAACGTTAAATTACAGCAGACGGGATAGAGAGAGAAGATGGGAGGGCAGGAGAGGGGGGATAGTAGAGGCTAGAAAAGGTAGCAGAATACAACAGTTACTAACATGGCATTTTGTAAAAACGTGGATGTGTAAACAATGTGATTGCGCAATCTGTATATGGGGTCAAAATGGGAGTTCATAACTCACTTGAATCTAATGTAGGAAATATGGTATCTCAAGAGCTACATAAGGTTTTAAGCAACCAATATAAAAAAGAGGTCTTCATTTTTCTTTGTAGTTGAGATCTCCTGTTTCCTTGACATGTTTAGTTGTGTTCTCTCCTTTAGTCCTCCCATGCTCTAGTTATTCTGATATGGAAAAACTAGCTGAAATGCCCAACCAGTCTGTAAATCAGTGACACTTTTTCATTAAGATTAAAGTCACTTTACAATTGCTACAGTCATACTAAATACACTTCTTTTTTTGGAGTTTAAAAGATATTTCCATCAGCTAGATTACAAGGACCTAGAACTCCCATTCTTGTTTATGTAAGAGTGGCTTCATCAGATTAAATGCCGTTCTCTGGAATAACATAAAATAGGAATAATTTACTCATAAGATTCTTACATAAACCATCTTTATTTACAAAATACTATCTTAAGAATTATTGTTTCATTGAGCTTCAATTGGAGCCAAAGTATAGTCAATTACTGAACTAAAAGCAGTTACTTAAAAACTAAAAATGAGATATAAGTCAAATTACATTTGAAGAGAGAGCAACAGCATGAGGTTTCTTGTTTGGTTCTGGATGTTGAGTAACAGGCTCATTTGCAGGTGGAAGGAACCCTTCAGGCAACTCACTTGTACTTTCAGAATGGGGGTGAAGAGGGCTGAATTCCAGCTCTTGGGGGAAGATTTTCTGAGGAAAACCCCCTCCCTGCATAGACACTTCGCATTGGAAATGGAGTGGGTGGCGGGTCAGGTGGAAAATAATCTCCAGATTCCCAGACAAGTTTCCTGGGAGAGGTGGATGAAAATAAAGGTCCTCTTCTCATGAACTGACTCCTTGGGTCAACTGGAAACAAGGCACCTCTGACTGGAGGGAAAGGTGCCAACACAGAGCCAGAGCCAGTTGCTTGGTTTTCAGCATGGAGAGGTGAATCAGGCACATCAGAGTCCAAAGGAGGCATATTAGGAATTCTGTGTTCTGCTGGTCCCGATGCTCTACCACAATTTGAGTAAAACCTATCTTGCCTTTGTAGAGGAAGACGTGCATCAGAAGAATATGGTTGGCCTGGCGGAGGGATCATCAGCCTGCTGGCCTGTTCCCCTGGAGGAGAGAGGGGCCCAGTCTGAGAAGGTGCTCTCTGAAAATCAGTGAACTTATGACAGCTGGATTCTCTTCCTTTACTGCTAGTCGCATGGTCCAGAGGATTCTCCAGGGCCCCTTGACCCTCTTCCTCCTCCCACTGGAGTGAAAGGTGAGAGTGTGAGTGGACCACTCTTTTCAAAATGAGGAGGTCTCCTTTCAGATGAAGGGTGACCTATTGGTGAGGGCCCATTTGGAGAAGGCTTTCTGCCCATTGCTGAGTTGGAAACATCCAGTGCATCATAGGGATCTTTTTCTACAAGTTCAAATCTAAGCTCCTTCTCAGTTAATTTCTGTCTGTTGCGTGCATTTTGTTTTCTGAAATAACTGAGGTTTCTTTCAGCAATCCGAGCTGCCAACTCACTAGCATCTGCTTCTTTCTCAGAGGAAATAATCTTCCCCAGACAGGAACGAATGGTACTCTGCAATTGTTCTTCAAGATATTGGGCTCTCTTTCTGTAGGTCTCCAGCTCTTTTATTGTATGGCTCATCTTTTCTTCGACTTTGGAAAGTTTCTCCTTTTGCTCCACACGGCAGTTTTCCTCCACTCTTAATTTCCTGTGCAGTTTCATCATATTTTCTTGATAGCGTTCCATCATGACTTTAAAGTTCTTCTGTAGGGTCTCATTCTCACTTTGCAGCTGTGCATTTTCGGACTGCAAGGATGCCTGTTCAGTCTGCAGACTTTTAAGGTGTTCTGTAAGGTCTTCCGTGGTTTTCTCCACTTCAGATGAGAAAGTACATTTTTGATTTCTTCCTCCTTCCAAGATTTCTAAGGAGGCCTTTAGCTTATCACCATAAACCAGGGTCCTCAAAGCTCCTTTGGACTCATCCTCCAAGTGAGCACCAATTTCGGGTTCACTCGTCTTTCCCAGTTCCAGGTGACCACCATCCCTTTGTGCTCCCAGGCTTGGAGAAGATCTATCCTTCATCTTCAGCAAGCATTCACTCAGAGACTCCATGTGATTTTTTGTGTCCCTTAGAACTTGTTCTCCAGCTACTTTAGAGTCCTCTAATATGATTTTTGCTTTATATTGGACACCTCCTTGTTCCCTCTGTGCTTCAGCTTCTCCTTGTATTGTTGGTCTCAGCGTTGGCAGAAGTAGGGATCCTTCATTCAAAACCTCTTTGATTGCCAGCTTCAGTTCTTCCTCATTCACTTGAAAGAGTCTCCAGTTTGTTTTAGCTTCAGCTATTTGTGATCTGAGGGATTCAGATTCACCTTGGAGGGACTGTATCCTTCTTGATAGATGCGCCATCGTTTCATCCTGTTGACCATGTTGAGCCTTCTGTGCTTTGAGCTCTTCTTCTAGAAAGAGCATTTCAACGCCATGGCTGGATTTGGGCCTATGCAGCTTTTCGCCAGTTGCCTCCAGCTGTTGTGCTTCTCTTGAACACTTCTCAAACCTGCAATCCTTTAAAGATGATTCTAAGCCTTCATGTTCTTTTTCAACAAGGCTCACTTTTTCAAGAAGTCCACATTTTGCCTCAATAAGTCCAGCAAGATTTAGAGCCAGCCTTTTTTCTCTTCCCACGTAAAGCCTGCTACGAACCGACTGAAAACCTCTCCAGAAAAGTGAGAGAACAGCAAAAAATCCAAGAGCTGTACACATCACCAACTCCCAAGGAAAGCCATAAGGAAGATGGCCTGGCTTCATGTCTTCGGACAATGCTGCCACAACCCTGGGTACTTCTTCCAGAACCACCGACTAGGATGGCTGAGAGGCAGCCCTTGGCTCCTCCATCACGCCAAGACAGCTTTGGCTCTTGCCACCACAACCACAGCCTGCCCAGGCAGGCCAACACAGGCTGTGGACACTCAGGTGTTTGGTCAGGAACTCCAACCTGCACCAGGCAACGGAGCAGACCACTGTGATCCCCTTCAGGGGCTGAGCGTATGGTGGGTGGTGGGCGTATGGCGGTGGGAGCCATGATCAAAGGCTCCCAGGAGCCTTGTTGTGCTCAACTGCCCATCAGGGGAGTCTTGTCCGCTTCCCTACCCAGTGCATCCTCATGTGCCACAGGTTTCGGTCCCTCCCACTCCAGCCTGAGAGAATTCCTCTCCATGCCACCCACCCCTTGATTTGGTTTAGGCCAGGCCAAGGCGGGGTTAGTAGGAAGATTCCATCCAGTCATAATAACATTCAGTTTGATGTCACTCAAATTCTAAAGCTGACTAAACTGTTCAAACAGCTTTTATGGCCTCTATTGGTCTTTGTGTCCCTTGCCTTTTGTTTGAGTGACTCAGTCCTTTCCCTGCCCTTGTGCTCTCCCTATTTCCTACCTTCCTTGCTTCCTTCCTCCCTTCCTGGGTTTTCTCCTTTTCTTCTTCCTTCTTTTCTACCTCCCTGCATCCCTCCAACTTTGCCTTCCTCCCTTCCAACTTTCTCTCTCCCTTCCCTCCCTTTTCTTTTCTTGCAAGTGTTTGGGGTGGAAGTCCACGGCAGGCCAGCCCCAAGCTAGGCAAGGTCACTGCCACTGAGCTACAACATCCCCAGACCTGTTGCCACTTCCTATGCAAGTAACTTGAATTATCTCTAAAGAGAAACTCTCACATTAGTCTACTTTCAAAGTAATTTCAGAATAGTTGCTAACATGGGCATAAATCAGTTATGACAAGTCATTTTTGAAAAGCACGGCACAGCTAATGTTCCTCCAAAGAAGGAGTTGAAAACTTAATTGGTTTTCAGGTCAGCATTTCTAGACTAGTACAAACCCTCCTAATCCTGATCTCTCCTTAGTCCTATGATTTCTTTAAGTGTCCCCTTTGCTCCTGTTCATGGAGTCATGTGTACAGAAATTATACCTGGTTCTATTGAACTCTACTTAATTCTTTCTCACCTCTGTGCTCCTTTGGCCAAGTCATTCCTCAACACTTACTGTAACCCTTTCAATTTTTTGTCCATTTTCATTTAAAAAACTCTTTCAAAAATTGAACCATTTCGCATGCAGACACAGTCTTCTTGATCTGCTATTAATCCCCACTACTGACATTGTAAGTTATTGAAATGTACACTTCTAGACCGTTTTCAGATTTTTGATTCCTGTATATCTATCTGTCTATCTATTTACAAACATCACATGGTATTCTGAAAGAATCGTTCTGCTTTTGGAGCTCTACATTGTGTTTTCCAGAAGCAGGCCTATTACACAGAGATGAATCCATGTTACCTAGATTGAGTTCAAACCGGAATGTGCACTCTGATTCCCATTATATTGTTCTACCTACTAATGGACAGTTCAGTTATATCCAGACCTCACCACCTCCCCCATTGAGTAAAACCCTTGTGAAGAGACATGTAGATGCCTTTATGAACATATTGATAATTTTTCATGGCAGTGTTTTCCAAAAACCAGTTAGTAAAATCAATTGATTCCTTTGCAGCCTGAAATTACCTTCATTCCAGTTTACTGGTATAAGAACCGCAGTATATCAGCAACCATTCTCCAATAGTAGTTCTGTCAGAAGTCATTCTAGATAACAAGCAGTGCCGGATCCTCCATGTATTTTACACAGCCCATGACGGGGGACATCCGTCCATTCGTTTAGAACAACTGATGTTTTATGCTGGCAATTTAGGTTTATTTAAAGGAGTGATTAGAAAACAGGTGAGACAGACTGATTAGATTCAGTATGTATGTTGGCTTTGTTTTTCTAGGCCTGAAGTTTTCACATTTCAATTAATTGTAGGTTAAGTATCAGGCAGATTCTTCACTGGGCTTCAAATGTGATAAAGTTGCTTCTTATTTTTAAGAAGGCCGTTGCAATCCTGCATTTATTTTACACCTCAGTGCTTGTTTTACATACAAGCACACACACCCACACACCACACACATCAACACACACACAAACACATAATTAGAGCACATATAACACTCAAATAAAGCTTTACCTACTAATTCATAACTAGGGTATTTTTTTAATAAGTATTGTGTCTTAGTCTCTACTGGGGAAACATGTTTCAATGTGAGTTCTCTGGTTTGTTGTAGGGCAGTGAACGTTCACTTGTTGGCAATGATATAGAAATGGGGAGTAAGAGTTTAAAAGTTTTTACAGTAGGTAGGCAGAGTCAGAGAATGGAATCTAAGAATAAGAAATTGGGGAATTTCCTCTTTGTTTCTTCATTTCAACCTCCTAATAATTCATGTATATTTTCCAAAAGTCTCCCAGAAAACAAGGACTAGGTCAATCCACATATCAGTGAACCATAGCAGAATGCGATTCTGAGTTTCATATAAACAGTCATAAAATCAAAAAGACAGGTGCTGGGGTTTTGGCTCAGCACTAGAGTGCTGGCTTCACACTTTCAAAGGTCCTGAGTTGGATCCCCAACACCATACGTGAAAGGAATGAATGAACCAATTCATGAGTGTATGATGAATGAATTAAAGGTATAAGGAGGAGGAGGAAGAGGAGGAGGAGGAGGAGAAATAGAAGAAGATGATGAGAAATTTGACAGAAGGGAAAAAGGGGAGGAGAGTGAGTTTAAAGTGTGGTTTCCAATTCCCAAACGTTAAATTACAGCAGACGGGATAGAGAGAGAAGATGGGAGGGCAGGAGAGGGGGAATAGTAGAGGCTAGAAAAGGTAGCAGAATACAACAGTTACTAACATGGCATTTTGTAAAAACGTGGATGTGTAAACAATGTGATTGCGCAATCTGTATATGGGGTCAAAATGGGAGTTCATAACTCACTTGAATCTAATGTAGGAAATATGGTATCTCAAGAGCTACGTAAGGTTTTAAGGAACCAATATAAAAAAGAGGTCTTCATTTTTCTTTGTAGTTGAGATCTCCTGTTTCCTTGACATGTTTAGTTGTGTTCTCTCCTTTAGTCCTCCCATGCTCTAGTTATTCTGATATGGAAAAACTAGCTGAAATGCCCAACCAGTCTCTAAATCAGTGACACTTTTTCATTAAGCCTAAAGGCACTTTACAATTGCTACAGTCATACTAAATACACTTCTTTGTTTGGAGTTTAAAAGATATTTCCATCAGCTAGATTACAAGGACCTAGAACTCCCATTCTTGTTTATGTAAGAGTGGCTTCATCAGATTAAATGCCGTTCTCTGGAATAACATAAAACAGGAATAATTTACTCATAAGATTCTTACGTAAACCGTCTTTATTTACAAAATACTATCTTAAGAATTATTGTTTCATTGAGCTTCAATTGGAGCCAAAGTATAGTCAATTACTGAACTAAAAGCAGTTACTTAAAAACTAAAAATGAGATATAAGTCAAATTACATTTGAAGAGAGAGCAACAGCATGAGGTTTCTTGTTTGGTTCTGGATGTTGAGTAACAGGCTCATTTGCAGGTGGAAGGAACCCTTCAGGCAACTCACTTGTACTTTCAGAATGGGGGTGAAGAGGGCTGAATTCCAGCTCTTGGGGGAAGATTTTGTGAGGAAAACCCCCTCCCTGCATAGACACTTCGCATTGGAAATGGAGTGGGTGGCGGGTCAGGTGGAAAATAATCTCCAGGTTCCCAGACAAGTTTCCTGGGAGAGGTGGATGAAAATAAAGGTCCTCTTCTCATGAACTGACTCCTTGGGTCAACTGGAAACAAGGCACCTCTGACTGGAGGGAAAGGTGCCAACACAGAGCCAGAGCCAGTTGCTTGGTTTTCAGCATGGAGAGGTGAATCAGGCACATCAGAGTCCAAAGGAGGCATATTAGGAATTCTGTGTTCTGCTGGTCCCGATGCTCTACCACAATTTGAGTAAAACCTATCTTGCCTTTGTAGAGGAAGACGTGCATCAGAAGAATATGGTTGGCCTGGCGGAGGGATCATCAGCCTGCTGGCCTGTTCCCCTGGAGGAGAGAGGGGCCCAGTCTGAGAAGGTGCTCTCTGAAAATCAGTGAACTTATGACAGCTGGATTCTCTTCCTTTACTGCTAGTCGCATGGTCCAGAGGATTCTCCAGGGCCCCTTGACCCTCTTCCTCCTCCCACTGGAGTGAAAGGTGAGAGTGTGAGTGGACCACTCTTTTCAAAATGAGGAGGTCTCCTTTCAGATGAAGGGTGACCTATTGGTGAGGGCCCATTTGGAGAAGGCTTTCTGCCCATTGCTGAGTTGGAATCATCCAGTGCATCATAGGGATCTTTTTCTACAAGTTCAAATCTAAGCTCCTTCTCAGTTAATTTCTGTCTGTTGCGTGCATTTTGTTTTCTGAAATAACTGAGGTTTCTTTCAGCAATCCGAGCTGCCAACTCACTAGCATCTGCTTCTTTCTCAGAGGAAATAATCTTCCCCAGACAGGAACGAATGGTACTCTGCAATTGTTCTTCAAGATATTGGGCTCTCTTTCTGTAGGTCTCCAGCTCTTTTATTGTATGGCTCATCTTTTCTTCGACTTTGGAAAGTTTCTCCTTTTGCTCCACACGGCAGTTTTCCTCCACTCTTAATTTCCTGTGCAGTTTCATCATATTTTCTTGATAGCGTTCCATCATGACTTTAAAGTTCTTCTGTAGGGTCTCATTCTCACTTTGCAGCTGTGCATTTTCTGACTGCAAGGATGCCTGTTCAGTCTGCAGACTTTTAAGGTGTTCTGTAAGGTCTTCCGTGGTTTTCTCCACTTCAGATGAGAAAGTACATTTTTGATTTCTTCCTCCTTCCAAGATTTCTAAGGAGGCCTTTAGCTTATCACCATAAACCAGGGTCCTCAAAGCTCCTTTGGACTCATCCTCCAAGTGAGCACCAATTTCGGGTTCACTCGTCTTTCCCAGTTCCAGGTGACCACCATCCCTTTGTGCTCCCAGGCTTGGAGAAGATCTATCCTTCATCTTCAGCAAGTATTCACTCAGACTCCATGTGATTTTCTGTGTCCCTTAGAACTTGTTCTCCAGCTACTTTAGAGTCCTCTAATATGATTTTTGCTTTATATTGGACACCTCCTTGTTGCCTCTGTGCTTCAGCTTCTCCTTGTATTGTTGGTCTCAGCGTTGGCAGAAGTAGGGATCCTTCATTCAAAACCTCTTTGATTGCCAGCTTCAGTTCTTCCTCATTCACTTGAAAGAGTCTCCAGTTTGTTTTAGCTTCAGCTATTTGTGATCTGAGGGATTCAGATTCACCTTGGAGGGACTGTATCCTTCTTGATAGATGCGCCATCGTTTCATCCTGTTGACCATGTTGAGCCTTCTGTGCTTTGAGCTCTTCTTCTAGAAAGAGCATTTCAACGCCATGGCTGGATTTGGGCCTATGCAGCTTTTCGCCAGTTGCCTCTAGCTGTTGTGCTTCTCTTGAACCCTTCTCAAACCTGCAATCCTTTAAAGATGATTCTAAGCCTTCATGTTCTTTTTCAACAAGGCTCACTTTTTCAAGAAGTCCACATTTTGCCTCAATAAGTCCAGCAAGATTTAGAGCCAGCCTTTTTTCTCTTCCCACGTAAAGCCTGCTACGAACCGACTGAAAACCTCTCCAGAAAAGTGAGAGAACAGCAAAAAATCCAAGAGCTGTACACATCACCAACTCCCAAGGAAAGCCATAAGGAAGATGGCCTGGCTTCATGTCTACGGACAATGCTGCCACAACCCTGGGTACTTCTTCCAGAACCACCGACTAGGATGGCTGAGAGGCAGCCCTTGGCTCCTCCATCACGCCAAGACAGCTTTGGCTCTTGCCACCACAACCACAGCCTGCCCAGGCAGTCCAACACAGGCTGTGGACACTCAGGTGTTTGGTCAGGAACTCCAACCTGCACCAGGCAACGGAGCAGACCACTGTGATCCCCTTCAGGGGCTGAGCGTATGGTGGGTGGTGGGCGTATGGCGGTGGGAGCCATGATCAAAGGCTCCCAGGAGCCTTGTTGTGCTCAACTGCCCATCAGGGGAGTCTTGTCCGCTTCCCTACCCAGTGCATCCTCATGTGCCACAGGTTTCGGTCCCTCCCACTCCAGCCTGAGAGAATTCCTCTCCATGCCACCCACCCCTTGATTTGGTTTAGGCCAGGCCAAGGCGGGGTTAGTAGGAAGATTCCATCCAGTCATAATAACATTCAGTTTGATGTCACTCAAATTCTAAAGCTGACTAAACTGTTCAAACAGCTTTTATGGCCTCTATTGGTCTTTGTGTCCCTTGCCTTTTGTTTGAGTGACTCAGTCCTTTCCCTGCCCTTGTGCTCTCCCTATTTCCTACCTTCCTTGCTTCCTTCCTCCCTTCCTGGGTTTTCTCCTTTTCTTCTTCCTTCTTTTCTACCTCCCTGCATCCCTCCAACTTTTCCTTCCTCCCTTCCAACTTTCTCTCTCCCTTCCCTCCCTTTTCTTTTCTTGCAAGTGTTTGGGGTGAAAGTCCACGGCAGGCCAGCCCCAAGCTAGGCAAGGTCACTGCCACTGAGCTACAACATCCCCAGACCTGCTGCCACTTCCTATGCAAGTAACTTGAATTATCTCTAAAGAGAAACTCTCACATTAGTCTACTTTCAAAGTAATTTCAGAAGAGTTGCTAACATGGGCATAAATCAGTTATGACAAGTCATTTTTGAAAAGCACGGCACAGCTAATGTTCCTCCAAAGAAGGAGTTGAAAACTTAATTGGTTTTCAGGTCAGCATTTCTAGACTAGTACAAACCCTCCTAATCCTGATCTCTCCTTAGTCCTATGATTTCTTTAAGTGTCCCCTTTGCTCCTGTTCATGGAGTCATGTGTACAGAAATTATACCTGGTTCTATTGAACTCTACTTAATTCTTTCTCACCTCTGTGCTCCTTTGGCCAAGTCACTCCTCAACACTTACTGTAACCCTTTCAATTTTTTGTCCATTTTCATTTAAAAAACTCTTTCAAAAATTGAACCATTTCGCATGCAGACACAGTCTTCTTGATCTGCTATTAATCCCCACTACTGACATTGTAAGTTATTGAAATGTACACTTCTAGACCGTTTTCAGATTTTTGATTCCTGTATATCTATCTGTCTATCTATTTACAAACATCACATGGTATTCTGAAAGAATCGTTCTGCTTTTGGAGCTCTACATTGTGTTTTCCAGAAGCAGGCCTATTACACAGAGATGAATCCATGTTACCTAGATTGAGTTCAAACCGGAATGTGCACTCTGATTCCCATTATATTGTTCTACCTACTAATGGACAGTTCAGTTATATCCAGACCTCACCACCTCCCCCATTGAGTAAAACCCTTGTGAAGAGACATGTAGATGCCTTTATGAACATATTGATAATTTTTCATGGCAGTGTTTTCCAAAAACCAGTTAGTAAAATCAATTGATTCCTTTGCAGCCTGAAGTTACCTTCATTCCAGTTTACTGGTATAAGAACCGCAGTATATCAGCAACCATTCTCCAATAGTAGTTCTGTCAGAAGTCATTCTAGATAACAAGCAGTGCCGGATCCTCCATGTATTTTACACAGCCCATGACGGGGGACATCCGTCCATTCGTTTAGAACAACTGATGTTTTATGCTGGCAATTTAGGTTTATTTAAAGGAGTGATTAGAAAACAGGTGAGACAGACTGATTAGATTCAGTATGTATGTTGGCTTTGTTTTTCTAGGCCTGAAGTTTTCACATTTCAATTAATTGTAGGTTAAGTATCAGGCAGATTCTTCACTGGGCTTCAAATGTGATAAAGTTGCTTCTTATTTTTAAGAAGGCCGTTGCAATCCTGCATTTATTTTACACCTCAGTGCTTGTTTTACACACAAGCACACACACCCACACACCACACACATCAACACACACACAAACACATAATTAGAGCACATATAACACTCAAATAAAGCTTTACCTACTAATTCATAACTAGGGTATTTTTTTAATAAGTATTGTGTCTTAGTCTCTACTGGGGAAACATGTTTCAATGTGAGTTCTCTGGTTTGTTGTAGGGCAGTGAACGTTCACTTGTTGGCAATGATATAGAAATGGGGAGTAAGAGTTTAAAAGTTTTTACAGTAGGTAGGCAGAGTCAGAGAATGGAATCTAAGAATAAGAAATTGGGGAATTTCCTCTTTGTTTCTTCATTTCAACCTCCTAATAATTCATGTATATTTTCCAAAAGTCTCCCAGAAAACAAGGACTAGGTCAATCCACATATCAGTGAACCATAGCAGAATGCGATTCTGAGTTTCATATAAACAGTCATAAAATCAAAAAGACAGGTGCTGGGGTTTTGGCTCAGCACTAGAGTGCTGGCTTCACACTTTCAAAGGTCCTGAGTTGGATCCCCAACACCATACGTGAAAGGAATGAATGAACCAATTCATGAGTGTATGATGAATGAATTAAAGGTATAAGGAGGAGGAGGAAGAGGAGGAGGAGGAGGAGAAATAGAAGAAGATGATGAGAAATTTGACAGAAGGGAAAAAGGGGAGGAGAGTGAGTTTAAAGTGTGGTTTCCAATTCCCAAACGTTAAATTACAGCAGACGGGATAGAGAGAGAAGATGGGAGGGCAGGAGAGGGGGGATAGTAGAGGCTAGAAAAGGTAGCAGAATACAACAGTTACTAACATGGCATTTTGTAAAAACGTGGATGTGTAAACAATGTGATTGCGCAATCTGTATATGGGGTCAAAATTGGAGTTCATAACTCACTTGAATCTAATGTAGGAAATATGGTATCTCAAGAGCTACGTAAGGTTTTAAGCAACCAATATAAAAAAGAGGTCTTCATTTTTCTTTGTAGTTGAGATCTCCTGTTTCCTTGACATGTTTAGTTGTGTTCTCTCCTTTAGTCCTCCCATGCTCTAGTTATTCTGATATGGAAAAACTAGCTGAAATGCCCAACCAGTCTCTAAATCAGTGACACTTTTTCATTAAGCCTAAAGTCACTTTACAATTGCTACAGTCATACTAAATACACTTCTTTGTTTGGAGTTTAAAAGATATTTCCATCAGCTAGATTACAAGGACCTAGAACTCCCATTCTTGTTTATGTAAGAGTGGCTTCATCAGATTAAATGCCGTTCTCTGGAATAACATAAAATAGGAATAATTTACTCATAAGATTCTTACATAAACCATCTTTATTTACAAAATACTATCTTAAGAATTATTGTTTCATTGAGCTTCAATTGGAGCCAAAGTATAGTCAATTACTGAACTAAAAGCAGTTACTTAAAAACTAAAAATGAGATATAAGTCAAATTACATTTGAAGAGAGAGCAACAGCATGAGGTTTCTTGTTTGGTTCTGGATGTTGAGTAACAGGCTCATTTGCAGGTGGAAGGAACCCTTCAGGCAACTCACTTGTACTTTCAGAATGGGGGTGAAGAGGGCTGAATTCCAGCTCTTGGGGGAAGATTTTGTGAGGAAAACCCCCTCCCTGCATAGACACTTCGCATTGGAAATGGAGTGGGTGGCGGGTCAGGTGGAAAATAATCTCCAGGTTCCCAGACAAGTTTCCTGGGAGAGGTGGATGAAAATAAAGGTCCTCTTCTCATGAACTGACTCCTTGGGTCAACTGGAAACAAGGCACCTCTGACTGGAGGGAAAGGTGCCAACACAGAGCCAGAGCCAGTTGCTTGGTTTTCAGCATGGAGAGGTGAATCAGGCACATCAGACTCCAAAGGAGGCATATTAGGAATTCTGTGTTCTGCTGGTCCCGATGCTCTACCACAATTTGAGTAAAACCTATCTTGCCTTTGTAGAGGAAGACGTGCATCAGAAGAATATGGTTGGCCTGGCGGAGGGATCATCAGCCTGCTGGCCTGTTCCCCTGGAGGAGAGAGGGGCCCAGTCTGAGAAGGTGCTCTCTGAAAATCAGTGAACTTATGACAGCTGGATTCTCTTCCTTTACTGCTAGTCGCATGGTCCAGAGGATTCTCCAGGGCCCCTTGACCCTCTTCCTCCTCCCACTGGAGTGAAAGGTGAGAGTGTGAGTGGACCACTCTTTTCAAAATGAGGAGGTCTCCTTTCAGATGAAGGGTGACCTATTGGTGAGGGCCCATTTGGAGAAGGCTTTCTGCCCATTGCTGAGTTGGAAACATCCAGTGCATCATAGGGATCTTTTTCTACAAGTTCAAATCTAAGCTCCTTCTCAGTTAATTTCTGTCTGTTGCGTGCATTTTGTTTTCTGAAATAACTGAGGTTTCTTTCAGCAATCCGAGCTGCCAACTCACTAGCATCTGCTTCTTTCTCAGAGGAAATAATCTTCCCCAGACAGGAACGAATGGTACTCTGCAATTGTTCTTCAAGATATTGGGCTCTCTTTCTGTAGGTCTCCAGCTCTTTTATTGTATGGCTCATCTTTTCTTCGACTTTGGAAAGTTTCTCCTTTTGCTCCACACGGCAGTTTTCCTCCACTCTTAATTTCCTGTGCAGTTTCATCATATTTTCTTGATAGCGTTCCATCATGACTTTAAAGTTCTTCTGTAGGGTCTCATTCTCACTTTGCAGCTGTGCATTTTCTGACTGCAAGGATGCCTGTTCAGTCTGCAGACTTTTAAGGTGTTCTGTAAGGTCTTCCGTGGTTTTCTCCACTTCAGATGAGAAAGTACATTTTTGATTTCTTCCTCCTTCCAAGATTTCTAAGGAGGCCTTTAGCTTATCACCATAAACCAGGGTCCTCAAAGCTCCTTTGGACTCATCCTCCAAGTGAGCACCAATTTCGGGTTCACTCGTCTTTCCCAGTTCCAGGTGACCACCATCCCTTTGTGCTCCCAGGCTTGGAGAAGATCTATCCTTCATCTTCAGCAAGTATTCACTCAGACTCCATGTGATTTTCTGTGTCCCTTAGAACTTGTTCTCCAGCTACTTTAGAGTCCTCTAATATGATTTTTGCTTTATATTGGACACCTCCTTGTTGCCTCTGTGCTTCAGCTTCTCCTTGTATTGTTGGTCTCAGCGTTGGCAGAAGTAGGGATCCTTCATTCAAAACCTCTTTGATTGCCAGCTTCAGTTCTTCCTCATTCACTTGAAAGAGTCTCCAGTTTGTTTTAGCTTCAGCTATTTGTGATCTGAGGGATTCAGATTCACCTTGGAGGGACTGTATCCTTGTTGATAGATGCGCCATCGTTTCATCCTGTTGACCATGTTGAGCCTTCTGTGCTTTGAGCTCTTCTTCTAGAAAGAGCATTTCAACGCCATGGCTGGATTTGGGCCTATGCAGCTTTTCGCCAGTTGCCTCCAGCTGTTGTGCTTCTCTTGAACCCTTCTCAAACCTGCAATCCTTTAAAGATGATTCTAAGCCTTCATGTTCTTTTTCAACAAGGCTCACTTTTTCAAGAAGTCCACATTTTGCCTCAATAAGTCCAGCAAGATTTAGAGCCAGCCTTTTTTCTCTTCCCACGTAAAGCCTGCTACGAACCGACTGAAAACCTCTCCAGAAAAGTGAGAGAACAGCAAAAAATCCAAGAGCTGTACACATCACCAACTCCCAAGGAAAGCCATAAGGAAGATGGCCTGGCTTCATGTCTTCGGACAATGCTGCCACAACCCTGGGTACTTCTTCCAGAACCACCGACTAGGATGGCTGAGAGGCAGTCCTTGGCTCCTCCATCACGCCAAGACAGCTTTGGCTCTTGCCACCACAACCACAGCCTGCCCAGGCAGTCCAACACAGGCTGTGGACACTCAGGTGTTTGGTCAGGAACTCCAACCTGCACCAGGCAACGGAGCAGACCACTGTGATCCCCTTCAGGGGCTGAGCGTATGGTGGGTGGTGGGCGTATGGCGGTGGGAGCCATGATCAAAGGCTCCCAGGAGCCTTGTTGTGCTCAACTGCCCATCAGGGGAGTCTTGTCCGCTTCCCTACCCAGTGCATCCTCATGTGCCACAGGTTTCGGTCCCTCCCACTCCAGCCTGAGAGAATTCCTCTCCATGCCACCCACCCCTTGATTTGGTTTAGGCCAGGCCAAGGCGGGGTTAGTAGGAAGATTCCATCCAGTCATAATAACATTCAGTTTGATGTCACTCAAATTCTAAAGCTGACTAAACTGTTCAAACAGCTTTTATGGCCTCTATTGGTCTTTGTGTCCCTTGCCTTTTGTTTGAGTGACTCAGTCCTTTCCCTGCCCTTGTGCTCTCCCTATTTCCTACCTTCCTTGCTTCCTTCCTCCCTTCCTGGGTTTTCTCCTTTTCTTCTTCCTTCTTTTCTACCTCCCTGCATCCCTCCAACTTTTCCTTCCTCCCTTCCAACTTTCTCTCTCCCTTCCCTCCCTTTTCTTTTCTTGCAAGTGTTTGGGGTGAAAGTCCACGGCAGGCCAGCCCCAAGCTAGGCAAGGTCACTGCCACTGAGCTACAACATCCCCAGACCTGCTGCCACTTCCTATGCAAGTAACTTGAATTATCTCTAAAGAGAAACTCTCACATTAGTCTACTTTCAAAGTAATTTCAGAAGAGTTGCTAACATGGGCATAAATCAGTTATGACAAGTCATTTTTGAAAAGCACGGCACAGCTAATGTTCCTCCAAAGAAGGAGTGGAAAACTTAATTGGTTTTCAGGTCAGCATTTCTAGACTAGTACAAACCCTCCTAATCCTGATCTCTCCTTAGTCCTATGATTTCTTTAAGTGTCCCCTTTGCTCCTGTTCATGGAGTCATGTGTACAGAAATTATACCTGGTTCTATTGAACTCTACTTAATTCTTTCTCACCTCTGTGCTCCTTTGGCCAAGTCACTCCTCAACACTTACTGTAACCCTTTCAATTTTTTGTCCATTTTCATTTAAAAAACTCTTTCAAAAATTGAACCATTTTGCATGCAGACACAGTCTTCTTGATCTGCTATTAATCCCCACTACTGACATTGTAAGTTATTGAAATGTACACTTCTAGACCGTTTTCAGATTTTTGATTCCTGTATATCTATCTGTCTATCTATTTACAAACATCACATGGTATTCTGAAAGAATCGTTCTGCTTTTGGAGCTCTACATTGTGTTTTCCAGAAGCAGGCCTATTACACAGAGATGAATCCATGTTACCTAGATTGAGTTCAAACCGGAATGTGCACTCTGATTCCCATTATATTGTTCTACCTACTAATGGACAGTTCAGTTATATCCAGACCTCACCACCTCCCCCATTGAGTAAAACCCTTGTGAAGAGACATGTAGATGCCTTTATGAACATATTGATAATTTTTCATGGCAGTGTTTTCCAAAAACCAGTTAGTAAAATCAATTGATTCCTTTGCAGCCTGAAGTTACCTTCATTCCAGTTTACTGGTATAAGAACCGCAGTATATCAGCAACCATTCTCCAATAGTAGTTCTGTCAGAAGTCATTCTAGATAACATGCAGTGCCGGATCCTCCATGTATTTTACACAGCCCAAGACGGGGGACATCCGTCCATTCGTTTAGAACAACTGATGTTTTATGCTGGCAATTTAGGTTTATTTAAAGGAGTGATTAGAAAACAGGTGAGACAGACTGATTAGATTCAGTATGTATGTTGGCTTTGTTTTTCTAGGCCTGAAGTTTTCACATTTCAATTAATTGTAGGTTAAGTATCAGGCAGATTCTTCACTGGGCTTCAAATGTGATAAAGCTGCTTCTTATTTTTAAGAAGGCCGTTGCAATCCTGCATTTATTTTACACCTCAGTGCTTGTTTTACACACAAGCGCACACACCCACACACCACACACATCAACACACACACAAACACATAATTAGAGCACATATAACACTCAAATAAAGCTTTACCTACTAATTCATAACTAGGGTATTTTTTTAAGAAGTATTGTGTCTTGGTCTCTACTGGGGAAACATGTTTCAATGTGAGTTCTCAGGTTTGTTGTAGGGCAGTGAACGTTCACTTGTTGGCAATGATATAGAAATGGGGAGTAAGAGTTTAAAAGTTTTTACAGTAGGTAGGCAGAGTCAGAGAATGGAATCTAAGAATAAGAAATTGGGGAATTTCCTCTTTGTTTCTTCATTTCAACCTCCTAATAATTCATGTATATTTTCCAAAAGTCTCCCAGAAAACAAGGACTAGGTCAATCAACATATCAGTGAACCATAGCAGAATGCGATTCTGAGTTTCATATAAACAGTCATAAAATCAAAAAGACAGGTGCTGGGGTTTTGGCTCAGCACTAGACTGCTGGCTTCACACTTTCAATGGTCCTGAGTTGGATCCGCAACACCATACGTGAAAGGAATGAATGAACCAATGCATGAGTGTATGATGAATGAATTAAAGGTATAAGGAGGAGGAGGAAGAGGAGGAGGAGGAAGAGAAATAGAAGAAGATGATGAGAAATTTGACAGAAGGGAAAAAGGGGAGGAGAGTGAGTTTAAAGTGTGGTTTCCAATTCCCAAACGTTAAATTACAGCAGACGGGATAGAGAGAGAAGATGGGAGGGCAGGAGAGGGGGGATAGTAGAGGCTAGAAAAGGTAGCAGAATACAACAGTTACTAACATGGCATTTTGTAAAAACGTGGATGTGTAAACAATGTGATTGTGCAATCTGTATATGGGGTCAAAATGGGAGTTCATAACTCACTTGAATCTAATGTAGGAAATATGGTATCTCAAGAGCTACGTAAGGTTTTAAGCAACCAATATAAAAAAGAGGTCTTCATTTTTCTTTGTAGTTGAGATCTCCTGTTTCCTTGACATGTTTAGTTGTGTTCTCTCCTTTAGTCCTCCCATGCTCTAGTTATTCTGATATGGAAAAACTAGCTGAAATGCCCAACCAGTCTCTAAATCAGTGACACTTTTTCATTAAGCCTAAAGTCACTTTACAATTGCTACAGTCATACTAAATACATTTCTTTGTTTGGAGTTTAAAAGATATTTCCATCAGCTAGATTACAAGGACCTAGAACTCCCATTCTTGTTTTTGTAAGAGTGGCTTCATCAGATTAAATGCCGTTCTCTGGAATAACATAAAACAGGAATAATTTACTCATAAGATTCTTACGTAAACCATCTTTATTTACAAAATGCTATCTTAAGAATTATTGTTTCATTGAGCTTCAATTGGAGCCAAAGTATAGTCAATTACTGAACTAAAAGCAGTTACTTAAAAACTAAAAATGAGAGATAAGTCAAATTACATTTGAAGAGAGAGCAACAGCATGAGGTTTCTTGTTTGGTTCTGGATGTTGAGTAACAGGCTCATTTGCAGGTGGAAGGAACCCTTCAGGCAACTCACTTGTACTTTCAGAATGGGGGTGAAGAGGGCTGAATTCCAGCTCTTGGGGGAAGATTTTGTGAGGAAAACCCCCTCCCTGCATAGACACTTCGCATTGGAAATGGAGTGGGTGGCGGGTCAGGTGGAAAATAATCTCCAGGTTCCCAGACAAGTTTCCTGGGAGAGGTGGAGGAAAAAAAGGTCCTCTTCTCATGAACTGACTCCTTGGGTCAACTGGAAACAAGGCACCTCTGACTGGAGGGAAAGGTGCCAACACAGAGCCAGAGCCAGATGCTTGGTTTTCAGCATGGAGAGGTGAATCAGGCACATCAGAGTCCAAAGGAGGCATATTAGGAATTCTGTGTTCTGCTGGTCCCGATGCTCTACCACAATTTGAGTAAAACCTATCTTGCCTTTGTAGAGGAAGACGTGCATCAGAAGAATATGGTTGGCCTGGCGGAGGGATCATCAGCCTGCTGGCCTGTTCCCCTGGAGGAGAGAGGGGCCCAGTTCTGAGAAGGTGCTCTCTGAAAATCAGTGAACTTATGACAGCTGGATTCTCTTCCTTTACTGCTAGTTGCATGGTCCAGAGGATTCTCCAGGGCTCCTTGACCCTCTTCCTCCTCCCACTGGAGTGAAAGGTGAGAGTGTGAGTGGACCACTCTTTTCAAAATGAGGAGGTCTCCTTTCAGATGAAGGGTGACCTATTGGTGAGGGCCCATTTGGAGAAGGCTTTCTGCCCATTGCTGAGTTGGAAACATCCAGTGCATCATAGGGATCTTTTTCTACAAGTTCAATTCTAAGCTCCTTCTCAGTTAATTTCTGTCTGTTGCGTGCATTTTGTTTCCTGAAATAACTGAGGTTTCTTTCAGCAATCCGAGCTGCCAACTCACTAGCATGTGCTTCTTTCTCGGAGGAAATAATCTTCCCCAGACAGGAACGAATGGTACTCTGCAATTGTTCTTCAAGATATTGGGCTCTCTTTCTGTAGGTCTCCAGCTCTTTTATTGTATGGCTCATCTTTTCTTCGACTTTGGAAATTTTCTCCTTTTGTTCCACACGGCAGTTTTCCTCCACTCTTAATTTCCTGTGCAGTTTCATCATATTTTCTTGATAGCGTTCCTTCATGACTTTTAAGTTCTGCTGTAGGGTCTCATTCGCTCTTTGCAGCTGTGCATTTTCGGACTGCAAGGATGCCTATTCAGTCTGCAGACTTTTAAGGTGTTCTGTAAGGTCTTCCGTGGTTTTCTCCACTTCAGATGAGAAAGTACATTTTTGATTTCTTCCTCCTTCCAAGATTTCTAAGGAGGCCTTTAGCTTATCACCATAAACCAGGTTCCTCAAAGCTCTTTTGGACTCATCCTCCAAGTGAGCACCAATTTCGGGTTCACTCGTCTTTCCCAGTTCCAGGTGACCACCATCCCTTTGGGCTCCCAGGCTTGGAGAAGATCTATCTTTCATCTTCAGCAAGCATTCACTCAGAGACTCCATGTGATTTTCTGTGTCCCTTAGAACTTGTTCTCCAGCTACTTTAGAGTCCTCTAATATGATTTTTGCTTTATATTGGACACCTCCTTGTTGCCTCTGTGCTTCAGCTTCTCCTTGTATTGTTGGTCTCTGCGTTGGCGGAAGTAGGGATCCTTCATTCAAAACCTCTTTGATTGCCAGCTTCAGTTCTTCCTCATTCACTTGAAAGAGTCTCCAGTTTGTTTTAGCTTCAGCTATTTGTGATCTGAGGGATTCAGATTCACCTTGGAGGGACTGTATCCTTCTTGATAGATGCGCCATCGTTTCATCCTGTTGACCATGTTGAGCCTTCTGTGCTTTGAGCTCTTCTTCTAGAAAGAGCATTTCAACGCCATGGCTGGATTCGGGCCTATGCAGCTTTTCGTCGGTTGCCTCCAGCTGTTGTGCTTCTCTTGAACCCTTCTCAAACCTGCAATCCTTTAAAGATGATTCTAAGCCTTCATGTTCTATTTCAACAAGGCTCACTTTTTCAAGAAGTCCACATTTTGCCTCAATAAGTCCAGCAAGATTTAGAGCCAGCCTTTTTTCTCTTCCCACGTAAAGCCTGCTACGAACCGACTGAAAACCTCTCCAGAAAAGTGAGAGAACAGCAAAAAATCCAAGAGCTGTACACATCACCAACTCCCAAGGAAAGCCATAAGGAAGATGGCCTGGCTTCATGTCTTCGGACAATGCTGCCACAACCCTGGGTGCTTCTTCCAGAACCACCCACTAGGATGGCTGAGAGGCAGCCCTTGGCTCCTCCATCACGCCAAGACAGCTTTGGCTCTTGCCACCACAACCACAGCCTGCCCAGGCAGGCCAACACAGGCTGTGGACACTCAGGTGTTTGGTCAGGAACTCCAACCTGCACCAGGCAACGGAGCAGACCACTGTGATCCCCTTCAGGGGTTGAGCGTATGGTGGGTGGTGGGCGTATGGCGGTGGGAGCCATGATCAAAGGCTCCCAGGAGCCTTGTTGTGCTCAACTGCCCATCAGGGGAGTCTTGTCCGCTTCCCTACCCAGTGCATCCTCATGTGCCACAGGTTTAGGACCCTCCCACTCCAGCCAGAGAGAATTCCTCTCCATGCCACCCACCCCTTGATTTGGTTTAGGCCAGGCCAAGGCGGGGTTAGTAGGAAGATTCCATCCAGTCATAATAACATTCAGTTTGATGTCACTCAAATTCTAAAGCTGACTAAACTGTTCAAACAGCTTTTATGGCCTCTATTGGTCTTTGTGTCCCTTGCCTTTTGTTTGAGTGACTCAGTCCTTTCCCTGCCCTTGTGCTCTCCCTATTTCCTACCTTCCTTGCTTCCTTCCTCCCTTCCTGGGTTTTCTCCTTTTCTTCTTCCTTCTTTTCTACCTCCCTGCATCCCTCCAACTTTGCCTTCCTCCCTTCCAACTTTCTCTCTCCCTTCCCTCCCTTTTCTTTTCTTGCAAGTGTTTGGTGTGAAAGTCCATGGCAGGCCAGCCCCAATCTAGGCAAGGTCACTGCCACTCAGCTACAACATCCCCAGACCTGCTGCCACTTCCTATGCAAGTAACTTGAATTATCTCTAAAGAGAAACTCTCACATTAGTCTACTTTCAAATAATTTCAAAAGAGTTGCTAACATGGGCATAAATCAGTTATGACAAGTCATTTTTGAAAAGCACGGCACAGCTAATGTTCCTCCAAAGAAGGAGTTGAAAACTTAATTGGTTTTCAGGTCAGCATTTCTAGACTAGTACAAACCCTCCTAATCCTGCTTTATGAACATATTGATAATTTTTCATGGCAGTGTTTTCCAAAAACCAGTTAGTAAAATCAATTGTTTCCTTTCAAGCCTGAAATTACCTTCATTCCAGTTTACTGGTATAAGAACCGCAGTATATCAGCAACCATTCTCCAATAGTAGTTCAGGCAGAAGTCATTCTAGATAACAAGCAGTGCCGGATCCTCCATGTATTTTACACAGCCCATGACGGGGGACATCCGTCCATTCGTTTAGAACAACTGATGTTTTATGCTGGCAATTTAGGTTTATTTAAAGGAGTGATTAGAAAACAGGTGAGACAGACTGATTAAATTCAGTATGTATGATGACTTTGTTTTTCTAGGCCTGAAGTTTTCACATTTCAATTAATTGTAGGTTAAGTATCAGGCAGATTCTTCACTGGGCTTCAAATGTGATAAAGCTGCTTCTTATTTTTAAGAAGGCCGTTGCAATCCTGCATTTATTTTACGCCTCAGTGATTGTTTTATACACAAGCACACACACCCACACACCACACACATCAACACACACACAAACACATAATTAGAGCACATTTAACACTCAAATAAAGCTTTACCTACTAATTCATAACTAGGGTATTTTTTAATAAGTATTGTGTCTTGGTCTCTACTGGGGAAACATGGTTCAATGTGAGTTCTCTGGTTTGTTGTAGGGCAGTGAACGTTCACTTGTTGGCAATGATATAGAAATGGGGAGTAAATGTTTAAAAGTTTTTACAGTAGGTAGGCAGAGTCAGAGTATGGAATCTAAGAATAAGATATTGGGGAATTTCCTCTTTGGTTCTTCATTTCAACCTCCTAATAATTCATGTATATTTTCCAAAAGTCTCCCAGAAAACAAGGACTAGGTCAATCCACATATCAGTGAACCATAGCAGAATGCCATTCTGAATTTCATATAAACAGTCATAAAATCAAAAAGACAGGTGCTGGGGTTTTGGCTCAGCACTAGAGTGCTGGCTTCACACTTTTAAAGGTCCTGAGTTGGATCCCCAACACTATACGTGAAAGGAATGAATGAACCAATGCATGAGTGTATGATGAATGAATTAAAGGTATAAGGAGGAGGAGGAAAAGGAGGAGGAGGAGGAGAAATAGAAGAAGATGATGAGAAATTTGACAGAAGGGAAAAAGGGGAGGAGAGTGAGTTTAAAGTGTGGTTTACAATTCCCAAACGTTAAATTACAGCAGACGGGATAGAGAGAGAAGATGGGAGGGCAGGAGAGGGGGGATAGTAGAGGCTAGAAAAGGTAGCAGAATACAACAGTTACTAACATGGCATTTTGTAAAAACGTGGATGTGTAAACAATGTGATTGTGCAATCTGTATATGGGGTCAAAATGGGAGTTCATAACTCACTTGAATCTAATGTAGGAAATATGGTATCTCAAGAGCTATGTAAGGTTTTAAGCAACCAATATAAAAAAGAGGTCTTCATTTTTCTTTGTAGTTGAGATCTCCTGTTTCCTTGACATGTTTAGTTGTGTTCTCTCCTTTAGTCCTCCCATGCTCTAGTTATTCTGATATGGAAAAACTAGCTGAAATGCCCAACCAGTCTCTAAATCAGTGACACTTTTTCATTAAGCCTAAAGTCACTTTACAATTGCTACAGTCATACTAAATACACTTCTTTGTTTGGAGTTTAAAAGATATTTCCATCAGCTAGATTACAAGGACCTAGAACTCCCATTCTTGTTTATGTAAGAGTGGCTTCATCAGATTAAATGCCGTTCTCTGGAATAACATAAAATAGGAATAATTTACTCATAAGATTCTTACGTAAACCATCTTTATTTACAAAATACTATCTAAGAATTATTGTTTCATTGAGCTTCAATTGGAGCCAAAGTATAGTCAATTACTGAACTAAAGGCAGTTACTTAAAAACTAAAAATGAGAGATAAGTCAAATTACATTTGAAGAGAGAGCAACAGCATGAGGTTTCTTGTTTGGTTCTGAATGTTGAGTAACAGGCTCTTTTGCAGGTGGAAGGAACCCTTCAGGCAACTCACTTGTACTTTCAGAATGGGGTGAAGAGGCTGAATTCCAGCTCTTGGGGGAAGATTTTGTGAGGAAAACCCCCTCCCTGCATAGACACTTCGCATTGGAAATGGAGTGGGTGGCGGGTCAGGTGGAAAATAATCTCCAGGTTCCCAGACAAGTTTCCTGGGAGAGGTGGACGAAAAAAAAAGGTCCTCTTCTCATGAACTGACTCCTTGGGTCAACTGGAAACAAGGCACCTCTGACTGGAGGGAAAGGTGCCAACACAGAGCCAGAGCCAGTTGCTTGGTTTTCAGCATGGAGAGGTGAATCAGGCACATCAGAGTCCAAAGGAGGCATATTAGGAATTCTGTGTTCTTCTGGTCCCGATGCTCTACCACAATTTGAGTAAAACCTATCTTGCCTTTGTAGAGGAAGACGTGCATCAGAAGAATATGGTTGGCCTGGCAGAGGGATCATCAGCCTGCTGGCCTGTTCCCCTGGAGGAGAGAGGGGCCCAGTCTGAGAAGGTGCTCTCTGAAAATCAGTGAACTTATGACAGCTGGATTCTCTTCCTTTACTGCTAGTCGCATGGTCCAGAGGATTCTCCAGGGCCCCTTGACCCTCTTCCTCCTCCCACTGGAGTGAAAGGTGAGAGTGTGAGTGGACCACTCTTTTCAAAATGAGGAGGTCTCCTTTCAGATGAAGGGTGACCTATTGGTGAGGGCCCATTAGGAGAAGGCTTTCTGCCCATTGCTGAGTTGGAAACATCCAGTGCATCATAGGGATCTTTTTCTACAAGTTCAAATCTAAGCTCCTTCTCAGTTAATTTCTGTCTGTTGCGTGCATTTTGTTTCCTGAAATAACTGAGGTTTCTTTCAGCAATCCGAGCTGCCAACTCACTAGCATCTGCTTCTTTCTCAGAGGAAATAATCTTCCCCAGACAGGAACGAATGGTACTCTCAATTGTTCTTCAAGATATTGGGCTCTCTTTCTGTAGGTCTCCAGCTCTTTTATTGTATGGCTCATCTTTTCTTCGACTTTGGAAAGTTTCTCCTTTTGCTCCACACGGCAGTTTTCCTCCACTCTTAATTTCCTGTGCAGTTTCATCATATTTTCCTGATAGCGTTCCATCATGACTTTAAAGTTCTTCTGTAGGGTCTCATTCTCACTTTGCAGCTGTGCATTTTCGGACTGCAAGGATGCCTGTTCAGTCTGCAGACTTTTAAGGTGTTCTGTAAGGTCTTCCGTGGTTTTCTCCACTTCAGATGAGAAAGTACATTTTTGATTTCTTCCTCCTTCCAAGATTTCTAAGGAGGCCTTTAGCTTATCACCATAAACCAGGTTCCTCAAAGCTCCTTTCTACTCATCCTCCAAGTGAGCACCAATTTCGGGTTCACTCGTCTTTCCCAGTTCCAGGTGACCACCATCCCTTTGGGCTCCCAGGCTTGGAGAAGATCTATCCTTCGTCTTCAGCAAGCATTCACTCAGAGACTCCATGTGATTTTCTGTGTCCCTTAGAACTTGTTCTCCAGCTACTTTAGAGTCCTCTAATATGATTTTTGCTTTATATTGGACACCTCCTTGTTGCCTCTGTGCTCAGCTTCTCCTTGTATTGTTGGTCTCTGCGTTGGCGGAAGTAGGGATCCTTCATTCAAAACCTCTTTGATTGCCAGCTTCAGTTCTTCCTCATTCACTTGAAAGAGTCTCCAGTTTGTTTTAGCTTCAGCTATTTGTGATCTGAGGGATTCAGATTCACCTTGGAGGGACTGTATCCTTCTTGATAGATGCGCCATCGTTTCATCCTGTTGACCATGTTGAGCCTTCTGTGCTTTGAGCTCTTCTTTTAGAAAGAGCATTTCAACGCCATGGCTGGATTCGGGCCTATGCAGCTTTTCGTCGGTTGCCTCCAGCTGTTGTGCTTCTCTTGAACCCTTCTCAAACATGCAATCCTTTAAAGATGATTCTAAGCCTTCATGTTCTTTTTCAACAAGGCTCACTTTTTCAAGAAGTCCACATTTTGCCTCAATAAGTCCAGCAAGATTTAGAGCCAGCCTTTTTTCTCTTCCCACATAAAGCCTGCTACGAACCGACTGAAAACCTCTCCAGAAAAGTGAGAGAACAGCAAAAAATCCAAGAGCTGTACACATCACCAACTCCCAAGGAAAGCCATAAGGAAGATGGCCTGGCTTCATGTCTTCGGACAATGCTGCCACAACCCTGGGTGCTTCTTCCAGAACCACCCACTAGGATGGCTGAGAGGCAGCCCTTGGCTCCTCCATCACGCCAAGACAGCTTTGGCTCTTGCCACCACAACCACAGCCTGCCCAGGCAGGCCAACACAGGCTGTGGACACTCAGGTGTTTGGTCAGGAACTCCAACCTGCACCAGGCAACGGAGCAGACCATTGTGATCCCCTTCAGGGATTGAGCGTATGGTGGGTGGTGGGCGTATGGCGGTGGGAGCCATGATCAAAGGCTCCCAGGAGCCTCGTTGTGCTCAACTGCCCATCAGGGGAGTCTTGTCCGCTTCCCTACCCAGTGCATCCTCATGTGCCACAGGTTTCGGTCCCTCCCACTCCAGCCAGAGAGAATTTCTCTCCATGCCACACACCCCTTGATTTGGTTTAGGCCAGGCCAAGGCGGGGTTAGTAGGAAGATTCCATCCAGTCATAATAACATTCAGTTTGATGTCACTCAAATTCTAAAGCTGACTAAACTGTTCAAAAAGCTTTTATGGCCCCTATTGGTCTTTGTGTCCCTTGCCTTTTGTTTGAGTGACTCAGTCCTTTCCCTGCCCTTGTGCTCTCCCTATTTCCTACCTTCCTTGCTTCCTTCCTCCCTTCCTGGGTTTTCTCCTTTTCTTCTTCCTTCTTTTCTACCTCCCTGCATCCCTCCAACTTTGCCTTCCTCCCTTCCAACTTTCTCTCTCCCTTCCCTCCCTTTTCTTTTCTTGCAAGTGTTTGGGGTGAAAGTCCATGGCAGGCCAGCCCCAAGCTAGGCAAGGTCACTGCCACTGAGCTACAACATCCCCAGACCTGCTGCCACTTCCTATGCAAGTAACTTGAATTATCTCTAAAGAGAAACTCTCACATTAGTCTACTTTCAAAGTAATTTCAGAAGAGTTGCTAACATGGGCATAAATCAGGTATGACAAGTCATTTTTGAAAAACACGGCACAGCTAATGTTCCTCCAAAGAAGGAGTTGAAAACTTAATTGGTTTTCAGGTCAGCATTTCTAGACTAGTACAAACCCTACTAATCCTGATCTCTCCTTAGTCCTATGATTTCTTTAAGTGTCCCCTTTGCTCCTGTTCATGGAGTCATGTGTACAGAAATTATACCTGGTTCTATTGAACTCTACTTAATTCTTTCTCACCTCTGTGCTCCTTTGGCCAAGTCACTCCTCAACACTTACTGTAACCCTTTCAATTTTTTGTCCATTTTCATTTAAAAAACTCTTTCAAAAATTGAACCATTTCGCATGCAGACACAGTCTTCTTGATCTGCTATTAATCCCCCACTACTGACATTGTAAGTTATTGAAATGTACACTTCCGGACCGTTTTCAGATTTTTGATTCCTGTATATCTATCTGTCTATCTATTTACAAACATCACATGGTGTTCTGAAAGAATCGTTCTGCTTTTGGAGCTCTACATTGTGTTTTCCAGAAGCAGGCCTATTACACAGAGATGAATCCATGTTACCTAGATTGAGTTCAAACCAGAATGTGCACTCTGATTCCCATTATATTGTTCTACCTACTAATGGACAGTTCAGTTATATCCAGACCTCACCACCTCCCCCATTGAGTAAAACCCTTGTGAAGAGACATGTAGATGCCTTTATGAACATATTGATAATTTTTCATGGCAGTGTTTTCCAAAAACCAGTTAGTAAAATCAATTGATTCCTTTGCAGCCTGAAATTACCTTCATTCCAGTTTACTGGTATAAGAACCGCAGTATATCAGCAACCATTCTCCAATAGTAGTTCAGGCAGAAGTCATTCTAGATAACAAGCAGTGCCGGATCCTCCATGTATTTTACACAGCCCATGACGGGGGACATCCGTCCATTCGTTTAGAACAACTGATGTTTTATGCTGGCAATTTAGGTTTATTTAAAGGAGTGATTAGAAAACAGGTGAGACAGACTGATTAGATTCAGTATGTATGATGGCTTTGTTTTTCTAGGCCTGAAGTTTTCACATTTCAATTAATTGTAGGTTAAGTATCAGGCAGATTCTTCACTGGGCTTCAAATGTGATAAAGCTGCTTCTTATTTTTAAGAAGGCCGTTGCAATCCTGCATTTATTTTACGCCTCAGTGATTGTTTTGCACACAAGCACACACACCCACACACCACACACATCAACACACACACAAACACATAATTAGAGCACATTTAACACTCAAATACAGCTTTACCTACTAATTCATATCTAGGGAATTTTTTAATAAGTATTGTGTCTTGGTCTCTACTGGGGAAACATGGTTCAATGTGAGTTCTCTGGTTTGTTGTAGGGCAGTGAACGTTCACTTGTTGGCAATGATATAGAAATGGGGAGTAAGTGTTTAAAAGTTTTTACAGTAGGTAGGCAGAGTCAGAGTATGGAATCTAAGAATAAGAAATTGGGGAATTTCCTCTTTGTTTCTTCATTTCAACCTCCTAATAATTCATGTATATTTTCCAAAAGTCTCCCAGAAAACAAGGACTAGGTCAATCCACATATCAGTGAACCATAGCAGAATGCCATTCTGAATTTCATATAAACAGTCATAAAATCAAAAAGACAAGTGCTGGGGTTTTGGCTCAGCACTAGAGTGCTGGCTTCACACTTTTAAAGGTCCTGAGTTGGATCCCCAACACTATACGTGAAAGGAATGAATGAACCAATGCATGAGTGTATGATGAATGAATTAAAGGTATAAGGAGGAGGAGGAAGAGGAGGAGGAGGAGGAGAAATAGAAGAAGATGAGGAGAAATTTGACAGAAGGGAAAAAGGGGAGGAGAGTGAGTTTAAAGTGTGGTTTACAATTCCCAAACGTTAAATTACAGCAGACGGGATAGAGAGAGAAGATGGGAGGGCAGGAGAGGGGGGATAGTAGAGGCTAGAAAAGGTAGCAGAATACAACAGTTACTAACATGGCATTTTGTAAAAACGTGGATGTGTAAACAATGTGATTGTGCAATCTGTATATGGGGTCAAAATGGGAGTTCATAACTCACTTGAATCTAATGTAGGAAATATGGTATCTCAAGAGCTATGTAAGGTTTTAAGCAACCAATATAAAAAAGAGGTCTTCATTTTTCTTTGTAGTTGAGATCTCCTGTTTCCTTGACATGTTTAGTTGTGTTCTCTCCTTTAGTCCTCCCATGCTCTAGTTATTCTGATATGGAAAAACTAGCTGAAATGCCCAACCAGTCTCTAAATCAGTGACACTTTTTCATTAAGCCTAAAGTCACTTTACAATTGCTACAGTCATACTAAATACACTTCTTTGTTTGGAGTTTAAAAGATATTTCCATCAGCTAGATTACAAGGACCTAGAACTCCCATTCTTGTTTATGTAAGAGTGGCTTCATCAGATTAAATGCCGTTCTCTGGAATAACATAAAATAGGAATAATTTACTCATAAGATTCTTACGTAAACCATCTTTATTTACAAAATACTGTCATAGAATTATTGTTTCATTGAGCTTCAATTGGAGCCAAAGTATAGTCAATTACTGAACTAAAGGCAGTTACTTAAAAACTAAAAATGAGAGATAAGTCAAATTACATTTGAAGAGAGAGCAACAGCATGAGGTTTCTTGTTTGGTTCTGGATGTTGAGTAACAGGCTCATTTGCAGGTGGAAGGAACCCTTCAGGCAACTCACTTGTACTTTCAGAATGGGGGTGAAGAGGGCTGAATTCCAGCTCTTGGGGGAAGATTTTGTGAGAAAAACCCCCTCCCTGCATAGACACTTCGCAATGGAAATGGAGTGGGTGGCGGGTCAGGTGGAAAATAATCTCCAGGTTCCCAGACAAGTTTCCTGGGAGAGGTGGAGGAAAAAAAAGGTCCTTTTCTCATGAACTGACTCCTTGGGTCAACTGGAAACAAGGCACCTCTGACTGGAGGGAAAGGTGCCAACACAGAGCCAGAGCCAGTTGCTTGGTTTTCAGCATGGAGTGGTGAATCAGGCACATCAGAGTCCAAAGGAGGCATATTAGGAATTCTGTGTTCTGCTGGTCCCGATGCTCTACCACAATTTGAGTAAAACCTATCTTGCCTTTGTAGAGGAAGACGTGCATCAGAAGAATATGGTTGGCCTGGCGGAGGGATCATCAGCCTGCTGGCCTGTTCCCCTGGAGGAGAGAGGGGCCCAGTCTGAGAAGGTGCTCTCTGAAAATCAGTGAACTTATGACAGCTGGATTCTCTTCCTTTACTGCTAGTCGCATGGTCCAGAGGATTCTCCAGGGCCCCTTGACCCTCTTCCTCCTCCCACTGGAGTGAAAGTTGAGAGTGTGAGTGGACCACTCTTTTCAAAATGAGGAGGTCTCCTTTCAGATGAAGGGTGACCTATTGGTGATGGCCCATTTGGAGAAGGCTTTCTGCCCTTAGCTGAGTTGGAAACATCCAGTGCATCATAGGGATCTTTTTCTACAAGTTCAAATCTAAGCTCCTTCTCAGTTAATTTCTGTCTGTTGCGTGCATTTTTTTTCCTTAAATAACTGAGGTTTCTTTCAGCAATCCGAGCTGCCAACTCACTAGCATCTGCTTCTTTCTCAGAGAAAATAATCTTCCCCAGACAGGAACGAATGGTACTCTGCAATTGTTCTTCAAGATATTGGGCTCTCTTTCTGTAGGTCTCCAGCTCTTTTATTGTATGGCTCATCTTTTCTTCGACTTTGGAATGTTTCTCCTTTTGCTCCACACGGCAGTTTTCCTCCACTCTTAATTTCCTGTGCAGTTTCATCATATTTTCTTGATAGCGTTCCATCATGACTTTAAAGTTCTTCTGTAGGGTCTCATTCTCACTTTGCAGCTGTGCATTTTCGGACTGCAAGGATGCCTGTTCAGTCTGCAGACTTTTAAGGTGTTCTGTAAGGTCTTCCATGGTTTTCTCCACTTCAGATGAGAAAGTACATTTTTGATTTCTTCCTCCTTCCAAGATTTCTAAGGAGGCCTTTAGCTTATCACCATAAACCAGGTTCCTCAAAGCTCCTTTGGACTCATCCTCCAAGTGAGCACCAATTTCGGGTTCACTCGTCTTTCCCAGTTCCAGGTGACCACTATCCCTTTGGGCTCCCAGGCTTGGAGAAGATCTATCCTTCATCTTCAGCAAGCATTCACTCAGAGACTCCATGTGATTTTCTGTGTCCCTTAGAACTTGTTCTCCAGCTACTTTAGAGTCCTCTAATATGATTTTTGCTTTATATTGGACACCTCCTTGTTGCCTCTGTGCTTCAGCTTCTCCTTGTATTGTTGGTCTCTGCGTTGGCGGAAGTAGGGATCCTTCATTCAAAACCTCTTTGATTGCCAGCTTCAGTTCTTCCTCATTCACTTGAAAGAGTCTCCAGTTTGTTTTAGCTTCAGCTATTTGTGATCTGAGGGATTCAGATTCACCTTGGAGGGACTGTATCCTTCTTGATAGATGCGCCATCGTTTCATCCTGTTGACCATGTTGAGCCTTCTGTGCTTTGAGCTCTTCTTCTAGAAAGAGCATTTCAATGCCATGGCTGGATTCGGGCCTATGCAGCTTTTCGTCGGTTGCCTCCAGCTGTTGTGCTTCTCTTGAACCCTTCTCAAACCTGCAATCCTTTAAAGATGATTCTAAGCCTTCATGTTCTTTTTCAACAAGGCTCACTTTTTTAAGAAGTCCACATTTTTCCTCAATAAGTCCAGCAAGATTTAGAGCCAGCCTTTTTTCTCTTCTCACGTAAAGCCTGCTACGAACCGACTGAAAACCTCTCCAGAAAAGTGAGAGAACAGCAAAAAATCCAAGAGCTGTACACATCACCAACTCCCAAGGAAAGCCATAAGGAAGATGGCCTGGCTTCATGTCTTCGGACAATGCTGCCACAACCCTGGGTGCTTCTTCCAGAACCACCCACTAGGATGGCTGAGAGGCAGCCCTTGGCTCCTCCATCACGCCAAGACAGCTTTGGCTCTTGCCACCATAACCACAGCCTGCCCAGGGAGGCCAACACAGGCTGTGGACACTCAGGTGTTTGGTCAGGAACTCCAACCTGCACCAGGCAACGGAGCAGACCACTGTGATCCCCTTCAGGGGCTGAGCGTATGGTGGGTGGTGGGCGTATGGCGGTGGGAGCCATGATCAAAGGCTCCCAGGAGCCTTGTTGTGCTCAACTGCCCATCAGGGGAGTCTTGTCCGCTTCCCTACCCAGTGCATCCTCATGTGCCACAGGTTTAGGTCCCTCCCACTCCAGCCAGAGAGAATTCCTCTCCATGCCACCCACCCCTTGATTTGGTTTAGGCCAGGCCAAGGCGGGGTTAGTAGGAAGATTCCATCCAGTCATAATAACATTCAGTTTGATGTCACTCAAATTCTAAAGCTGACTAAACTGTTAAAACAGCTTTTATGGCCCCTATTGGTCTTTGTGATCCTTGCCTTTTGTTTGAGTGACTCAGTCCTTTCCCTGCCCTTGTGCTCTCCCTATTTCCTACCTTCCTTGCTTCCTTCCTCCCTTCCTGGGTTTTCTCCTTTTCTTCTTCCTTCTTTTCTACCTCCCTGCATCCCTCCAACTTTGCCTTCCTCCCTTCCAACTCTCTCTCTCCCTTCCCTCCCTTTTCTTTTCTTGCAAGTGTTTGGGGTGAAAGTCCATGGCAGGCCAGCCCCAAGCTAGGCAAGGTCACTGCCACTGAGCTACAACATCCCCAGACCTGCTGCCACTTCCTGTGCAAGTAACTTGAATTATCTCTAAAGAGAAACTCTCACATTAGTCTACTTTCAAAGTAATTTCAGAAGAGTTGCTAACATGGGCATAAATCAGTTATGACAAGTCATTTTTGAAAAGCACGGCACAGCTAATGTTCCTCCAAAGAAGGAGTTGAAAACTTAATTGGTTTTCAGGTCAGCATTTCTAGACTAGTACAAACCCTCCTAATCCTGATCTCTCCTTAGTCCTATGATTTCTTTAAGTGTCCCCTTTGCTCCTGTTCATGGAGTCATGTGTACAGAAATTATACCTGGTTCTATTGAACTCTACTTAATTCTTTCTCACCTCTGTGCTCCTTTGGCCAAGTCACTCCTCAAAACTTACTGTAACCCTTTCAATTTTTTGTCCATTTTCATTTAAAAAACTCTTTCAAAAATTGAACCATTTCGCATGCAGACACAGTCTTCTTGATCTGCTATTAATCCCCCACTACTGACATTGTAAGTTATTGAAATGTACACTTCCAGACCGTTTTCAGATTTTTGATTCCTGTATATCTATCTGTCTATCTATTTACAAACATCACATGGTATTCTGAAAGAATCGTTCTGCTTTTGGAGCTCTACATTGTGTTTTCCAGAAGCAGGCCTATTACACAGAGATGAATCCATGTTACCTAGATTGAGTTCAAACCGGAATGTGCTCTCTGATTCCCATTATATTGTTCTACCTACTTATGGACAGTTCAGTTATATCCAGACCTCACCACCTCCCCCATTGAGTAAAACCCTTGTGAAGAGACATGTAGATGCCTTTATGAACATATTGATAATTTTTCATGGCAGTGTTTTCCAAAAACCAGTTAGTAAAATCAATTGATTCCTTTGCAGCCTGAAATTACCTTCATTCCAGTTTACTGGTATAAGAACCGCAGTATATCAGCAACCATTCTCCAATAGTAGTTCAGGCAGAAGTCATTCTAGATAACAAGCAGTGCCGGATCCTCCATGTATTTTACACAGCCCATGACGGGGGACATCCGTCCATTCGTTTAGAACAACTGATGTTTTATGCTGGCAATTTAGGTTTATTTAAAGGAGTGATTAGAAAACAGGTGAGACAGACTGATTAGATTCAGTATGTATGTTGGCTTTGTTTTTCTAGGCCTGAAGTTTTCACATTTCAATTAATTGTAGGTTAAGTATCAGGCAGATTCTTCACTGGGCTTCAAATGTGATAAAGTTGCTTCTTATTTTTAAGAAGGCCGTTGCAATCCTGCATTTATTTTACACCTCAGTGCTTGTTTTACACACAAGCACACACACCCACACACCACACACATCAACACACACACAAACACATAATTAGAGCACATTTAACACTCAAATAAAGCTTTACCTACTGATTCATAACTAGGGTATTTTTTTTTAATAAGTATTGTGTCTTGGTCTCTACTGGGGAAACATGGTTCAATGTGAGTTCTCTGGTTTGTTGTAGGGCAGTGAACGTTCACTTGTTGGCAATGATATAGAAATGGGGAGTAAGAGTTTAAAAGTTTTTACAGTAGGTAGGCAGAGTCAGAGTATGGAATCTAAGAATAAGAAATTGGGGAATTTCCTCTTTGTTTCTTCATTTCAACCTCCTAATAATTCATGTATATTTTCCAAAAGTCTCCCAGAAAACAAGGACTAGGTCAATCCACATATCAGTGAACCATAGCAGAATGCGACTCTGAATTTCATATAAACAGTCATAAAATCAAAAAGACAGGTGCTGGGGTTTTGGCTCAGCACTAGAGTGCTGGCTTCACACTTTCAAAGGTCCTGAGTTGGATCCCCAACACCATACGTGAAAGGAATGAATGAACCAATGCATGAGTGTATGATGAATGAATTAAAGGTATAAGGAGGAGGAGGAAGAGGAGGAGGAGGAGGAGAAATAGAAGAAGATGATGAGAAATTTGACAGAAGGGAAAAAGGGGAGGAGAGTGAGTTTAAAGTGTGGTTTCCAATTCCCAAACGTTAAATTACAGCAGACGGGATAGAGAGAGAAGATGGGAGGGCAGGAGAGGGGGGATAGTAGAGGCTAGAAAAGGTAGCAGAATACAACAGTTACTAACGTGGCATTTTGTAAAAACGTGGATGTGTAAACAATGTGATTGTGCAATCTGTATATGGGGTCAAAATGGGAGTTCATAACTCACTTGAATCTAATGTAGGAAATATGGTATCTCAAGAGCTATGTAAGGTTTTAAGCAACCAATATAAAAAAGAGGTCTTCATTTTTCTTTGTAGTTGAGATCTCCTGTTTCCTTGACATGTTTAGTTGTGTTCTCTCCTTTAGTCCTCCCATGCTCTAGTTATTCTGATATGGAAAAACTAGCTGAAATGCCCAACAGTCTCTAAATCAGTGACACTTTTTCATTAAGCCTAAAGTCACTTTACAATTGCTACAGTCATACTAAATACACTTCTTTGTTTGGAGTTTAAAAGATATTTCCACCAGCTAGATTACAAGGACCTAGAACTCCCATTCTTGTTTATGTAAGAGTGGCTTCATCAGATTAAATGCCGTTCTCTGGAATAACATAAAATAGGAATAATTTACTCATAAGATTCTTACGTCAACCATCTTTATTTACAAAATAATATCTTAAGAATTATTGTTTCATTGAGCTTCAATTGGAGCCAAAGTATAGTCAATTACTGAGCTAAAAGCAGTTACTTAAAAACTAAAAATGAGAGATAAGTCAAATTACATTTGAAGAGAGAGCAACAGCATGAGGTTTCTTGTTTGGTTCTGGATGTTGAGTAACAGGCTCATTTGCAGGTGGAAGGAACCCTTCAGGCAACTCACTTGTACTTTCAGAATGGGGGTGAAGAGGGCTGAATTCCAGCTCTTGGGGGATGATTTTGTGAGGAAAACCCCCTCCCTGCATAGACACTTCGCATTGGAAATGGAGTGGGTGGCGGGTCAGGTGGAAAATAATCTCCAGGTTCCCAGACAAGTTTCCTGGGAGAGGTGGAGGAAAAAAAAGGTCCTCTTCTCATGAACTGACTCCTTGGGTCAACTGGAAACAAGGCACCTCTGACTGGAGGGAAAGGTGCCAACACAGAGCCAGAGCCAGTTGCTTGGTTTTCAGCATGGAGAGGTGAATCAGGCACATCAGAGTCCAAAGGAGGCATATTAGGAATTCTGTGTTCTGCTGGTCCCGATGCTCTACCACAATTTGAGTAAAACCTATCTTGCCTTTGTAGAGGAAGACGTGCATCAGAAGAATATGGTTGGCCTGGCGGAGGGATCATCAGCCTGCTGGCCTGTTCCCCTGGAGGAGAGAGGGGCCCAGCCTGAGAAGGTGCTCTCTGAAAATCAGTGAACTTATGACAGCTGGATTCTCTTCCTTTACTGCTAGTCGCATGGTCCAGAGGATTCTCCAGGGCCCCTTGACCCTCTTCCTCCTCCCACTGGAGTGAAAGGTGAGAGTGTGAGTGGACCACTCTTTTCAAAATGAGGAGGTCTCCTTTCAGATGAAGGGTGACCTATTGGTGAGGGCCCATTTGGAGAAGGCTTTCTGCCCATTGCTGAGTTGGAAACATCCAGTGCATCATAGGGATCTTTTTCTACAAGTTCAAATCTAAGCTCCTTCTCAGTTAATTTCTGTCTGTTGCGTGCATTTTGTTTCCTGAAATAACTGAGGTTTCTTTCAGCAATCCGAGCTGCCAACTCACTAGCATCTGCTTCTTTCTCGGAGGAAGTAATCTTCCCCAGACAGGAACGAATGGTACTCTGCAATTGTTCTTCAAGATATTGGGCTCTCTTTCTGTAGGTCTCCAGCTCTTTTATTGTATGGCTCATCTTTTCTTCGACTTTGGAAAGTTTCTCCTTTTGCTCCACACGGCAGTTTTCCTCCACTCTTAATTTCCTGTGCAGTTTCATCATATTTTCTTGACAGCGTTCCATCATGACTTTAAAGTTCTTCTGTAGGGTCTCATTCTCACTTTGCAGCTGTGCATTTTCGGACTGCAAGGATGCCTGTTCAGTCTGCAGACTTTTAAGGTGTTCTGTAAGGTCTTCCGTGGTTTTCTCCACTTCAGATGAGAAAGTACATTTTTGATTTCTTCCTCCTTCCAAGATTTCTAAGGAGGCCTTTAGCTTATCACCATAAACCAGGTTCCTCAAAGCTCCTTTGGACTCATCCTCCAAGTGAGCACCAATTTCGGGTTCACTCGTCTTTCCCAGTTCCAGGTGACCACCATCCCTTTGGGCTCCCAGGCTTGGAGAAGATCTATCCTTCATCTTCAGCAAGCATTCACTCAGAGACTCCATGTGATTTTCTGTGTCCCTTAGAACTTGTTCTCCAGCTACTTTAGAGTCCTCTAATATGATTTTTGCTTTATATTGGACACCTCCTTGTTGCCTCTGTGCTTCAGCTTCTCCTTGTATTGTTGGTCTCTGCGTTGGCGGAAGTAGGGATCCTTCATTCAAAACCTCTTTGATTGCCAGCTTCAGTTCTTCCTCATTCACTTGAAAGAGTCTCCAGTTTGTTTTAGCTTCAGCTATTTGTGATCTGAGGGATTCAGATTCACCTTGGAGGGACTGTATCCTTCTTGATAGATGCGCCATCGTTTCATCCTGTTGACCATGTTGAGCCTTCTGTGCTTTGAGCTCTTCTTCTAGAAAGAGCATTTCAACGCCATGGCTGGATTCGGGCCTATGCAGCTTTTCGTCGGTTGTCTCCAGCTGTTGTGCTTCTCTTGAACCCTTCTCAAACCTGCAATCCTTTAAAGATGATTCTAAGCCTTCATGTTCTTTTTCAACAAGGCTCACTTTTTCAAGAAGTCCACATTTTGCCTCAATAAGTCCAGCAAGATTTAGAGCCAGCCTTTTTTCTCTTCCCACGTAAAGCCTGCTACGAACCGACTGAAAACCTCTCCAGAAAAGTGAGAGAACAGCAAAAAATCCAAGAGCTGTACACATCACCAACTCCCAAGGAAAGCCATAAGGAAGATGGCCTGGCTTCATGTCTTCGGACAATGCTGCCACAACCCTGGGTGCTTCTTCCAGAACCACCCACTAGGATGGCTGAGAGGCAGCCCTTGGCTCCTCCATCACGCCAAGACAGCTTTGGCTCTTGCCACCACAACCACAGCCTGCCCAGGCAGGCCAACACAGGCTGTGGACACTCAGGTGTTTGGTCAGGAACTCCAACCTGCACCAGGCAACGGAGCAGACCACTGTGATCCCCTTCAGGGGCTGAGCGTATGGTGGGTGGTGGGCGTATGGCGGTGGGAGCCATGATCAAAGGCTCCCAGGAGCCTTGTTGTGCTCAACTGCCCATCAGGGGAGTCTTGTCCGCTTCCCTACCCAGTGCATCCTCATGTGCCACAGGTTTAGGTCCCTCCCACTCCAGCCAGAGAGAATTCCTCTCCATGCCACCCACCCCTTGATTTGGTTTAGGCCAGGCCAAGGCGGGGTTAGTAGGAAGATTCCATCCAGTCATAATAACATTCAGTTTGATGTCACTCAAATTCTAAAGCTGACTAAACTGTTCAAACAGCTTTTATGGCCTCTATTGGTCTTTGTGTCCCTTGCCTTTTGTTTGAGTGACTCAGTCCTTTCCCTGCCCTTGTGCTCTCCCTATTTCCTACCTTCCTTGCTTCCTTCCTCCCTTCATGGGTTTTCCCCTTTTCTTCTTCCTTCTTTTCTACCTCCCTGCATCCCTCCAACTTTGCCTTCCTCCCTTCCAACTTTCTCTCTCCCTTCCCTCCCTTTTCTTTTCTTGCAAGTGTTTGGGGTGAAAGTCCATGGCAGGCCAGCCCCAAGCTAGGCAAGGTCACTGCCACTGAGCTACAACATCCCCAGACCTGCTGCCACTTCCTATGCAAGTAACTTGAATTATCTCTAAAGAGAAACTCTCACATTAGTCTACTTTCAAAGTAATTTCAGAAGAGTTGCTAACATGGGCATAAATCAGTTATGACAAGTCATTTTTGAAAAGCACGGCACAGCTAATGTTCCTCCAAAGAAGGAGTGGAAAACTTAATTGGTTTTCAGGTCAGCATTTCTAGACTAGTACAAACCCTCCTAATCCTGATCTCTCCTTAGTCCTATGATTTCTTTAAGTGTCCCCTTTGCTCCTGTTCATGGAGTCATGTGTACAGAAATTATACCTGGTTCTATTGAACTCTACTTAATTCTTTCTCACCTCTGTGCTCCTTTGGCCAAGTCACTCCTCAACACTTACTGTAACCCTTTCAATTTTTTTGTCCATTTTCATTTAAAAAACTCTTTCAAAAATTGAACCATTTCGCATGCAGACACAGTCTTCTTGATCTGCTATCAATCCCCCACTACTGACATTGTAAGTTATTGAAATGTACACTTCCGGACCGTTTTCAGATTTTTGATTCCTGTATATCTATCTGTCTATCTATTTACAAACATAACATGGTATTCTGAAAGAATCGTTCTGCTTTTGGAGCTCTACATTGTGTTTTCCAGAAGCAGGCCTATTACACAGAGATGAATCCATGTTACCTAGATTGAGTTCAAACCGGAATGTGCACTCTGATTCCCATTATATTGTTCTACCTACTGATGGACAGTTCAGTTATATCCAGACCTCACCACCTCCCCCATTGAGTAAAACCCTTGTGAAGAGACATGTAGATGCCTTTATGAACATATTGATAATTTTTCATGGCAGTGTTTTCCAAAAACCAGTTAGTAAAATCAATTGATTCCTTTGCAGCCTGAAATTACCTTCATTCCAGTTTACTGGTATAAGAACTGCAGTATATCAGCAACCATTCTCCAATAGTAGTTCAGGCAGAAGTCATTCTAGATAACAAGCAGTGCCGGATCCTCCATGTATTTTACACAGCCCATGACGGGGGACATCCGTCCATTCGTTTAGAACAACTGATGTTTTATGCTGGCAATTTAGGTTTATTTAAAGGAGTGATTAGAAAACAGGTGAGACAGACTGATTAGATTCAGTATGTATGTTGGCTTTGTTTTTCTAGGCCTGAAGTTTTCACATTTCAATTAATTGTAGGTTAAGTATCAGGCAGATTCTTCACTGGGCTTCAAATGTGATAAAGTTGCTTCTTATTTTTAAGAAGGCCGTTGCAATCCTGCATTTATTTTACACCTCAGTGCTTGTTTTACACACAAGCACACACACCCACACACCACACACATCAACACACACACAAACACATAATTAGAGCACATTTAACACTCAAATAAAGCTTTACCTACTGATTCATAACTAGGGTATTTTTTTTAATAAGTATTGTGTCTTGGTCTCTACTGGGGAAACATGGTTCAATGTGAGTTCTCTGGTTTGTTGTAGGGCAGTGAACGTTCACTTGTTGGCAATGATATAGAAATGGGGAGTAAGAGTTTAAAAGTTTTTACAGTAGGTAGGCAGAGTGAGAGTATGGAATCTAAGAATAAGAAATTGGGGAATTTCCTCTTTGTTTCTTCATTTCAACCTCCTAATAATTCATGTATATTTTCCAAAAGTCTCCCAGAAAACAAGGACTAGGTCAATCCACATATCAGTGAACCATAGCAGAATGCGACTCTGAATTTCATATAAACAGTCATAAAATCAAAAAGACAGGTGCTGGGGTTTTGGCTCAGCACTAGAGTGCTGGCTTCACACTTTCAAAGGTCCTGAGTTGGATCCCCAACACCATACGTGAAAGGAATGAATGAACCAATGCATGAGTGTATGATGAATGAATTAAAGGTATAAGGAGGAGGAGGAAGAGGAGGAGGAGGAGGAGAAATAGAAGAAGATGATGAGAAATTTGACAGAAGGGAAAAAGGGGAGGAGAGTGAGTTTAAAGTGTGGTTTCCAATTCCCAAACGTTAAATTACAGCAGACGGGATAGAGAGAGAAGATGGGAGGGCAGGAGAGGGGGGATAGTAGAGGCTAGAAAAGGTAGCAGAATACAACAGTTACTAACGTGGCATTTTGTAAAAACGTGGATGTGTAAACAATGTGATTGTGCAATCTGTATATGGGGTCAAAATGGGAGTTCATAACTCACTTGAATCTAATGTAGGAAATATGGTATCTCAAGAGCTATGTAAGGTTTTAAGCAACCAATATAAAAAAGAGGTCTTCATTTTTCTTTGTAGTTGAGATCTCCTGTTTCCTTGACATGTTTAGTTGTGTTCTCTCCTTTAGTCCTCCCATGCTCTAGTTATTCTGATATGGAAAAACTAGCTGAAATGCCCAACCAGTCTCTAAATCAGTGACACTTTTTCATTAAGCCTAAAGTCACTTTACAATTGCTACAGTCATACTAAATACACTTCTTTGTTTGGAGTTTAAAAGATATTTCCACCAGCTAGATTACAAGGACCTAGAACTCCCATTCTTGTTTATGTAAGAGTGGCTTCATCAGATTAAATGCCGTTCTCTGGAATAACATAAAATAGGAATAATTTACTCATAAGATTCTTACGTCAACCATCTTTATTTACAAAATACTATCTTAAGAATTATTGTTTCATTGAGCTTCAATTGGAGCCAAAGTATAGTCAATTACTGAGCTAAAAGCAGTTACTTAAAAACTAAAAATGAGAGATAAGTCAAATTACATTTGAAGAGAGAGCAACAGCATGAGGTTTCTTGTTTGGTTCTGGATGTTGAGTAACAGGCTCATTTGCAGGTGGAAGGAACCCTTCAGGCAACTCACTTGTACTTTCAGAATGGGGGTGAAGAGGGCTGAATTCCAGCTCTTGGGGGATGATTTTGTGAGGAAAACCCCCTCCCTGCATAGACACTTCGCATTGGAAATGGAGTGGGTGGCGGGTCAGGTGGAAAATAATCTCCAGGTTCCCAGACAAGTTTCCTGGGAGAGGTGGAGGAAAAAAAAGGTCCTCTTCTCATGAACTGACTCCTTGGGTCAACTGGAAACAAGGCACCTCTGACTGGAGGGAAAGGTGCCAACACAGAGCCAGAGCCAGTTGCTTGGTTTTCAGCATGGAGAGGTGAATCAGGCACATCAGAGTCCAAAGGAGGCATATTAGGAATTCTGTGTTCTGCTGGTCCCGATGCTCTACCACAATTTGAGTAAAACCTATCTTGCCTTTGTAGAGGAAGACGTGCATCAGAAGAATATGGTTGGCCTGGCGGAGGGATCATCAGCCTGCTGGCCTGTTCCCCTGGAGGAGAGAGGGGCCCAGCCTGAGAAGGTGCTCTCTGAAAATCAGTGAACTTATGACAGCTGGATTCTCTTCCTTTACTGCTAGTCGCATGGTCCAGAGGATTCTCCAGGGCCCCTTGACCCTCTTCCTCCTCCCACTGGAGTGAAAGGTGAGAGTGTGAGTGGACCACTCTTTTCAAAATGAGGAGGTCTCCTTTCAGATGAAGGGTGACCTATTGGTGAGGGCCCATTTGGAGAAGGCTTTCTGCCCATTGCTGAGTTGGAAACATCCAGTGCATCATAGGGATCTTTTTCTACAAGTTCAAATCTAAGCTCCTTCTCAGTTAATTTCTGTCTGTTGCGTGCATTTTGTTTCCTGAAATAACTGAGGTTTCTTTCAGCAATCTGAGCTGCCAACTCACTAGCATCTGCTTCTTTCTCGGAGGAAGTAATCTTCCCCAGACAGGAACGAATGGTACTCTGCAATTGTTCTTCAAGATATTGGGCTCTCTTTCTGTAGGTCTCCAGCTCTTTTATTGTATGGCTCATCTTTTCTTCGACTTTGGAAAGTTTCTCCTTTTGCTCCACACGGCAGTTTTCCTCCACTCTTAATTTCCTGTGCAGTTTCATCATATTTTCTTGACAGCGTTCCATCATGACTTTAAAGTTCTTCTGTAGGGTCTCATTCTCACTTTGCAGCTGTGCATTTTCGGACTGCAAGGATGCCTGTTCAGTCTGCAGACTTTTAAGGTGTTCTGTAAGGTCTTCCGTGGTTTTCTCCACTTCAGATGAGAAAGTACATTTTTGATTTCTTCCTCCTTCCAAGATTTCTAAGGAGGCCTTTAGCTTATCACCATAAACCAGGTTCCTCAAAGCTCCTTTGGACTCATCCTCCAAGTGAGCACCAATTTCGGGTTCACTCGTCTTTCCCAGTTCCAGGTGACCACCATCCCTTTGGGCTCCCAGGCTTGGAGAAGATCTATCCTTCATCTTCAGCAAGCATTCACTCAGAGACTCCATGTGATTTTCTGTGTCCCTTAGAACTTGTTCTCCAGCTACTTTAGAGTCCTCTAATATGATTTTTGCTTTATATTGGACACCTCCTTGTTGCCTCTGTGCTTCAGCTTCTCCTTGTATTGTTGGTCTCTGCGTTGGCGGAAGTAGGGATCCTTCATTCAAAACCTCTTTGATTGCCAGCTTCAGTTCTTCCTCATTCACTTGAAAGAGTCTCCAGTTTGTTTTAGCTTCAGCTATTTGTGATCTGAGGGATTCAGATTCACCTTGGAGGGACTGTATCCTTCTTGATAGATGCGCCATCGTTTCATCCTGTTGACCATGTTGAGCCTTCTGTGCTTTGAGCTCTTCTTCTAGAAAGAGCATTTCAACGCCATGGCTGGATTCGGGCCTATGCAGCTTTTCGTCGGTTGCCTCCAGCTGTTGTGCTTCTCTTGAACCCTTCTCAAACCTGCAATCCTTTAAAGATGATTCTAAGCCTTCATGTTCTTTTTCAACAAGGCTCACTTTTTCAAGAAGTCCACATTTTGCCTCAATAAGTCCAGCAAGATTTAGAGCCAGCCTTTTTTCTCTTCCCACGTAAAGCCTGCTACGAACCGACTGAAAACCTCTCCAGAAAAGTGAGAGAACAGCAAAAAATCCAAGAGCTGTACACATCACCAACTCCCAAGGAAAGCCATAAGGAAGATGGCCTGGCTTCATGTCTTCGGACAATGCTGCCACAACCCTGGGTGCTTCTTCCAGAACCACCCACTAGGATGGCTGAGAGGCAGCCCTTGGCTCCTCCATCACGCCAAGACAGCTTTGGCTCTTGCCACCACAACCACAGCCTGCCCAGGCAGGCCAACACAGGCTGTGGACACTCAGGTGTTTGGTCAGGAACTCCAACCTGCACCAGGCAACGGAGCAGACCACTGTGATCCCCTTCAGGGGCTGAGCGTATGGTGGGTGGTGGGCGTATGGCGGTGGGAGCCATGATCAAAGGCTCCCAGGAGCCTTTTTGTGCTCAACTGCCCATCAGGGGAGTCTTGTCCGCTTCCCTACCCAGTGCATCCTCATGTGCCACAGGTTTCGGTCCCTCCCACTCCAGCCAGAGAGAATTCCTCTCCATGCCACCCACCCCTTGATTTGGTTTAGGCCAGGCCAAGGCGGGGTTAGTAGGAAGATTCCATCCAGTCATAATAACATTCAGTTTGATGTCACTCAAATTCTAAAGCTGACTAAACTGTTCAAACAGCTTTTATGGCCTCTATTGGTCTTTGTGTCCCTTGCCTTTTGTTTGAGTGACTCAGTCCTTTCCCTGCCCTTGTGCTCTCCCTATTTCCTACCTTCCTTGCTTCCTTCCTCCCTTCCTGGGTTTTCCCCTTTTCTTCTTCCTTCTTTTCTACCTCCCTGCATCCCTCCAACTTTGCCTTCCTCCCTTCCAACTTTCTCTCTCCCTTCCCTCCCTTTTCTTTTCTTGCAAGTGTTTGGGGTGAAAGTCCATGGCAGGCCAGCCCCAAGCTAGGCAAGGTCACTGCCACTGAGCTACAACATCCCCAGACCTGCTGCCACTTCCTATGCAAGTAACTTGAATTATCTCTAAAGAGAAACTCTCACATTAGTCTACTTTCAAAGTAATTTCAGAAGAGTTGCTAACATGGGCATAAATCAGTTATGACAAGTCATTTTTGAAAAGCACGGCACAGCTAATGTTCCTCCAAAGAAGGAGTGGAAAACTTAATTGGTTTTCAGGTCAGCATTTCTAGACTAGTACAAACCCTCCTAATCCTGATCTCTCCTTAGTCCTATGATTTCTTTAAGTGTCCCCTTTGCTCCTGTTCATGGAGTCATGTGTACAGAAATTATACCTGGTTCTATTGAACTCTACTTAATTCTTTCTCACCTCTGTGCTCCTTTGGCCAAGTCACTCCTCAACACTTACTGTAACCCTTTCAATTTTTTTGTCAATTTTCATTTAAAAAACTCTTTCAAAAATTGAACCATTTCGCATGCAGACACAGTCTTCTTGATCTGCTATCAATCCCCCACTACTGACATTGTAAGTTATTGAAATGTACACTTCCGGACCGTTTTCAGATTTTTGATTCCTGTATATCTATCTGTCTATCTATTTACAAACATAACATGGTATTCTGAAAGAATCGTTCTGCTTTTGGAGCTCTACATTGTGTTTTCCAGAAGCAGGCCTATTACACAGAGATGAATCCATGTTACCTAGATTGAGTTCAAACCGGAATGTGCACTCTGATTCCCATTATATTGTTCTACCTACTGATGGACAGTTCAGTTATATCCAGACCTCACCACCTCCCCCATTGAGTAAAACCCTTGTGAAGAGACATGTAGATGCCTTTATGAACATATTGATAATTTTTCATGGCAGTGTTTTCCAAAAACCAGTTAGTAAAATCAATTGATTCCTTTGCAGCCTGAAATTACCTTCATTCCAGTTTACTGGTATAAGAACCGCAGTATATCAGCAACCATTCTCCAATAGTAGTTCAGGCAGAAGTCATTCTAGATAACAAGCAGTGCCGGATCCTCCATGTATTTTACACAGCCCATGACGGGGGACATCCGTCCATTCGTTTAGAACAACTGATGTTTTATGCTGGCAATTTAGGTTTATTTAAAGGAGTGATTAGAAAACAGGTGAGACAGACTGATTAGATTCAGTATGTATGTTGGCTTTGTTTTTCTAGGCCTGAAGTTTTCACATTTCAATTAATTGTAGGTTAAGTATCAGGCAGATTCTTCACTGGGCTTCAAATGTGATAAAGTTGCTTCTTATTTTTAAGAAGGCCGTTGCAATCCTGCATTTATTTTACACCTCAGTGCTTGTTTTACACACAAGCACACACACCCACACACCACACACATCAACACACACACAAACACATAATTAGAGCACATTTAACACTCAAATAAAGCTTTACCTACTGATTCATAACTAGGGTATTTTTTTTAATAAGTATTGTGTCTTGGTCTCTACTGGGGAAACATGGTTCAATGTGAGTTCTCTGGTTTGTTGTAGGGCAGTGAACGTTCACTTGTTGGCAATGATATAGAAATGGGGAGTAAGAGTTTAAAAGTTTTTACAGTAGGTAGGCAGAGTCAGAGTATGGAATCTAAGAATAAGAAATTGGGGAATTTTCTCTTTGTTTCTTCATTTCAACCTCCTAATAATTCATGTATATTTTCCAAAAGTCTCCCAGAAAACAAGGACTAGGTCAATCCACATATCAGTGAACCATAGCAGAATGCGACTCTGAATTTCATATAAACAGTCATAAAATCAAAAAGACAGGTGCTGGGGTTTTGGCTCAGCACTAGAGTGCTGGCTTCACACTTTCAAAGGTCCTGAGTTGGATCCCCAACACCATACGTGAAAGGAATGAATGAACCAATGCATGAGTGTATGATGAATGAATTAAAGGTATAAGGAGGAGGAGGAAGAGGAGGAGGAGGAGGAGAAATAGAAGAAGATGATGAGAAATTTGACAGAAGGGAAAAAGGGGAGGAGAGTGAGTTTAAAGTGTGGTTTCCAATTCCCAAACGTTAAATTACAGCAGACGGGATAGAGAGAGAAGATGGGAGGGCAGGAGAGGGGGGATAGTAGAGGCTAGAAAAGGTAGCAGAATACAACAGTTACTAACATGGCATTTTGTAAAAACGTGGATGTGTAAACAATGTGATTGTGCAATCTGTATATGGGGTCAAAATGGGAGTTCATAACTCACTTGAATCTAATGTAGGAAATATGGTATCTCAAGAGCTATGTAAGGTTTTAAGCAACCAATATAAAAAAGAGGTCTTCATTTTTCTTTGTAGTTGAGATCTCCTGTTTCCTTGACATGTTTAGTTGTGTTCTCTCCTTTAGTCCTCCCATGCTCTAGTTATTCTGATATGGAAAAACTAGCTGAAATGCCCAACCAGTCTCTAAATCAGTGACACTTTTTCATTAAGCCTAAAGTCACTTTACAATTGCTACAGTCATACTAAATACACTTCTTTGTTTGGAGTTTAAAAGATATTTCCACCAGCTAGATTACAAGGACCTAGAACTCCCATTCTTGTTTATGTAAGAGTGGCTTCATCAGATTAAATGCCGTTCTCTGGAATAACATAAAATAGGAATAATTTACTCATAAGATTCTTACGTCAACCATCTTTATTTACAAAATACTATCTTAAGAATTATTGTTTCATTGGGCTTCAATTGGAGCCAAAGTATAGTCAATTACTGAACTAAAAGCAGTTACTTAACAACTAAAAATGAGAGATAAGTCAAATTACATTTGAAGAGAGAGCAACAGCATGAGGTTTCTTGTTTGGTTCTGGATGTTGAGTAACAGGCTCATTTGCAGGTGGAAGGAACCCTTCAGGCAACTCACTTGTACTTTCAGAATGGGGGTGAAGAGGGCTGAATTCCAGCTCTTGGGGGAAGATTTTGTGAGGAAAACCCCCTCCCTGCATAGACACTTCGCATTGGAAATGGAGTGGGTGGCGGGTCAGGTGGAAAATAATCTCCAGGTTCCCAGACAAGTTTCCTGGGAGAGGTGGAGGAAAAAAAAGGTCCTCTTCTCATGAACTGACTCCTTGGGTCAACTGGAAACAAGGCACCTCTGACTGGAGGGAAAGGTGCCAACACAGAGCCAGAGCCAGTTGCTTGGTTTTCAGCATGGAGAGGTGAATCAGGCACATCAGAGTCCAAAGGAGGCATATTAGGAATTCTGTGTTCTGCTGGTCCCGATGCTCTACCACAATTTGAGTAAAACCTATCTTGCCTTTGTAGAGGAAGACGTGCATCAGAAGAATATGGTTGGCCTGGCGGAGGGATCATCAGCCTGCTGGCCTGTTCCCCTGGAGGAGAGAGGGGCCCAGCCTGAGAAGGTGCTCTCTGAAAATCAGTGAACTTATGACAGCTGGATTCTCTTCCTTTACTGCTAGTCGCATGGTCCAGAGGATTCTCCAGGGCCCCTTGACCCTCTTCCTCCTCCCACTGGAGTGAAAGGTGAGAGTGTGAGTGGACCACTCTTTTCAAAATGAGGAGGTCTCCTTTCAGATGAAGGGTGACCTATTGGTGAGGGCCCATTTGGAGAAGGCTTTCTGCCCATTGCTGAGTTGGAAACATCCAGTGCATCATAGGGATCTTTTTCTACAAGTTCAAATCTAAGCTCCTTCTCAGTTAATTTCTGTCTGTTGCGTGCATTTTGTTTCCTGAAATAACTGAGGTTTCTTTCAGCAATCCGAGCTGCCAACTCACTAGCATCTGCTTCTTTCTCGGAGGAAGTAATCTTCCCCAGACAGGAACGAATGGTACTCTGCAATTGTTCTTCAAGATATTGGGCTCTCTTTCTGTAGGTCTCCAGCTCTTTTATTGTATGGCTCATCTTTTCTTCGACTTTGGAAAGTTTCTCCTTTTGCTCCACACGGCAGTTTTCCTCCACTCTTAATTTCCTGTGCAGTTTCATCATATTTTCTTGACAGCGTTCCATCATGACTTTAAAGTTCTTCTGTAGGGTCTCATTCTCACTTTGCAGCTGTGCATTTTCGGACTGCAAGGATGCCTGTTCAGTCTGCAGACTTTTAAGGTGTTCTGTAAGGTCTTCCGTGGTTTTCTCCACTTCAGATGAGAAAGTACATTTTTGATTTCTTCCTCCTTCCAAGATTTCTAAGGAGGCCTTTAGCTTATCACCATAAACCAGGTTCCTCAAAGCTCCTTTGGACTCATCCTCCAAGTGAGCACCAATTTCGGGTTCACTCGTCTTTCCCAGTTCCAGGTGACCACCATCCCTTTGGGCTCCCAGGCTTGGAGAAGATCTATCCTTCATCTTCAGCAAGCATTCACTCAGAGACTCCATGTGATTTTCTGTGTCCCTTAGAACTTGTTCTCCAGCTACTTTAGAGTCCTCTAATATGATTTTTGCTTTATATTGGACACCTCCTTGTTGCCTCTGTGCTTCAGCTTCTCCTTGTATTGTTGGTCTCTGCGTTGGCGGAAGTAGGGATCCTTCATTCAAAACCTCTTTGATTGCCAGCTTCAGTTCTTCCTCATTCACTTGAAAGAGTCTCCAGTTTGTTTTAGCTTCAGCTATTTGTGATCTGAGGGATTCAGATTCACCTTGGTGGGACTGTATCCTTCTTGATAGATGCGCCATCGTTTCATCCTGTTGACCATGTTGAGCCTTCTGTGCTTTGAGCTCTTCTTCTAGAAAGAGCATTTCAACACCATGGCTGGATTCGGGCCTATGCAGCTTTTCGTCGGTTGCCTCCAGCTGTTGTGCTTCTCTTGAACCCTTCTCAAACCTGCAATCCTTTAAAGATGATTCTAAGCCTTCATGTTCTTTTTCAACAAGGCTCACTTTTTCAAGAAGTCCACATTTTGCCTCTATAAGTCCAGCAAGATTTAGAGCCAGCCTTTTTTCTCTTCCCACGTAAAGCCTGCTACGAACCGACTGAAAACCTCTCCAGAAAAGTGAGAGAACAGCAAAAAATCCAAGAGCTGTACACATCACCAACTCCCAAGGAAAGCCATAAGGAAGATGGCCTGGCTTCATGTCTTCGGACAATGCTGCCACAACCTTGGGTGCTTCTTCCAGAACCACCCACTAGGATGGCTGAGAGGCAGCCCTTGGCTCCTCCATCACGCCAAGACAGCTTTGGCTCTTCCACCACAACCACAGCCTGCCCAGGCAGGCCAACACAGGCTGTGGACACTCAGGTGTTTGGTCAGGAACTCCAACCTGCACCAGGCAACGGAGCAGACCACTGTGATCCCCTTCAGGGGCTGAGTGTATGGTGGGTGGTGGGCGAATGGCGGTGGGAGCCATGATCAAAGGATCCCAGGAGCCTTCTTGTGCTCAACTGCCCATCAGGGGAGTCTTGTCAGCTTCCCTACACAGTGCATCCTCATGTGCCACAGGTTTCGGTCCCTCCCACTCCAGCCAGAGAGAATTCCTCTCCATGCCACCCACCCCTTGATTTGGTTTAGGCCAGGCCAAGGCGGGGTTAGTAGGAAGATTCCATCCAGTCATAATAACATTCAGTTTGATGTCACTCAAATTCTAAAGCTGACTAAACTGTTCAAACAGCTTTTATGGCCTCTATTGGTCTTTGTGTCCCTTGCCTTTTGTTTGAGTGACTCAGTCCTTTCCCTGCCCTTGTGCTCTCCCTATTTCCTACCTTCCTTGCTTCCTTCCTCCCTTCCTGGGTTTTCTCCTTTTCTTCTTCCTTCTTTTCTACCTCCCTGCATCCCTCCAACTTTGGCTTCCTCCCTTCCAACATTCTCTCTCCCTTCCCTCCCTTTTCTTTTCATGCAAGTGTTTGGGGTGAAAGTCCATGGCAGGCCAGCCCCAAGCTAGGCAAGGTCACTGCCACTGAGCTACAACATCCCCAGACCTGCTGCCACTTCCTATGCAAGTAACTTGAATTATCTCTAAAGAGAAACTCTCACATTAGTCTACTTTCAAAGTAATTTCAGAAGAGTTGCTAACATGGGCATAAATCAGGTATGACAAGTCATTTTTGAAAAGCACGTCACAGCTAATGTTCCTCCAAAGAAGGAGTTGAAAACTTAATTGGTTTTCAGGTCAGCATTTCTAGACTAGTACAAACCCTCCTAATCCTGATCTCTCCTTAGTCCTATGATTTCTTTAAGTGTCCCCTTTGCTCCTGTTCATGGAGTCATGTCTACAGAAATTATACCTGGTTCTATTGAACTCTACTTAATTCTTTCTCACCTCTGTGCTCCTTTGGCCAAGTCACTCCTCAACACTTACTGTAACCCTTTCAATTTTTTGTCCATTTTCATTTAAAAAACTCTTTCAAAAATTGAACCATTTCGCATGCAGACACAGTCTTCTTGATCTGCTATCAATCCCCCACTACTGACATTGTAAGTTATTGAAATGTACACTTCCAGACCGTTTTCAGATTTTTGATTCCTGTATATCTATCTGTCTATCTATTTACAAACATAACATGGTATTCTGAAAGAATCGTTCTGCTTTTGGAGCTCTACATTGTGTTTTCCAGAAGCAGGCCTATTACACAGAGATGAATCCATGTTACCTAGATTGAGTTCAAACCGGAATGTGCACTCTGATTCCCATTATATTGTTCTACCTACTAATGGACAGTTCAGTTATATCCAGACCTCACCACCTCCCCCATTGAGTAAAACCCTTGTGAAGAGACATGTAGATGCCTTTATGAACATATTGATAATTTTTCATGGCAGTGTTTTCCAAAAACCAGTTAGTAAAATCAATTGATTCCTTTGCAGCCTGAAATTACCTTCATTCCAGTTTACTGGTATAAGAACCGCAGTATTTCAGCAACCATTCTCCAATAGTAGTTCAGGCAGAAGTCATTCTAGATAACAAGCAGTGCCGGATCCTCCATGTATTTTACACAGCCCATGACGGGGGACATCCGTCCATTCGTTTAGAACAACTGATGTTTTATGCTGGCAATTTAGGTTTATTTAAAGGAGTGATTAGAAAACAGGTGAGACAGACTGATTAGATTCAGTATGTATGTTGGCTTTGTTTTTCTAGGCCTGAAGTTTTCACATTTCAATTAATTGTAGGTTAGGTATCAGGCAGATTCTTCACTGGGCTTCAAATGTGATAAAGTTGCTTCTTATTTTTAAGAAGGCCGTTGCAATCCTGCATTTATTTTACACCTCAGTGCTTGTTTTACACACAAGCACACACACGCACACACCACACACATCAGCACACACACAAACACATAATTAGAGCACATTTAACACTCAAATAAAGCTTTACCTACTAATTCATAACTAGGGTATTTTTTTAATAAGTATTGTGTCTTGGTCTCTACTGGGGAAACATGGTTCAATGTGAGTTCTCTGGTTTGTTGTAGGGCAGTGAACGTTCACTTGTTGGCAATGATATAGAAATGGGGAGTAAGAGTTTAAAAGTTTTTACAGTAGGTAGGCAGAGTCAGAGTATGGAATCTAAGAATAAGAAATTGGGGAATTTCCTCTTTGTTTCTTCATTTCAACCTCCTAATAATTCATGTATATTTTCCAAAAGTCTCCCAGAAAACAAGGACTAGGTCAATCCACATATCAGTGAACCATAGCAGAATGCGATTCTGAATTTCATATAAACAGTCATAAAATCAAAAAGACAGGTGCTGGGGTTTTGGCTCAGCACTAGAGTGCTGGCTTCACACTTTCAAAGGTCCTGAGTTGGATCCCCAACACCATACGTGAAAGGAATGAATGAACCAATGCATGAGTGTATGATGAATGAATTAAAGGTATAAGGAGGAGGAGGAAGAGGAGGAGGAGGAGGAGAAATAGAAGAAGATGATGAGAAATTTGACAGAAGGGAAAAAGGGGAGGAGAGTGAGTTTAAAGTGTGGTTTCCAATTCCCAAACGTTAAATTACAGCAGACGGGATAGAGAGAGAAGATGGGAGGGCAGGAGAGGGGGGATAGTAGAGGCTAGAAAAGGTAGCAGAATACAACAGTTACTAACATGGCATTTTGTAAAAACGTGGATGTGTAAACAATGTGATTGTGCAATCTGTATATGGGGTCAAAATGGGAGTTCATAACTCACTTGAATCTAATGTAGGAAATATGGTATCTCAAGAGCTATGTAAGGTTTTAAGCAACCAATATAAAAAAGAGGTCTTCATTTTTCTTTGTAGTTGAGATCTCCTGTTTCCTTGACATGTTTAGTTGTGTTCTCTCCTTTAGTCCTCCCATGCTCTAGTTATTCTGATATGGAAAAACTAGCTGAAATGCCCAACCAGTCTCTAAATCAGTGACACTTTTTCATTAAGCCTAAAGTCACTTTACAATTGCTACAGTCATACTAAATACACTTCTTTGTTTGGAGTTTAAAAGATATTTCCATCAGCTAGATTACAAGGACCTAGAACTCCCATTCTTGTTTATGTAAGAATGGCTTCATCAGATTAAATGCCGTTCTCTGGAATAACATAAAATAGGAATAATTTACTCATAAGATTCTTACGAAAACCATCTTTATTTACAAAATACTATCTTAAGAATTATTGTTTCATTGAGCTTCAATTGGAGCCAAAGTATAGTCAATTACTGAACTAAAAGCAGTTACTTAAAAACTAAAAATGAGAGATAAGTCAAATTACATTTGAAGAGAGAGCAACAGCATGAGGTTTCTTGTTTGGTTCTGGGTGTTGAGTAACAGGCTCATTTGCCGGTGGAAGGAACCCTTCAGGGAACTCACTTGTACTTTCAGAATGGGGGTGTAGAGGGCTGAATTCCAGCTCTTGGGGGAAGATTGTGAGGAAAACCCCCTCCCTGCATAGACACTTCGCATTGGAAATGGAGTGGGTGGCGGGTCAGGTGGAAAATAATCTCCAGGTTCCCAGACAAGTTTCCTGGGAGAGGTGGAGGAAAAAAAAGGTCCTCTTCTCATGAACTGACTCCTTGGGTCAACTGGAAACAAGGCACCTCTGACTGGAGGGAAAGGTGCCAACACAGAGCCAGAACCAGTTGCTTGGTTTTCAGCATGGAGAGGTGAATCAGGCACACCACAGTCCAAAGGAGGCATATTAGGAATTCTGTGTTCTGCTGGTCCCAATGCTCTACCACAATTTGAGTAAAACCTATCTTGCCTTTGTAGAGGAAGACGTGCATCAGAAGAATATGGTTGGCCTGGCGGAGGGATCATCAGCCTGCTGGCCTGTTCCCCTGAGGAGAGAGGGGCCTAGTCTGAGAAGGTGCTCTCTGAAAATCAGTGAACATATGACAGCTGGATTCTCTTCCTTTACTGCTAGTCGCATTGTCCAGAGTATTCTCCAGGGCCCCTTGACCCTCTTCCCCCTTCCACTGGAGTGAAAGTTGAGAGAGTGAGTGGACCACTCTTTTCAAAATGAGGAGGTCTCCTTTCAGATGAAGGGTGACCTATTGGTGAGGGCCCATTTGGAGAAGGCTTTCTGCCCATTGCTGAGTTGGAAACATCCAGTGCATCATAGGGATCTTTTTCTACAAGTTCAAATCTAAGCTCCTTCTCAGTTAATTTCTGTCTGTTGCGTGCATTTTGTTTCCTGAAATAACTGAGGTTTCTTTCAGCAATCCGAGCTGCCAACTCACTAGCATGTGCTTCTTTCTCGGAGGAAATAATCTTCCCCAGACAGGAACGAATGGTACTCTGCAATTGTTCTTCAAGATATTGGGCTCTCTTTCTGTAGGTCTCCAGCTCTTTTATTGTATGGCTCATCATTTCTTCGACTTTGGAAAGTTTCTCCTCTTGCTCCACACGGTAGTTTTCCTCCACTCTTAATTTTCTGTGCCGTTTCATCATATTTTCTTGATAGCGTTCCATCATGACTTGAAAGTTCTTCTGTAGGGTCTCATTCTCACTTTGCAGCTGTGCATTTTCTGACTGCAAGGATGCCTGTTCAGTCTGCAGACTTTTAAGGTGTTCTGTAAGGTCTTCTGTGGTTTTCTCCACTTCAGATGAGAAAGTACATTTTTGATTTCTTCCACCTTCCAAGATTTCTAAGGAGGCCTTTAGCTTATCACCATAAACCAGATTCCTCAAAGCTCCTTTGGACTCATCCTCCAAGTGAGCACCAATTTTGGGTTCACTCGTCTTTCCCACTTCCAGGTGACCACCATCCATTTGGGCTCCCAGGCTTGGAGAAGATCTATCCTTCATCTTCAGCAAGCATTCACTCAGAGACTCCATGTGATTTTCTGTGTCCCTTAGAACTTGTTCTCCAGCTACTTTAGAGTCCTCTAATATGATTTTTGCTTTATATTGGACACCTCCTTGTTCCCTCTGTGCTTCAGCATCTCCTTGAATTGTTGGTTTCTGCCTTGGTGGAAGTAGGGATCCTTCAATCAAATCCTCTTTGATTGCCAGCTTCAGTTCTTCCTCATTCACTTGAAAGAGTCTCCAGTTTGTTTTAGCTTCAGCTATTTGTGATCTGAGGGATTCAGATTCACCTTGGAGGGACTGTATCCTTCTTGATAGATGCACCATCGTTTCACCTTTTTGACCATGTTGAGCCTTCTGTGCTTTGAGCTCTTCTTCTAGAAAGAGCTTTTCAACGCCATGGCTGGATTCAGACCTATGCAGCTTTTCGTCAGTTGCCTCCAGCTGTTGTGCTTCTCTTGAACCCTTCTCAAACCTGCAATCCTTTAAAGATGATTCTAAGCCTTCATGTTCTTTTTCAACAAGGCTCACTTTTTCAAGAAGTCCACATTTTGCCTCAGTAAGTCCAGCAAGATTTAGAGCCAGCCTTTTTTCTCTTCCCACGTAAAGCCTGCTACGAACCGACTGAAAGCCTCTCAGGAAATGTGAGAGAACAGCAAAAAATCCAAGAGCTGTACACATCACCAACTCCCAAGGAAAGCCATCAGGAAGATGGCCTGGCTTCATGTCTTTGGACAATGGTGGCACAACCCTGGGTGCTTTTTCTAGAACCACCCACTAGGATGGCTGAGAGGCAGCCCTTGGCTCCTCCATCATGCCAAGACAGCTTTGGCTCTTGCCACCACAACCACAGCCTGCCCAGGCAGGCCAACACAGGCTGTGGACACTCAGGTGTTTGGTCAGGAACTCCAACCTGCACAAGGCAACGGAGCAGACCACTGTGATCCCCTTCAGGGGCTGAGCATATGGTGGGTGGTGGGTGTATGGCGGTGGGAGCCATGATCAAAGGCTCCCAGGAGCCTTGTTGTGCTCAACTGCCCATCAGGGGAGTCTTGTCCGCTTCCCTACCAATGCATCCTCAAGTGCCACAGGTATAGGTCCCTCCCACTCCAGCCAGAGAGAATTCCTCTCCATGCCACCCACCCCTTGATTTGGTTTAGGCCAGGCCAAGGCGGGGTTAGTAGGAAGATTCCATCCAGTCATAATAACATTCAGTTTGATGTCACTCAAATTCTAAAGCTGACTAAACTGTTCAAACAGCTTTTATGGCCTCTATTGGTCTTTGTGTCCCTTGCCTTTTGTTTGAGTGACTCAGTCCTTTCCCTGCCCTTGTGCTCTCCCTATTTCCTACCTTCCTTGCTTCCTTCCTCCCTTCCTGGGTTTTCTCTTTTTCTTCTTCCTTCTTTTCTACCTCCCTGCAACCCTCCAACTTTGCCTTCCTCCCTTCCAACTTTCTCTCTCCCTTCCCTCCCTTTTCTTTTCTTGCAAGTGTTTGGGGTGAAAGTCCATGGCAGGCCAGCCCCAAGCTAGGCAAGGTCACTGCCACTGAGCTACAACATCCCCAGACCTGCTGCCACTTCCTATGCAAGTAACTTGAATTATCTCTAAAGAGAAACTCTCACATTAGTCTACTTTCAAAGTAATTTCAGAAGAGTTGCTAACATGGGCATAAATCAGGTATGACAAGTCATTTTTGAAAAGCACGGCACAGCTAATGTTCCTCCAAAGAAGGAGTTGAAAACTTAATTGGTTTTCAGGTCAGCATTTCTAGACTAGTACAAACCCTCCTAATCCTGATCTCTCCTTAGTCCTATGATTTCTTTAAGTGTCCCCTTTGCTCCTGTTCATGGAGTCATGTGTACAGAAATTATACCTGGTTCTATTGAACTCTACTTAATTCTTTCTCACCTCTGTGCTCCTTTTGCCAAGTCACTCCTCAACACTTACTGTAACCCTTTCAATTTTTTGTCCATTTTCATTTAAAAAACTCTTTCAAAAATTGAACCATTTCACATGCAGACACAGTCTTCTTGATCTGCTATTAATCCCCCACTACTGACATTGTAAGTTATTGAAATGTACACTTCCAGACAGTTTTCAGATTTTTGATTCCTGTATATCTATCTGTCTATCTATTTACAAACATAACATGGTATTCTGAAAGAATCGTTCTGCTTTTGGAGCTCTACATTGTGTTTTCCAGAAGCAGGCCTATTACACAGAGATGAATCCATGTTACCTAGATTGAGTTCAAACCGGAATGTGCACTCTGATTCCCATTATATTGTTCTACCTACTTATGGACAGTCCAGTTATATCCAGACCTCACCACCTCCCCGATTGTGTAAAATCCTTGTGAAGAGACATGTAGATGCCTTTATGAACATATTGATAATTTTTCATGGCAGTGTTTTCCAAAAACCAGTTAGTAAAATCAATTGATTCCTTTGCAGCCTGAAATTACCTTCATTCCAGTTTACTGGTATAAGAACCGCAGTATATCAGCAACCATTCTCCAATGGTAGTTCAGGCAGAAGTCATTCTAGATAACAAGCAGTGCCGGATCCTCCATGTATTTTACACAGCCCATGACGGGGGACATCCGTCCATTCGTTTAGAACAACTGATGTTTTATGCTGGCAATTTAGGTTTATTTAAAGGAGTGATTAGAAAACAGGTGAGACAGACTGATTGGATTCAGTATGTATGTTGGCTTTGTTTTTCTAGGCCTGAAGTTTTCACATTTCAATTAATTGTAGGTTAAGTATCAGGCAGATTCTTCACTGGGCTTCAAATGTGATAAAGTTGCTTCTTATTTTTAAGAAGGCCGTTGCAATCCTGCATTTATTTTACACCTCAGTGCTTGTTTTACACACAAGCACACACCCACACACCACACACATCAACACACACACAAACACATAATTAGAGCACATTTAACACTCAAATAAAGCTTTACCTACTAATTCATAACTAGGGTATTTTTTTAATAAGTATTGTGTCTTGGTCTCTACTGGGGAAACATGGTTCAATGTGAGTTCTCTGGTTTGTTGTAGGGCAGTGAACGTTCACTTGTTGGCAATGATATAGAAATGGGGAGTAAGAGTTTAAAAGTTTTTACAGTAGGTAGGCAGAGTCAGAGTATGGAATCTAAGAATAAGAAATTGGGGAATTTCCTCTTTGTTTCTTCATTTCAACCTCCTAATAATTCATGTATATTTTCCAAAAGTCTCCCAGAAAACAAGGACTAGGTCAATCCACATATCAGTGAACCATAGCAGAATGCGATTCTGAGTTTCATATAAACAGTCATAAAATCAAAAAGACAGGTGCTGGGGTTTTGGCTCAGCACTAGAGTGCTGGCTTCACACTTTCAAAGGTCCTGAGTTGGATCCCCAACACCATACGTGAAAGGAATGAATGAACCAATGCATGAGTGTATGATGAATGAATTAAAGGTATAAGGAGGAGGAGGAAGAGGAGGAGGAGGAGGAGAAATAGAAGAAGATGATGAGAAATTTGACTGAAGGGAAAAAGGGGAGGAGAGTGAGTTTAAAGTGTGGTTTCCAATTCCCAAACGTTAAATTACAGCAGACTGGATAGAGAGAGAAGATGGGAGGGCAGGAGAGGGGGGATAGTAGAGGCTAGAAAAGGTAGCAGAATACAACAGTTACTAACATGGCATTTTGTAAAAACGTGGATGTGTAAACAATGTGATTGTGCAATCTGTATATGGGGTCAAAATGGGAGTTCATAACTCACTTGAATCTAATGTAGGAAATATGGTATCTCAAGAGCTATGTAAGGTTTTAAGCAACCAATATAAAAAAGAGGTCTTCATTTTTCTTTGTAGTTGAGATCTCCTGTTTCCTTGACATGTTTAGTTGTGTTCTCTCCTTTAGTCCTCCCATGCTCTAGTTATTCTGATATGGAAAAACTAGCTGAAATGCCCAACCAGTCTCTAAATCAGTGACACTTTTTCATTAAGCCTAAAGTCACTTTACAATTGCTACAGTCATACTAAATACACTTCTTTGTTTGGAGTTTAAAAGATATTTCCATCAGCTAGATTACAAGGACCTAGAACTCCCATTCTTGTTTATGTAAGAGTGGCTTCATCAGATTAAATGCCGTTCTCTGGAATAACAGAAAACAGGAATAATTTACTCATAAGATTCTTACGTAAACCATCTTTATTTACAAAATACTATCTTAAGAATTATTGTTTCATTGAGCTTCAATTGGAGCCAAAGTATAGTCAATTACTGAACTAAAAGCAGTTACTTAAAAACTAAAAATGAGAGATAAGTCAAATTACATTTGAAGAGAGAGCAACAGCATGAGGTTTCTTGTTTGGTTCTGGATGTTGAGTAACAGGCTCATTTGCAGGTGGAAGGAACCCTTCAGGCAACTCACTTGTACTTTCAGAATGGGGGTGAAGAGGGCTGAATTCCAGCTCTTGGGGGAAGATTTTGTGAGGAAAACCCCCTCCCTGCATAGACACTTCGCATTGGAAATGGAGTGGGTGGCGGGTCAGGTGGAAAATAATCTCCAGGTTCCCAGACAAGTTTCCTGGGAGAGGTGGAGGAAAAAAAGGTCCTCTTCTCATGAACTGACTCCTTGGGTCAACTGGAAACAAGGCACCTCTGACTGGAGGGAAAGGTGCCAACACAGAGCCAGAGCCAGTTGCTTGGTTTTCAGCATGGAGAGGTGAATCAGGCACATCAGAGTCCAAAGGAGGCATATTAGGAATTCTGTGTTCTGCTGGTCCCGATGCTCTACCACAATTTGAGTAAAACCTATCTTGCCTTTGTAGAGGAAGACGTGCATCAGAAGAATATGGTTGGCCTGGCGGAGGGATCATCAGCCTGCTGGCCTGTTCCCCTGGAGGAGAGAGGGGCCCAGTCTGAGAAGGTGCTCTCTGAAAATCAGTGAACTTATGACAGCTGGATTCTCTTCCTTTACTGCCAGTCGCATGGTCCAGAGGATTCTCCAGGGCCCCTTGACCCTCTTCCTCCTCCCACTGGAGTGAAAGGTGAGAGTGTGAGTGGACCACTCTTTTCAAAATGAGGAGGTCTCCTTTCAGATGAAGGGTGACCTATTGGTGAGGGCCCATTTGGAGAAGGCTTTCTGCCCTTAGATGAGTTGGAAACATCCAGTGCATCATAGGGATCTTTTTCTACAAGTTCAAATCTAAGCTCCTTCTCAGTTAATTTCTGTCTGTTGCGTGCATTTTGTTTCCTGAAATAACTGAGGTTTTTTTCAGCAATCCGAGCTGCCAACTCACTAGCATGTGCTTCTTTCTCGGAGGAAATAATCTTCCCCAGACAGGAACGAATAGTACTCTGCAATTGTTCTTCAAGATATTGGGCTCTCTTTCTGTAGGTCTCCAGCTCTTTTATTGTATGGCTCATCTTTTCTTCGACTTTGGAAAGTTTCTCCTTTTGCTCCACACGGCAGTTTTCCTCCACTCTTAATTTCCTGTGCAGTTTCATCATATTTTCTTGATAGCGTTCCATCATGACTTTAAAGTTCTTCTGTAGGGTCTCATTCTCACTTTGCAGCTGTGCATTTTCGGACTGCAAGGATGCCTGTTCAGTCTGCAGACTTTTAAGGTGTTCTGTAAGGTCTTCCGTGGTTTTCTCCACTTCAGATGAGAAAGTACATTTTTGATTTCTTCCTCCTTCCAAGATTTCTAAGGAGGCCTTTAGCTTATCACCATAAACCAGGTTCCTCAAAGCTCCTTTGGACTCATCCTCCAAGTGAGCACCAATTTCGGGTTCACTCGTCTTTCCCAGTTCCAGGTGACCACCATCCCTTTGGGCTCCCAGGCTTGGAGAAGATCTATCCTTCATCTTCAGCAAGCATTCACTCAGAGACTCCATGTGATTTTCTGTGTCCCTTAGAACTTGTTCTCCAGCTACTTTAGAGTCCTCTAATATGATTTTTGCTTTATATTGGACACCTCCTTGTTCCCTCTGTGCTTCAGCTTCTCCTTGTATTGTTGGTCTCTGTGTTGGCGGAAGTAGTTATCCTTCATTCAAAACCTCTTTGATTGCCAGCTTCAGTTCTTCCTCATTCACTTGAAAGAGTCTCCAGTTTGTTTTAGCTTCAGCTATTTGTGATCTGAGGGATTCAGATTCACCTTGGAGGGACTGTATCCTTCTTGATAGATGAGCCATCGTTTCATCCTGTTGACCATGTTGAGCCTTCTGTGCTTTGAGCTCTTCTTCTAGAAAGAGCATTTCAACGCCATGGCTGGATTCGGGCCTATGCAGCTTTTCGTCGGTTGCCTCCAGCTGTTGTGCTTCTCTTGAACCCTTCTCAAACCTGCAATCCTTTAAAGATGATTCTAAGCCTTCATGTTCTTTTTCAACAAGGCTCACTTTTTCAAGAAGTCCACATTTTGCCTCAATAAGTCCAGCAAGATTTAGAGCCAGCCTTTTTTCTCTTCCCACGTAAAGCCTGATACGAACCGACTGAAAACCTCTCCAGAAAAGTGAGAGAACAGCAAAAAATCCAAGAGCTGTACACATCACCAACTCCCAAGGAAAGCCATAAGGAAGATGGCCTGGCTTCTTGTCTTCGGACAATGCTGCCACAACCCTGGGTGCTTCTTCCAGAACCACCCACAAGGATGGCTGAGAGGCAGCCCTTGGCTCCTCCATCATGCCAAGACAGCTTTGGCTCTTGCCACCACAACCACAGCCTGCCCAGGCAGGCCAACACAGGCTGTGGACACTCAGGTGTTTGGTCAGGAACTCCAACCTGCACCAGGCAACGGAGCAGACCACTGTGATCCCCTTCAGGGGCTGAGCGTATGGTGGGTGGTGGGCGTATGGCGGTGGGAGCCATGATCAAAGGCTCCCAGGAGCCTTGTTGTGCTCAACTGCCCATCAGGGGAGTCTTGTCCGCTTCCCTACCCAGTGCATCCTCATGTGCCACAGGTTTAGGTCCCTCCCACTCCAGCCAGAGAGAATTCCTCTCCATGCCACCCACCCCTTGATTTGGTTTAGGCCAGGCCAAGGCGGGGTTAGTAGGAAGATTCCATCCAGTCATAATAACATTCAGTTTGATGTCACTCAAATTCTAAAGCTGACTAAACTGTTCAAACAGCTTTCATGGCCTCTATTGGTCTTTGTGTCCCTTGCCTTTTGTTTGAGTGACTCAGTCCTTTCCCGGCCCTTGTGCTCACCCTATTTCCTACCTTCCTTGCTTCCTTCCTCCCTTCCAGGGTTTTCTCCTTTTCTTCTTCCTTCTTTTCTACCTCCCTGCATCCCTCCAACTTTGCCTTCCTCCCTTCCAACTTTCTCTCTCCCTTCCCTCCCTTTTCTTTTCTTGCAAGTGTTTGGGGTGAAAGTCCATGGCAGGCCAGCCCCAAGCTAGGCAAGGTCACTGCCACTGAGCTACAACATCCCCAGACCTGCTGCCACTTCCTATGCAAGTAACTTGAATTATCTCTAAAGAGAAACTCTCACATTAGTCTACTTTCAATGTAATTTCAGAAGAGTTGCTAACATGGGCATAAATCAGTTGTGACAAGTCATTTTTGAAAAGCACGGCACAGCTAATGTTCCTCCAAAGAAGGAGTTGAAAACTTAATTGGTTTTCAGGTCAGCATTTCTAGACTAGTACAAACCCTCCTAATCCTGATCTCTCCTTAGCCCTATAATTTCTTTAAGTGTCCCCTTTGCTCTTCTTCATGGAGTCATGTGTACAGAAATTATACCTGGTTCTATTGAACTCTACTTAATTCTTTCTCACCTCTGTGCTCCATTGGCCAAGTCACTCCTCAACACTTACTATAACCCTTTCAATTTTTTGTCCATTTTCATTTAAAAAACTCTTTCAAAAATTGAACCATTTCACATGCAGACACAGTCTTCTTGATCTGCTATGAATCCCCCACTACTGACATTGTAAGTTATTGAAATGTACACTTCCAGACCGTTTTCAGATTTTTGATTCCTGTATATCTATCTGTCTATCTATTTACAAACATAACATGGTATTTTGAAAGAATCGTTCTGCTTTTGGAGCTCTACATTGTGTTTTCCAGAAGCAGGCCTATTACACAGAGATGAATCCATGTTACCTAGATTGAGTTCAAACCGGAATGTGCACTCTGATTCCCATTATATTGTTCTACCTACTAATGGACAGTTCAGTTATATCCAGACCTCACCACCTGCCCCATTGAGTAAAACCCTTGTGAAGAGACATGTAGATGCCTTTATGAACATATTGATAATTTTTCATGGCAGTGTTTTCCAAAAACCAGTTAGTAAAATCAATTGATTCCTTTGCAGCCTGAAATTACCTTCATTCCAGTTTACTGGTATAAGAACCGCAGTATATCAGCAACCATTCTCCAATAGTAGTTCAGGTAGAAGTCATTCTAGATAACAAGCAGTGCCGGATCCTCCATGTATTTTACACAGCCCATGATGGGGGACATCCGTCCATTTGTTTAGAACAACTGATGTTTTATGCTGGCAATTTAGGTTTATTTAAAGGAGTGATTAGAAAACAGGTGAGACAGACTGATTAGATTCAGTATGTATGTTGGCTTTGTTTTTCTAAGCCTGAAGTTTTCACATTTCAATTAATTGTAGGTTAAGTATCAGGCAGATTCTTCACTGGGCTTCAAATGTGATAAAGTTGCTTCTTATTTTTAAGAAGGCCATTGCAATCCTGCATTTATTTTACACCTCAGTGCTTGTTTTACATACAAGCACCCACACCCACACACCACACACATCAACACACACACAAACACATAATTAGAGCACATTTAACACTCAAATAAAGCTTTACCTACTAATTCATAACTAGGGTATTTTTTTAATAAGTATTGTGTCTTGGTCTCTACTGGGGAAACATGGTTCAATGTGAGTTCTCTGGTTTGTTGTAGGGCAGTGAACGTTCACTTGTTGGCAATGATATAGAAATGGGGAGTAAGAGTTTAAAAGTTTTTACAGTAGGTAGGCAGAGTCAGTATGGAATCTAAGAATAAGAAATTGCAGAATTTCCTCTTTGTTTCTTCATTTCAACCTCCTAATAATTCATGTATATTTTCCAAAAGTCTCCCAGAAAACAAGGACTAGGTCAATCCACATATCAGTGAACCATAGCAGAATGCGATTCTGAGTTTCATATAAACAGTCATAAAATCAAAAAGACAGGTGCTGGGGTTTTGGCTCAGCACTAGAGTGCTGGCTTCACACTTTCAAAGGTCCAGAGTTGGATCCCCAACACCATACGTGAAAGGAATGAATGAACCAATGCATGAGTGTATGATGAATGAATTAAAGGTATAAGGAGGAGGAGGAAGAGGAGGAGGAGGAGGAGAAATAGAAGAAGATGATGAGAAATTTGACAGAAGGGAAAAAGGGGAGGAGAGTGAGTTTAAAGTGTGGTTTCCAATTCCCAAACGTTAAATTACAGCAGACGGGATAGAGAGAGAAGATGGGAGGGCAGGAGAGGGGGGATAGTAGAGGCTAGAAAAGGTAGCAGAATACAACAGTTACTAACATGGCATTTTGTAAAAACGTGGATGTGTAAACAATGTGATTGTGCAATCTGTATATGGGGTCAAAATGGGAGTTCATAACTCACTTGAATCTAATGTAGGAAATATGGTATCTCAAGAGCTATGTAAGGTTTTAAGCAACCAATATAAAAAAGAGGTCTTCATTTTTCTTTGTAGTTGAGATCTCCTGTTTCCTTGACATGTTTAGTTGTGTTCTCTCCTTTAGTCCTCCCATGCTCTAGTTATTCTGATATGGAAAAACTAGCTGAAATGCCCAACCAGTCTTTAAATCAGTGACACTTTTTCATTAAGCCTAAAGTCACTTTACAATTGCTACAGTCATACTAAATACACTTCTTTGTTAGGAGTTTAAAAGATATTTCCATCAGCTAGATTACAAGGACCTAGAACTCCCATTCTTGTTTATGTAAGAGTGGCTTCATCAGATTAAATGCCGTTCTCTGGAATAACATAAAATAGGAATAATTTACTCATAAGATTCTTACGTAAACCATCTTTATTTACAAAATACTATCTTAAGAATTATTGTTTCATTGAGCTTCAATTGGAGCCAAAGTATAGTCAATTACTGAACTAAAAGCAGTTACTTAAAAACTAAAAATGAGAGATAAGTCAAATTACATTTGAAGAGAGAGCAACAGCATGAGGTTTCCTGTTTGGTTCTGGATGTTGAGTAACAGGCTCATTTGCCGGTGGAAGGAACCCTTCAGGCAACTCACTTGTACTTTCAGAATGGGGGTGAAGAGGGCTGAATTCCAGCTCTTGGATGACGATTTTGTGAGTAAAACCCCCTCCCTGCATAGACACTTCGCATTGGAAATGGAGTGGGTGGCGGGTCAGGTGGAAAATAATCTCCAGGTTCCCAGACAAGTTTCCTGGGAGAGGTGGAGGAAAAAAAAGGTCCTCTTCTCATGAACTGACTCCTTGGGTCAACTGGAAACAAGGCACCTCTGACTGGAGGGAAAGGTGCCAACACAGAGCCAGAGCCAGTTGCTTGGTTTTCAGCATGGAGAGGTGAATCAGGCACATCAGACTCCAAAGGAGGCATATTAGGAATTCTGTGTTCTGCTGGTCCCGATGCTCTACCACAATTTGAGTAAAACCTATCTTGCCTTTGTAGAGGAAGACGTGCATTAGAAGAATATGGTTGGCCTGGCGGAGGGATCATCAGCCTGCTGGCCTGTTCCCCTGGAGGAGAGAGGGGCCCAGCCTGAGAAGGTGCTCTCTGAAAATCAGTGAACTTATGACAGCTGGATTCTCTTCCTTTACTGCTAGTCGCATGGTCCAGAGGATTCTCCAGGGCCCCTTGACCCTCTTCCTCCTCCCACTGGAGTGAAAGGTGAGAGTGTGAGTGGACCACTCTTTTCAAAATGAGGAGGTCTCCTTTCAGATGAAGGGTGACCTATTGGTGAGGGCCCATTTGGAGAAGGCTTTCTGCCCATTGCTGAGTTGGAAACATCCAGTGCATCATAGGGATCTTTTTCTACAAGTTCAAATCTAAGCTCCTTCTCAGTTAATTTCTGTCTGTTGCGTGCATTTTGTTTCCTGAAATAACTGAGGTTTCTTTCACCAATCCGAGCTGCCAACTCACTAGCATGTGCTTCTTTCTCGGAGGAAATAATCTTCCCCAGACAGGAACGAATGGTACTCTGCAATTGTTCTTCAAGATATTGGGCTCTCTTTCTGTAGGTCTCCAGCTCTTTTATTGTATGGATCATCTTTTCTTCGACTTTGGAAAGTTTCTCCTCTTGCTCCACACGGCAGTTTTCCTCCACTCTTAATTTCCTGTGCAGTTTCATCATATTTTCTTGATAGCGTTCCATCATGACTTTAAAGTTCTTCTGTAGGGTCTCATTCTCACTTTGCAGCTGTGCATTTTCTGACTGCAAGGATGCCTGTTCAGTCTGCAGACTTTTAAGGTGTTCTGTAAGGTCTTCCGTGGTTTTCTCCACTTCAGATGAGAAAGTACATTTTTGATTTCTTCCTCCTTCCAAGATTTCTAAGGAGGCCTTTAGCTTATCACCATAAACCAGGTTCCTCAAAGCTCCTTTGGACTCATCCTCCAAGTGAGCATCAATTTCGGGTTCACTCGTCTTTCCCAGTTCCAGGTGACCACCATCCCTTTGGGCTCCCAGGCTTGGAGAAGATCTATCCTTCATCTTCAGCAAGCATTCACTCAGAGACTCCATGTGATTTTCTGTGTCCCTTAGAGCTTGTTCTCCAGCTACTTTAGAGTCCTCTAATATGATTTTTGCTTTATATTGGACACCTCCTTGTTCCCTCTGTGCTTCAGCTTCTCCTTGTATTGTTGGTCTCTGTGTTGGCGGAAATAGTTATCCTCCATTCAAAACCTCTTTGATTGCCAGCTTCAGTTCTTCCTCATTCACTTGAAAGAGTCTCCAGTTTGTTTTAGCTTCAGCTATTTGTGATCTGAGGGATTCAGATTCACCTTGGAGGGACTGTATCCTTCTTGATAGATGCGCCATCGTTTCATCCTGTTGACCATGTTGAGCCTTCTGTGCTTTGAGCTCTTCTTCTAGAAAGAGCATTTCAACGCCATGGCTGGATTCGGGCCTATGCAGCTTTTCGTCGGTTGCCTCCAGCTGTTGTGCTTCTCTTGAACCCTTCTCAAACCTGCAATCCTTTAAAGATGATTCTAAGCCTTCATGTTCTTTTTCAACAAGGCTCACTTTTTCCAGAAGTCCACATTTTGCCTCAATAAGTCCAGCAAGATTTAGAGCCAGCCTTTTTTCTCTTCCCACGTAAAGCCTGCTACGAACCGACTGAAAACCTCTCCAGAAAAGTGAGAGAACAGCAAAAAATCCAAGAGCTGTACACCTCACCAACTCCCAAGGAAAGCCATAAGGAAGATGGCCTGGCTTCATGTCTTCGGACAATGCTGCCACAACCCTGGGTGCTTCTTCCAGAACCACCCACTAGGATGGCTGAGAGGCAGCCCTTGGCTCCTCCATCACGCCAAGACAGCTTTGGCTCTTGCCACCACAACCACAGCCTGCCCAGGCAGGCCAACACAGGCTGTGGACACTCAGGTGTTTGGTCAGGAACTCCAACCTGCACCAGGCAACGGAGCAGACCACTGCGATCCCCTTCAGGGGCTGAGCGTATGGTGGGTGGTGGACGTATGGCGGTGGGAGCCATGATCAAAGGCTCCTAGGAGCCTTGTTGTGCTCAACTGCCCATCAGGGGAGTCTCGTCCGCTTCCCTACCCAGTGCATCCTCATGTGCCACAGGTTTAGGTCCCTCCCACTCCAGCCAGAGAGAATTCCTCTCCATGCCACCCACCCCTTGATTTGGTTTAGGCCAGGCCAAGGCAGGGTTAGTAGGAAGATTCCATCCAGTCATAATAACATTCAGTTTGATGTCACTCAAATTCTAAAGCTGACTAAACTGTTCAAACAGCTTTTATGGCCTCTATTGGTCTTTGTGTCCCTTGCCTTTTGTTTGAGTGACTCAGTCCTTTCCCTGCCCTTGTACTCACCCTATTTCCTACCTTCCTTGCTTCCTTCCTCCCTTTCTGGGTTTTCTCCTTTTCTTCTACCTTCTTTTCTACCTCCCTGCATCCCTCCAACTTTGCCTTTCTCCCTTCCAACTTTCTCTCTCCCTTCCCTCCCTTTTCTTTTCTTGCAAGTGTTTGGGGTGAAAGTCCATGGCAGGCCAGCCCCAAGCTAGGCAAGGTCACTGCCACTGAGCTACAACATCCCCAGACCTGCTGCCACTTCCTATGCAAGTAACTTGAATTATCTCTAAAGAGAAACTCTCACATTAGTCTACTTTCAAAGTAATTTCAGAAGAGTTGCTAACATGGGCATAAATCAGTTGTGACAAGTCATTTTTGAAAAGCACGGCACAGCTAATGTTCCTCCAAAGAAGGAGTTGAAAACTTAATTGGTTTTCAGGTCAGCATTTCTAGACTAGTACAAACCCTCCTAATCCTGATCTCTCCTTAGCCCTATGATTTCTTTAAGTGTCCCCTTTGCTCCTCTTCATGGAGTCATGTGTACAGAAATTATACCTGGTTCTATTGAACTCTACTTAATTCTTTCTCACCTCTGTGCTCCTTTGGCCAAGTCACTCCTCAACACTTACTGTAACCCTTTCAATTTTTTGTCCATTTTCATTTAAAAAACTCTTTCAAAAATTGAACCATTTCGCATGCAGACACAGTCTTCTTGATCTGCTATTAATCCCCCACTACTGACATTGTAAGTTATTGAAATGTACACTTCCAGACCATTTTCAGATTTTTGATTCCTGTATATCTATCTGTCTATCTATTTACAAACATAACATGGTATTTTGAAAGAATCATTCTGCTTTTGGAGCTCTACATTGTGTTTTCCAGAAGCAGGCCTATTGCACAGAGATGAATCCATGTTACCAAGATTGAGTTCAAACCGGAATGTGCACTCTGATTCCCATTATATTGTTCTACCTACTGATGGACAGTTCAGTTATATCCAGACCTCACCACCTCCCCCATTGAGTAAAACCCTTGTGAAGAGACATGTAGATGCCTTTATGAACATATTGATAATTTTTCATGGCAGTGTTTTCCAAAAACCAGTTAGTAAAATCAATTGATTCCTTTGCAGCCTGAAATTACCTTCATTCCAGTTTACTGGTATAAGAACCGCAGTATATCAGCAACCATTCTCCAAGAGTAGTTCAGGCAGAAGTCATTCTAGATAACAAGCAGTGCCGGATCCTCCATGTATTTTACACAGCCCATGACGGGGGACATCCGTCCATTCGTTTAGAACAACTGATGTTTTATGCTGGCAATTTAGGTTTATTTAAAGGAGTGATTAGAAAACAAATGAGACAGACTGATTAGATTCAGTATGTATGTTGGCTTTGTTTTTCTAAGCCTGAAGTTTTCACATTTCAATTAATTGTAGGTTAAGTATCAGGCAGATTCTTCACTGGGCTTCAAATGTGATAAAGTTGCTTCTTATTTTTAAGAAGGCCGTTGCAATCCTGCATTTATTTTACACCTCAGTGCTTGTTTTACACACAAGCACACACACCCACACACCACACACATCAACACACACACAAACACATAATTAGAGCACATTTAACACTCAAATAAAGCTTTACCTACTAATTCATAACTAGGGTATTTTTTTAATAAGTATTGTGTCTTGGTCTCTACTGGGGAAACATGGTTCAATGTGAGTTCTCTGGTTTGTTGTAGGGCAGTGAACGTTCACTTGTTGGCAATGATATAGAAATGGGGAGTAAGAGTTTAAAAGTTTTTACAGTAGGTAGGCAGAGTCAGAGTATGGAATCTAAGAATAAGAAATTGGGGAATTTCCTCTTTGTTTCTTCATTTCAACCTCCTAATAATTCATGTATATTTTCCAAAGACTCCCAGAAAACAAGGACTAGGTCAATCCACATATCAGTGAACCATAGCAGAATGCGATTCTGAATTTCATATAAACAGTCATAAAATCAAAAAGACAGGTGCTGGGGTTTTGGCTCAGCACTAGAGTGCTGGCTTCACACTTTCAAAGGTCCTGAGTTGGATCCCCAACACCATACGTGAAAGGAATGAATGAACCAATGCATGAGTGTATGATGAATGAATTAAAGGTATAAGGAGGAGGAGGAAGAGGAGGAGGAGGAGGAGAAATAGAAGAAGATGATGAGAAATTTGACAGAAGGGAAAAAGGGGAGGAGAGTGAGTTTAAAGTGTGGTTTCCAATTCCCAAACGTTAAATTACAGCAGAAGGGATAGAGAGAGAAGATGGGAGGGTAGGAGAGGGGGGATAGTAGAGGCTAGAAAAGGTAGCAGAATACAACAGTTACTAACATGGCATTTTGTAAAAACGTGGATGTGTAAACAATGTGATTGTGCAATCTGTATATGGGGTCAAAATGGGAGTTCATAACTCACTTGAATCTAATGTAGGAAATATGGTATCTCAAGAGCTATGTAAGGTTTTAAGCAACCAATATAAAAAAGAGGTCTTCATTTTTCTTTGTAGTTGAGATCTCCTGTTTCCTTGACATGTTTAGTTGTGTTCTCTCCTTTAGTCCTCCCATGCTCTAGTTATTCTGATATGGAAAAACTAGCTGAAATGCCCAACCAGTCTAAATCAGTGACACTTTTTCATTAAGCCTAAAGTCACTTTACAATTGCTACAGTCATACTAAATACACTTCTTTGTTTGGAGTTTAAAAGATATTTCCATCAGCTAGATTACAAGGACCTAGAACTCCCATTCTTGTTTATGTAAGAGTGGCTTCATCAGATTAAATGCCGTTCTCTGGAATAACATAAAATAGGAATAATTTACTCATAAGATTCTTACGAAAACCATCTTTATTTACAAAATACTATCTTAAGAATTATTGTTTCATTGAGCTTCAATTGGAGCCAAAGTATAGTCAATTACTGAACTAAAAGCAGTTACTTAAAAACTAAAAATGAGAGATAAGTCAAATTACATTTGAAGAGAGAGGAACAGCATGAGGTTTCTTGTTTGGTTCTGGATGTTGAGTAACAGGCTCATTTGCCGGTGGAAGGAACCCTTCAGGCAACTCACTTGTACTTTCAGAATGGGGGTGAAGAGGGCTGAATTCCAGCTCTTGGATGACGATTTTGTGAGTAAAACCCCCTCCCTGCATAGACACTTCGCATTGGAAATGGAGTGGGTGGCGGGTCAGGTGGAAAATAATCTCCAGGTTCCCAGACAAGTTTCCTGGGAGAGGTGGAGGAAAAAAAAGGTCCTCTTCTCATGAACTGACTCCTTGGGTCAACTGGAAACAAGGCACCTCTGACTGGAGGGAAAGGTGCCAACACAGAGCCAGAGCCAGTTGCTTGGTTTTCAGCATGGAGAGGTGAATCAGGCACATCAGACTCCAAAGGAGGCATATTAGGAATTCTGTGTTCTGCTGGTCCCGATGCTCTACCACAATTTGAGTAAAACCTATCTTGCCTTTGTAGAGGAAGACGTGCATCAGAAGAATATGGTTGGCCTGGCGGAGGGATCATCAGCCTGCTGGCCTGTTCCCCTGGAGGAGAGAGGGGCCCAGTCTGAGAAGGTGCTCTATGAAAATCAGTGAACTTATGACAGCTGGATTCTCTTCCTTTACTGCCAGTCGCATGGTTCAGAGGATTCTCCAGGGCCCCTTGACCCTCTTCCTCCTCCCACTGGAGTGAAAGGTGAGAGTGTGAGTGGACCACTCTTTTCAAAATGAGGAGGTCTCCTTTCAGATGAAGGGTGACCTATTGGTGAGGGCCCATTTGGAGAAGGCTTTCTGCCCATTGCTGAGTTGGAAACATCCAGTGCATCATATTATCTTTTTCTACAAGTTCAAATCTAAGCTCCTTCTCAGTTAATTTCTGTCTGTTGCGTGCATTTTGTTTCCTGAAATAACTGAGGTTTCTTTCAGCAATCCGAGCTGCCAACTCACTAGCATGTGCTTCTTTCTCAGAGGAAATAATCTTCCCCAGACAGGAACGAATGGTACTCTGCAATTGTTCTTCAAGATATTGGGCTCTCTTTCTGTAGGTCTCCAGCTCTTTTATTGTATGGCTCATCTTTTCTTCGACTTTGGAAAGTTTCTCCTTTTGCTCCACACGGCAGTTTTCCTCCACTCTTAATTTCCTGTGTAGTTTCATCATATTTTCTTGATAGCGTTCCATCATGACTTTAAAGTTCTTCTGTAGGGTCTCATTCTCACTTTGCAGCTGTGCATTTTCTGACTGCAAGGATGCCTGTTCAGTGTGCAGAATTCTAAGGTGTTCTGTAAGGTCTTCCGTGGTTTTCTCCACTTCAGATGAGAAAGTACATTTTTGATTTCTTCCTCCTTCCAAGATTTCTAGAGAGGCCTTTAGCTTATCACCATAAACCAGGTTAATCAAAGCCACTTTGGACTCATCCTCCAAGTGAGCACCAATTTCGAGTTCACTAGTCCTTCCCAGTTCCAGGTGACCAGCATCCCTTTGGGCTCCCAAGCTTGGAGAAGATCTACCCTGCATCTTCAGCAAGCATTCACTCAGAGACTCCATGTGAATTTCTGTGTCCCTTATAACTTGTTCTCCAGCTACTTTAGACTCCTCTAATATGATTTTTGCTTTATATTGGACACCTCCTTGTTCCCTCTGTGCTTCAGCTTCTCCTTGTATTGTTGGTCTCTGCGTTGGCGGAAGTAGGGATCCTTCATTCAAAACCTCTTTGATTGCCAGCTTCAGTTCTTCCTCATTCACTTGAAAGAGTCTCCAGTTTGTTTTAGCTTCAGCTATTTGTGATCTGAGGGATTCAGATTCACCTTGGAGGGACTGTATCCTTCTTGATAGATGAGCCATCGTTTCATCCTGTTGACCATGTTGAGCCTTCTGTGCTTTGAGCTCTTCTTCTAGAAAGAGCATTTCAACGCCATGGCTGGATTCGGGCCTATGCAGCTTTTCGTCGGTTGCCTCCAGCTGTTGTGCTTCTCTTGAACCCTTCTCAAACCTGCAATCCTTTAAAGATGATTCTAAGCCTTCATGTTCTTTTTCAACAAGGCTCACTTTTTCAAGAAGTCCACATTTTGCCTCAATAAGTCCAGCAAGATTTAGAGCCAGCCTTTTTTCTCTTCCCACGTAAAGCCTGCTACACACCGACTGAAAACCTCTCCAGAAAAGTGAGAGAGCAGCAAAAAATGCAAGAGATGTACACATCACCAACTTTTAAGGAAAGCCATAAGGAAGATGGCCTGGCTTCATGTCTTCGGACAATGCTGCCACAACCCTGGGTGCTTCTTCCAGAACCACCCACTAGGATGGCTGAGAGGCAACCCTTGGCTCCTCCATCACGCCAAGACAGCTTTGGCTCTTGCCACCACAACCACAGCCTGCCCAGGCAGGCCAACACAGGCTGTGGACACTCAGGTGTTTGGTCAGGAACTCCAACCTGCACCAGGCAACGGAGCAGACCACTGTGATCCCCTTCAGGGGCTGAGCGTATGGTGGGTGGTGGGTGTATGGCGGTGGGAGCCATGATCAAAGGCTCCCAGGATCCTTGTTGTGCTCAAGTGCCCATCAGGGGAGTCTTGTCCGCTTCCCTACCCAGTGCATCCTCATGTGCCACAGGTTTAGGTCCCTCCCACTCCAGCCAGAGAGAATTCCTCTCCATGCCACCCACCCCTTGATTTGGTTTAGGCCAGGTCATGGCGGGGTTTGTAGAAAGATTCCATCCAGTCATAATAACATTCAGTTTGATGTCACTCATATTCTAAAGCTGACTAAAATGTTCAAACAGCTTTTATGGCCTATATTGGTCTTTGTGTCCCTTGCCTTTTGTTTGAGTGACTCAGTCCTTTCCCTGTCCTTGTGCTCTCCCTATTTCCTACCTTCCTTGCTTCCTTCCTCCGTTCCTGGTTTTTCTCCTTTTCTTCTTCCTTCTTTTCTACCTCCCTACATCCCTCCAACTTTGCCTTCCTCCTTTCCAACTTTCTCTCTCCCTTCCCTCCCTTTTCTTTTCTTGCAAGTGTTTGGGGTGAAAGTCCATGGCAGGCCAGCCCCAAGCTAGGCAAGGTCACTGCCACTGAGCTACAACATCCCCAAACCTGCTGCCAATTCCTATGCAAGTAATTTGAATTATCTCTAAAGAGAAACTCGTACATTAGTTTACTTTAAAAGTCATTTCAGAAGAGTTGCTAACATGGGCATAAATCTGTTATGACAAGTCATTTTTGAAAAGCACGTCACAGCTAATGTTCCTCAAAAGAAGGAGTTGAAAACTTTAGTTGGTTTTCAGGTCAGCATTTCTAGACTAGTACAAACCCTCCTAATCCTGATCTCTCCTTAGTTTTATGATTTCTTTAAGTGTCCCATTTGCTCCTGTTCATGGAGTCATGTGTACAGAAATTATACCTGGTTCTATTGAACTCTACTGAATTCTTTCTCACCTCTGTGCTCCTTTGGCCAAGTCACTCCTCAACACTTACTGTAACCCTTTCAATTTTTTCTCCATTTTCATTTAAAAAAACTCTTTCAAATATTGAACCATTTCGCATGCAGACAGTCTTCTTGATTTGCTATTAATCCCCCAATACTGACAATGTAAGTTATTGAAATGTACATTTTCAGACCGTTTTCAGATTTTTGATTTCTGTATATCTATCTGTCTATCTATTTACAAACATAACATGGTATTCTGAAAGTATCATTGTGCTTTTGGAGCTGTTCATTGTGTTTTTCAGAAGCAGGCCTATCACACAGAGATGAATCCATGGTAACTAGATTGAGTTCAAACCGGAATGTGCACTCTGATTCCCATTATATTGTTCTACCTACTAATGGACAGTTCAGTTATATCCAGACCTCACCACCTCCCCCATTAAGTAAAACCCTTGTGAAGAGACATGTAGATGCCTTTATGAACATATTGATAATTTTTCATGGCAGTGTTTTCCAAAAACCAGTTAGTAAAATGAATTTATTCCTTTGCAGCCTGAAATTACCTTCATTCCAGTTTACTGGTATAAGAACCGCAGTATATCAGCAACAATTCTCCAATAGTAGTTCAGGCAGAAGTCATTCTAGGTATCAATGAGTGCCGGATCCTCCATGTATTTTACACAGCCCATGACGGGGGACATCCGTCCACTGGTTTAGAACAACTGATGTTTTATGCTGGAAATTTAGGTTTATTTAAAGGAGTGATTAGAAAACAGGTGAGACAGACTGATTAGATTCAGTATGTATGTTGGCTTTGTTTCTAGGCCTGAAGTTTTCACATTTCAATTAATTGTAGGTTAAGTATCAGGCAGATTCTTCACTAAGCTTCAAATGTGATAAAGTTGCTTCTTATTTTTAAGTAGGCCGTTGCTATCCTGCATTTATTTTACACCTCAGTGCTTGTTTTACACACAAGCACACACACCCACACACCACACACATCAACAAACACACAAACACAAAATGAGAGCACATTTAACACTCAAATAAAGCTTTACCTACTATTTCATAACTAGGGTATTTTTTTAATAAGTATTGTGTCTTGGTCTCTACTGGGGAAACATTGTTAAATGTGAGTTCTCTGGTTTGTTGTAGGGCAGTGAACGTTCACTTGTTGGCAATGATATAGAAATGGGGAGTAAGAGTTTAAAAGTTTTACAGTAGGTAGGCAGAATCAGAATATGGAGTCTAAAAATAAGAAATTGGGGAATTTCCTCTTTGTTTCTTCATTTCAATCTCCTAATAATTCATGTATATTTTCCAAATGTCTCCCAGAAAACAAGGACTAGATCAATCCACATATCAGTGAACCATAGCAGAATGCGATTCTGAATTTCATATAAACAGTCATAAAATCAAAAAGACAGGTGCTGGGGTTTGGCTCAGCACTAGAGTGCTGGCTTCACACTTTCAAAGGTCCTGAGTTGGATCCCCAACACCATATGTGAAAGGAATGAAAGTGCCAAAGCATGAGTGTATGATGAATGAATTAAAGGTATTAGGAGGAGGAGGAAGAGGAGGAGCAGGAGGAGAAATAGAATAAGATGATGAGTAATTTGACAGAAGGGAAAAAAGGGAGGAGAGTGAGTTTAAAGTGTGGTTTCCAATTCCCAAAGGTTAAATTACAGCAGACGGGATAGAGAGAGAAGAAGGGAGGGCAGGAGAGGGGGGATAGTAGAGGCTAGAAAACGTAGCAGAATACAACAGTTACTAATATGGCATTTTGTAAAAACGTGGATGTGTAAACAATGTGATTGTGCAATCTGTATATGGGGTCAAAATGGGAGTTCATAACTCACTTGAATCTAATGTAGGAAATATGGTATCTCAAGAGCTATGTAAGGTTTTAAGCAACCAATATAAAAAAGAGGTCTTCATTTTTCTTTGTAGTTGAGATCTCCTGTTTCCGTGACATGTTTAGTTGTGTTCTCTCCTTTAGTCCTCCCATGCTCTAGTTATTCTGATTTAAAAAAAATAGGTGAAATGCCCAACCAGTCTCTAAATCAGTGACACTTTTTCATTAAGCCTAAAGTCACTTTACATTTGCTACAGTCATACTAAATACACTTTTTGTTGGGAGTTTAAAAGATATTTCCATCATCTAGATTACAAGTACTTAAAACTCCCATTCTTGTTTATGTAATAGTCGCTTCATCAGATTAACTGCTGTTCTCTGGAATAAAGTAAAATAGGAATAATTTACTCATGAGATTCCTACGTAAACCATCTTTATTTACAAAATACAGTCTTAAGAATTATTGTTTCATTGAGCTTCAATTGGAGCCAAAGTATAGTCAATTACTGAAGTAAAAGCAGTTACTTAAAAACTAAAAATGAGAGATTAGTCAAATTACATTTGAAGAGAGAGCAACAGCATGAGGTTTCTTGTTTGGTTCTGGATGTTGAGTAACAGGCTCATTTGCAGGTGGAAGGAACCCTTCAGGGAACTCACTTGTACTTTCAGAATGGGGGTGTAGAGGGCTGAATTCCAGCTCTTGGGGGAAGATTGTGAGGAAAACCCCCTCCCTGCATAGACACTTCGCATTGGAAATGGAGTGGGTGGCGGGTCAGGTGGAAAATAATCTCCAGGTTCCCAGACAAGTTTCCTGGGAGAGGTGGGGGAAAAAAAAGGTCCTCTTCTCATGAACTGACTCCTTGGGTCAACTGGAAACAAGGCACCTCTGACTGGAGGGAAAGGTGCCAACACAGAGCCAGAACCAGTTGCTTGGTTTTCAGCATGGAGAGGTGAATCAGGCACACCAGAGTCCAAAGGAGGCATATTAGGAATTCTGTGTTCTGCTGGTCCCAATGCTCTACCACAATTTGAGTAAAACCTATCTTGCCTTTGTAGAGGAAAACGTGCATCAGAAGAATATGGTTGGCCTGGCGGAGGGATCATCAGCCTGCTGGCCTGTTCCCCTGAGGAGAGAGGGGCCCAGTCTGAGAAGGTGCTCTCTGAAAATCAGTGAACTTATGACAGCTGGATGCTCTTCCTTTACTGCTAGTCGCATTGTCCAGAGTATTCTCCAGGGCCCCTTGACCCTCTTCCTCCTTCCACTGGAGTGAAAGTTGAGAGAGTGAGTGGACCACTCTTTTCAAAATGAGGAGGTCTCAGTTCAGATGAAGGGTGACCTATTGGTGAGAGCCCATTTGGAGAAGGCTTTCTGCCCATTGCTGAGTTGGAAACATCCAGTGCATCATAGGGATCTTTTTCTACAAGTTCAAATCTAAGCTCCTTCTCAGTTAATTTCTGTCTGTTGCGTGCATTTTGTTTCCTGAAATAACTGAGGTTTCTTTCAGCAATCCGAGCTGCCAACTCACTAGCATGTGCTTCTTTCTCAGAGGAAATAATCTTCCCCAGACAGGAACGAATGGTACTCTGCAATTGTTCTTCAAGATACTGGGCTTTCTTTCTGTAGTTCTCCAGGTCTTTTATTGTATGGCTCATCATTTCTTCGACTTTGGAAAGTTTCTCCTCTTGCTCCACACGGTAGTTTTCCTCCACTCTTAATTTCCTGTGCCGTTTCATCATATTTTCTTGATAGCGTTCCCTCATGACTTGAAAGTTCTTTTGTAGGGTCTCATTCTCACTTTGCAGCTGTGCATTTTCTGACTGCAAGGATGCCTGTTCAGTCTGCAGACTTTTAAGGTGTTCTGTAAGGTCTTCCGTGGTTTTCTCCACTTCAGATGAGAAAGTACATTTTTGATTTCTTCCACCTTCCAAGATTTCTAAGGAGGCCTTTAGCTTATCACCATAAACCAGATTCCTCAAAGCTCCTTTGGACTCATCCTCCAAGTGAGCACCAATTTTGGGTTCACTCGTCTTTCCCAGTTCCAGGTGACCACCATCCATTTGGGCTCCCAGGCTTGGAGAAGATCTATCCTTCATCTTCACCAAGCATTCACTCAGAGACTCCATGTGATTTTCTGTGTCCCTTAGAACTTGTTCTCCAGCTACTTTAGAGTCCTCTAATATGATTTTTGCTTTATATTGGACACCTCCTTGTTCCCTCTGTGCTTCAGCATCTCCTTGAATTGTTGGTTTCTGCCTTGGTGGAAGTAGGGATCCTTCAATCAAATCCTCTTTGATTGCCAGCTTCAGTTCTTCCTCATTCACTTGAAAGAGTCTCCAGTTTGTTTTAGCTTCAGCTATTTGTGATCTGAGGGATTCAGATTCACCTTGGAGGGACTGTATCCTTCTTGATAGATGCACCATCGTTTCACCTTTTTGACCATGTTGAGCCTTCTGTGCTTTGAGCTCTTCTTCTAGAAAGAGCTTTTCAACGCCATGGCTGGATTCAGACCTATGCAGCTTTTCGTCAGTTGCCTCCAGCTGTTGTGCTTCTCTTGAACCCTTCTCAAACCTGCAATCCTTTAAAGATGATTCTAAGCCTTCATGTTCTTTTTCAACAAGGCTCACTTTTTCAAGAAGTCCACATTTTGCCTCAGTAATTCCAGCAAGATTTAGAGCCAGCCTTTTTTCTCTTCCCACGTAAAGCCTGCTACGAACCGACTGAAACCCTCTCCAGAAATGTGAGAGAACAGCAAAAAATCCAAGAGCTGTACACATCACCAACTCCCAAGGAAAGCCATCAGGAAGATGGCCTGGCTTCATGTCTTTGGACAATGGTGGCACAACCCTGGGTGCTTCTTCTAGAACCACCCACTAGGATGGCTGAGAGGCAGCCCTTGGCTCCTCCATCATGCCAAGACAGCTTTGGCTCTTGCAACCACAACCACAGCCTGCCCAGGCAGGCCAACACAGGCTGTGGACACTCAGGTGTTTGGTCAGGAACTCCAACCTGCACAAGGCAACGGAGCAGACCACTGTGATCCCCTTCAGGGGCTGAGCATATGGTGGGTGGTGGGTGTATGGCGGTGGGAGCCATGATCAAAGGCTCCCAGGAGCCTTGTTGTGCTCAACTGCCCATCAGGGGAGTCTTGTCCGCTTCCCTACCCAATGCATCCTCAAGTGCCACAGGTATAGGTCCCTCCCACTCCAGCCAGAGAGAATTCCTCTCCATGCCACCCACCCCTTGATTTGGTTTAGGCCAGGCCAAGGCGGGGTTCGTAGGAGGATTCCATCCAGTCATAATAACATTCAGTTTGATGTCACTCAAATTCTAAAGCTGACTAAACTGTTCAAACAGCTTTTATGGCCTCTATTGGTCTTTGTGTCCCTTGCCTTTTGTTTGAGTGACTCAGTCCTTTCCCTGCCCTTGTGCTCTCCCTATTTCCTACCTTCCTTGCTTCCTTCCTCCCTTCCTGGGTTTTCTCTTTTTCTTCTTCCTTCTTTTCTACCTCCCTGCATCCCTCCAACTTTGCCTTCCTCCCTTCCAACTTTCTCTCTCCCTTCCCTCCCTTTTCTTTTCTTGCAAGTGTTTGGGGTGAAAGTCCATGGCAGGCCAGCCCCAAGCTAGGCAAGGTCACTGCCACTGAGCTACAACATCCCCAGACCTGCTGCCACTTCCTATGCAAGTAACTTGAATTATCTCTAAAGAGAAACTCTCACATTAGTCTACTTTCAAAGTAATTTCAGAAGAGTTGCTAACATGGGCATAAATCAGGTATGACAAGTCATTTTTGAAAAGCACGTCACAGCTAATGTTCCTCCAAAGAAGGAGTTGAAAACTTAATTGGTTTTCAGGTCAGCATTTCTAGACTAGTACAAACCCTCCTAATCCTGATCTCTCCTTAGTCCTATGATTTCTTTAAGTGTCCCCTTTGCTCCTGTTCATGGAGTCATGTCTACAGAAATTATACCTGGTTCTATTGAACTCTACTTAATTCTTTCTCACCTCTGTGCTCCTTTGGCCAAGTCACTCCTCAACACTTACTGTAACCCTTTCAATTTTTTGTCCATTTTCATTTAAAAAACTCTTTCAAAAATTGAACCATTTCGCATGCAGACACAGTCTTCTTGATCTGCTATCAATCCCCCACTACTGACATTGTAAGTTATTGAAATGTACACTTCCAGACCGTTTTCAGATTTTTGATTCCTGTATATCTATCTGTCTATCTATTTACAAACATAACATGGTATTCTGAAAGAATCGTTCTGCTTTTGGAGCTCTACATTGTGTTTTCCAGAAGCAGGCCTATTACACAGAGATGAATCCATGTTACCTAGATTGAGTTCAAACCGGAATGTGCACTCTGATTCCCATTATATTGTTCTACCTACTAATGGACAGTTCAGTTATATCCAGACCTCACCACCTCCCCCATTGAGTAAAACCCTTGTGAAGAGACATGTAGATGCCTTTATGAACATATTGATAATTTTTCATGGCAGTGTTTTCCAAAAACCAGTTAGTAAAATCAATTGATTCCTTTGCAGCCTGAAATTACCTTCATTCCAGTTTACTGGTATAAGAACCGCAGTATTTCAGCAACCATTCTCCAATAGTAGTTCAGGCAGAAGTCATTCTAGATAACAAGCAGTGCCGGATCCTCCATGTATTTTACACAGCCCATGACGGGGGACATCCGTCCATTCGTTTAGAACAACTGATGTTTTATGCTGGCAATTTAGGTTTATTTAAAGGAGTGATTAGAAAACAGGTGAGACAGACTGATTAGATTCAGTATGTATGTTGGCTTTGTTTTTCTAGGCCTGAAGTTTTCACATTTCAATTAATTGTAGGTTAGGTATCAGGCAGATTCTTCACTGGGCTTCAAATGTGATAAAGTTGCTTCTTATTTTTAAGAAGGCCGTTGCAATCCTGCATTTATTTTACACCTCAGTGCTTGTTTTACACACAAGCACACACACGCACACACCACACACATCAGCACACACACAAACACATAATTAGAGCACATTTAACACTCAAATAAAGCTTTACCTACTAATTCATAACTAGGGTATTTTTTTAATAAGTATTGTGTCTTGGTCTCTACTGGGGAAACATGGTTCAATGTGAGTTCTCTGGTTTGTTGTAGGGCAGTGAACGTTCACTTGTTGGCAATGATATAGAAATGGGGAGTAAGAGTTTAAAAGTTTTTACAGTAGGTAGGCAGAGTCAGAGTATGGAATCTAAGAATAAGAAATTGGGGAATTTCCTCTTTGTTTCTTCATTTCAACCTCCTAATAATTCATGTATATTTTCCAAAAGTCTCCCAGAAAACAAGGACTAGGTCAATCCACATATCAGTGAACCATAGCAGAATGCGATTCTGAATTTCATATAAACAGTCATAAAATCAAAAAGACAGGTGCTGGGGTTTTGGCTCAGCACTAGAGTGCTGGCTTCACACTTTCAAAGGTCCTGAGTTGGATCCCCAACACCATACGTGAAAGGAATGAATGAACCAATGCATGAGTGTATGATGAATGAATTAAAGGTATAAGGAGGAGGAGGAAGAGGAGGAGGAGGAGGAGAAATAGAAGAAGATGATGAGAAATTTGACAGAAGGGAAAAAGGGGAGGAGAGTGAGTTTAAAGTGTGGTTTCCAATTCCCAAACGTTAAATTACAGCAGACGGGATAGAGAGAGAAGATGGGAGGGCAGGAGAGGGGGGATAGTAGAGGCTAGAAAAGGTAGCAGAATACAACAGTTACTAACATGGCATTTTGTAAAAACGTGGATGTGTAAACAATGTGATTGTGCAATCTGTATATGGGGTCAAAATGGGAGTTCATAACTCACTTGAATCTAATGTAGGAAATATGGTATCTCAAGAGCTAAGTAAGGTTTTAAGCAACCAATATAAAAAAGAGGTCTTCATTTTTCTTTGTAGTTGAGATCTCCTGTTTCCTTGACATGTTTAGTTGTGTTCTCTCCTTTAGTCCTCCCATGCTCTAGTTATTCTGATATGGAAAAACTAGCTGAAATGCCCAACCAGTCTCTAAATCAGTGACACTTTTTCATTAAGCCTAAAGTCACTTTACAATTGCTACAGTCATACTAAATACACTTCTTTGTTTGGAGTTTAAAAGATATTTCCATCAGCTAGATTACAAGGACCTAGAACTCCCATTCTTGTTTATGTAAGAATGGCTTCATCAGATTAAATGCCGTTCTCTGGAATAACATAAAATAGGAATAATTTACTCATAAGATTCTTACGAAAACCATCTTTATTTACAAAATACTATCTTAAGAATTATTGTTTCATTGAGCTTCAATTGGAGCCAAAGTATAGTCAATTACTGAACTAAAAGCAGTTACTTAAAAACTAAAAATGAGAGATAAGTCAAATTACATTTGAAGAGAGAGCAACAGCATGAGGTTTCTTGTTTGGTTCTGGGTGTTGAGTAACAGGCTCATTTGCCGGTGGAAGGAACCCTTCAGGGAACTCACTTGTACTTTCAGAATGGGGGTGTAGAGGGCTGAATTCCAGCTCTTGGGGGAAGATTGTGAGGAAAACCCCCTCCCTGCATAGACACTTCGCATTGGAAATGGAGTGGGTGGCGGGTCAGGTGGAAAATAATCTCCAGGTTCCCAGACAAGTTTCCTGGGAGAGGTGGAGGAAAAAAAAGGTCCTCTTCTCATGAACTGACTCCTTGGGTCAACTGGAAACAAGGCACCTCTGACTGGAGGGAAAGGTGCCAACACAGAGCCAGAACCAGTTGCTTGGTTTTCAGCATGGAGAGGTGAATCAGGCACACCACAGTCCAAAGGAGGCATATTAGGAATTCTGTGTTCTGCTGGTCCCGATGCTCTACCACAATTTGAGTAAAACCTATCTTGCCTTTGTAGAGGAAGACGTGCATCAGAAGAATATGGTTGGCCTGGCGGAGGGATCATCAGCCTGCTGGCCTGTTCCCCTGAGGAGAGAGGGGCCTAGTCTGAGAAGGTGCTCTCTGAAAATCAGTGAACATATGACAGCTGGATTCTCTTCCTTTACTGCTAGTCGCATTGTCCAGAGTATTCTCCAGGGCCCCTTGACCCTCTTCCTCCTTCCACTGGAGTGAAAGTTGAGAGAGTGAGTGGACCACTCTTTTCAAAATGAGGAGGTCTCCTTTCAGATGAAGGGTGACCTATTGGTGAGGGCCCATTTGGAGAAGGCTTTCTGCCCATTGCTGAGTTGGAAACATCCAGTGCATCATAGGGATCTTTTTCTACAAGTTCAAATCTAAGCTCCTTCTCAGTTAATTTCTGTCTGTTGCGTGCATTTTGTTTCCTGAAATAACTGAGGTTTCTTTCAGCAATCCGAGCTGCCAACTCACTAGCATGTGCTTCTTTCTCGGAGGAAATAATCTTCCCCAGACAGGAACGAATGGTACTCTGCAATTGTTCTTCAAGATATTGGGCTCTCTTTCTGTAGGTCTCCAGCTCTTTTATTGTATGGCTCATCATTTCTTCGACTTTGGAAAGTTTCTCCTCTTGCTCCACACGGTAGTTTTCCTCCACTCTTAATTTTCTGTGCCGTTTCATCATATTTTCTTGATAGCGTTCCATCATGACTTGAAAGTTCTTCTGTAGGGTCTCATTCTCACTTTGCAGCTGTGCATTTTCTGACTGCAAGGATGCCTGTTCAGTCTGCAGACTTTTAAGGTGTTCTGTAAGGTCTTCTGTGGTTTTCTCCACTTCAGATGAGAAAGTACATTTTTGATTTCTTCCACCTTCCAAGATTTCTAAGGAGGCCTTTAGCTTATCACCATAAACCAGATTCCTCAAAGCTCCTTTGGACTCATCCTCCAAGTGAGCACCAATTTTGGGTTCACTCGTCTTTCCCACTTCCAGGTGACCACCATCCATTTGGGCTCCCAGGCTTGGAGAAGATCTATCCTTCATCTTCAGCAAGCATTCACTCAGAGACTCCATGTGATTTTCTGTGTCCCTTAGAACTTGTTCTCCAGCTACTTTAGAGTCCTCTAATATGATTTTTGCTTTATATTGGACACCTCCTTGTTCCCTCTGTGCTTCAGCATCTCCTTGAATTGTTGGTTTCTGCCTTGGTGGAAGTAGGGATCCTTCAATCAAATCCTCTTTGATTGCCAGCTTCAGTTCTTCCTCATTCACTTGAAAGAGTCTCCAGTTTGTTTTAGCTTCAGCTATTTGTGATCTGAGGGATTCAGATTCACCTTGGAGGGACTGTATCCTTCTTGATAGATGCACCATCGTTTCACCTTTTTGACCATGTTGAGCCTTCTGTGCTTTGAGCTCTTCTTCTAGAAAGAGCTTTTCAACGCCATGGCTGGATTCAGACCTATGCAGCTTTTCGTCAGTTGCCTCCAGCTGTTGTGCTTCTCTTGAACCCTTCTCAAACCTGCAATCCTTTAAAGATGATTCTAAGCCTTCATGTTCTTTTTCAACAAGGCTCACTTTTTCAAGAAGTCCACATTTTGCCTCAGTAAGTCCAGCAAGATTTAGAGCCAGCCTTTTTTCTCTTCCCACGTAAAGCCTGCTACGAACCGACTGAAAGCCTCTCAGGAAATGTGAGAGAACAGCAAAAAATCCAAGAGCTGTACACATCACCAACTCCCAAGGAAAGCCATCAGGAAGATGGCCTGGCTTCATGTCTTTGGACAATGGTGGCACAACCCTGGGTGCTTTTTCTAGAACCACCCACTAGGATGGCTGAGAGGCAGCCCTTGGCTCCTCCATCATGCCAAGACAGCTTTGGCTCTTGCCACCACAACCACAGCCTGCCCAGGCAGGCCAACACAGGCTGTGGACACTCAGGTGTTTGGTCAGGAACTCCAACCTGCACAAGGCAACGGAGCAGACCACTGTGATCCCCTTCAGGGGCTGAGCATATGGTGGGTGGTGGGTGTATGGCGGTGGGAGCCATGATCAAAGGCTCCCAGGAGCCTTGTTGTGCTCAACTGCCCATCAGGGGAGTCTTGTCCGCTTCCCTACCAATGCATCCTCAAGTGCCACAGGTATAGGTCCCTCCCACTCCAGCCAGAGAGAATTCCTCTCCATGCCACCCACCCCTTGATTTGGTTTAGGCCAGGCCAAGGCGGGGTTAGTAGGAAGATTCCATCCAGTCATAATAACATTCAGTTTGATGTCACTCAAATTCTAAAGCTGACTAAACTGTTCAAACAGCTTTTATGGCCTCTATTGGTCTTTGTGTCCCTTGCCTTTTGTTTGAGTGACTCAGTCCTTTCCCTGCCCTTGTGCTCTCCCTATTTCCTACCTTCCTTGCTTCCTTCCTCCCTTCCTGGGTTTTCTCTTTTTCTTCTTCCTTCTTTTCTACCTCCCTGCAACCCTCCAACTTTGCCTTCCTCCCTTCCAACTTTCTCTCTCCCTTCCCTCCCTTTTCTTTTCTTGCAAGTGTTTGGGGTGAAAGTCCATGGCAGGCCAGCCCCAAGCTAGGCAAGGTCACTGCCACTGAGCTACAACATCCCCAGACCTGCTGCCACTTCCTATGCAAGTAACTTGAATTATCTCTAAAGAGAAACTCTCACATTAGTCTACTTTCAAAGTAATTTCAGAAGAGTTGCTAACATGGGCATAAATCAGGTATGACAAGTCATTTTTGAAAAGCACGGCACAGCTAATGTTCCTCCAAAGAAGGAGTTGAAAACTTAATTGGTTTTCAGGTCAGCATTTCTAGACTAGTACAAACCCTCCTAATCCTGATCTCTCCTTAGTCCTATGATTTCTTTAAGTGTCCCCTTTGCTCCTGTTCATGGAGTCATGTGTACAGAAATTATACCTGGTTCTATTGAACTCTACTTAATTCTTTCTCACCTCTGTGCTCCTTTTGCCAAGTCACTCCTCAACACTTACTGTAACCCTTTCAATTTTTTGTCCATTTTCATTTAAAAAACTCTTTCAAAAATTGAACCATTTCACATGCAGACACAGTCTTCTTGATCTGCTATTAATCCCCCACTACTGACATTGTAAGTTATTGAAATGTACACTTCCAGACAGTTTTCAGATTTTTGATTCCTGTATATCTATCTGTCTATCTATTTACAAACATAACATGGTATTCTGAAAGAATCGTTCTGCTTTTGGAGCTCTACATTGTGTTTTCCAGAAGCAGGCCTATTACACAGAGATGAATCCATGTTACCTAGATTGAGTTCAAACCGGAATGTGCACTCTGATTCCCATTATATTGTTCTACCTACTTATGGACAGTCCAGTTATATCCAGACCTCACCACCTCCCCGATTGTGTAAAATCCTTGTGAAGAGACATGTAGATGCCTTTATGAACATATTGATAATTTTTCATGGCAGTGTTTTCCAAAAACCAGTTAGTAAAATCAATTGATTCCTTTGCAGCCTGAAATTACCTTCATTCCAGTTTACTGGTATAAGAACCGCAGTATATCAGCAACCATTCTCCAATGGTAGTTCAGGCAGAAGTCATTCTAGATAACAAGCAGTGCCGGATCCTCCATGTATTTTACACAGCCCATGACGGGGGACATCCGTCCATTCGTTTAGAACAACTGATGTTTTATGCTGGCAATTTAGGTTTATTTAAAGGAGTGATTAGAAAACAGGTGAGACAGACTGATTGGATTCAGTATGTATGTTGGCTTTGTTTTTCTAGGCCTGAAGTTTTCACATTTCAATTAATTGTAGGTTAAGTATCAGGCAGATTCTTCACTGGGCTTCAAATGTGATAAAGTTGCTTCTTATTTTTAAGAAGGCCGTTGCAATCCTGCATTTATTTTACACCTCAGTGCTTGTTTTACACACAAGCACACACCCACACACCACACACATCAACACACACACAAACACATAATTAGAGCACATTTAACACTCAAATAAAGCTTTACCTACTAATTCATAACTAGGGTATTTTTTTAATAAGTATTGTGTCTTGGTCTCTACTGGGGAAACATGGTTCAATGTGAGTTCTCTGGTTTGTTGTAGGGCAGTGAACGTTCACTTGTTGGCAATGATATAGAAATGGGGAGTAAGAGTTTAAAAGTTTTTACAGTAGGTAGGCAGAGTCAGTATGGAATCTAAGAATAAGAAATTGCAGAATTTCCTCTTTGTTTCTTCATTTCAACCTCCTAATAATTCATGTATATTTTCCAAAAGTCTCCCAGAAAACAAGGACTAGGTCAATCCACATATCAGTGAACCATAGCAGAATGCGATTCTGAGTTTCATATAAACAGTCATAAAATCAAAAAGACAGGTGCTGGGGTTTTGGCTCAGCACTAGAGTGCTGGCTTCACACTTTCAAAGGTCCAGAGTTGGATCCCCAACACCATACGTGAAAGGAATGAATGAACCAATGCATGAGTGTATGATGAATGAATTAAAGGTATAAGGAGGAGGAGGAAGAGGAGGAGGAGGAGGAGAAATAGAAGAAGATGATGAGAAATTTGACAGAAGGGAAAAAGGGGAGGAGAGTGAGTTTAAAGTGTGGTTTCCAATTCCCAAACGTTAAATTACAGCAGACGGGATAGAGAGAGAAGATGGGAGGGCAGGAGAGGGGGGATAGTAGAGGCTAGAAAAGGTAGCAGAATACAACAGTTACTAACATGGCATTTTGTAAAAACGTGGATGTGTAAACAATGTGATTGTGCAATCTGTATATGGGGTCAAAATGGGAGTTCATAACTCACTTGAATCTAATGTAGGAAATATGGTATCTCAAGAGCTATGTAAGGTTTTAAGCAACCAATATAAAAAAGAGGTCTTCATTTTTCTTTGTAGTTGAGATCTCCTGTTTCCTTGACATGTTTAGTTGTGTTCTCTCCTTTAGTCCTCCCATGCTCTAGTTATTCTGATATGGAAAAACTAGCTGAAATGCCCAACCAGTCTTTAAATCAGTGACACTTTTTCATTAAGCCTAAAGTCACTTTACAATTGCTACAGTCATACTAAATACACTTCTTTGTTAGGAGTTTAAAAGATATTTCCATCAGCTAGATTACAAGGACCTAGAACTCCCATTCTTGTTTATGTAAGAGTGGCTTCATCAGATTAAATGCCGTTCTCTGGAATAACATAAAATAGGAATAATTTACTCATAAGATTCTTACGTAAACCATCTTTATTTACAAAATACTATCTTAAGAATTATTGTTTCATTGAGCTTCAATTGGAGCCAAAGTATAGTCAATTACTGAACTAAAAGCAGTTACTTAAAAACTAAAAATGAGAGATAAGTCAAATTACATTTGAAGAGAGAGCATGAGGTTTCCTGTTTGGTTCTGGATGTTGAGTAACAGGCTCATTTGCCGGTGGAAGGAACCCTTCAGGCAACTCACTTGTACTTTCAGAATGGGGGTGAAGAGGGCTGAATTCCAGCTCTTGGATGACGATTTTGTGAGTAAAACCCCCTCCCTGCATAGACACTTCGCATTGGAAATGGAGTGGGTGGCGGGTCAGGTGGAAAATAATCTCCAGGTTCCCAGACAAGTTTCCTGGGAGAGGTGGAGGAAAAAAAAGGTCCTCTTCTCATGAACTGACTCCTTGGGTCAACTGGAAACAAGGCACCTCTGACTGGAGGGAAAGGTGCCAACACAGAGCCAGAGCCAGTTGCTTGGTTTTCAGCATGGAGAGGTGAATCAGGCACATCAGACTCCAAAGGAGGCATATTAGGAATTCTGTGTTCTGCTGGTCCCGATGCTCTACCACAATTTGAGTAAAACCTATCTTGCCTTTGTAGAGGAAGACGTGCATTAGAAGAATATGGTTGGCCTGGCGGAGGGATCATCAGCCTGCTGGCCTGTTCCCCTGGAGGAGAGAGGGGCCCAGTCTGAGAAGGTGCTCTCTGAAAATCAGTGAACTTATGACAGCTGGATTCTCTTCCTTTACTGCTAGTCGCATGGTCCAGAGGATTCTCCAGGGCCCCTTGACCCTCTTCCTCCTCCCACTGGAGTGAAAGGTGAGAGTGTGAGTGGACCACTCTTTTCAAAATGAGGAGGTCTCCTTTCAGATGAAGGGTGACCTATTGGTGAGGGCCCATTTGGAGAAGGCTTTCTGCCCATTGCTGAGTTGGAAACATCCAGTGCATCATAGGGATCTTTTTCTACAAGTTCAAATCTAAGCTCCTTCTCAGTTAATTTCTGTCTGTTGCGTGCATTTTGTTTCCTGAAATAACTGAGGTTTCTTTCACCAATCCGAGCTGCCAACTCACTAGCATGTGCTTCTTTCTCGGAGGAAATAATCTTCCCCAGACAGGAACGAATGGTACTCTGCAATTGTTCTTCAAGATATTGGGCTCTCTTTCTGTAGGTCTCCAGCTCTTTTATTGTATGGATCATCTTTTCTTCGACTTTGGAAAGTTTCTCCTCTTGCTCCACACGGCAGTTTTCCTCCACTCTTAATTTCCTGTGCAGTTTCATCATATTTTCTTGATAGCGTTCCATCATGACTTTAAAGTTCTTCTGTAGGGTCTCATTCTCACTTTGCAGCTGTGCATTTTCTGACTGCAAGGATGCCTGTTCAGTCTGCAGACTTTTAAGGTGTTCTGTAAGGTCTTCCGTGGTTTTCTCCACTTCAGATGAGAAAGTACATTTTTGATTTCTTCCTCCTTCCAAGATTTCTAAGGAGGCCTTTAGCTTATCACCATAAACCAGGTTCCTCAAAGCTCCTTTGGACTCATCCTCCAAGTGAGCATCAATTTCGGGTTCACTCGTCTTTCCCAGTTCCAGGTGACCACCATCCCTTTGGGCTCCCAGGCTTGGAGAAGATCTATCCTTCATCTTCAGCAAGCATTCACTCAGAGACTCCATGTGATTTTCTGTGTCCCTTAGAGCTTGTTCTCCAGCTACTTTAGAGTCCTCTAATATGATTTTTGCTTTATATTGGACACCTCCTTGTTCCCTCTGTGCTTCAGCTTCTCCTTGTATTGTTGGTCTCTGCGTTGGCGGAAATAGTTATCCTCCATTCAAAACCTCTTTGATTGCCAGCTTCAGTTCTTCCTCATTCACTTGAAAGAGTCTCCAGTTTGTTTTAGCTTCAGCTATTTGTGATCTGAGGGATTCAGATTCACCTTGGAGGGACTGTATCCTTCTTGATAGATGCGCCATCGTTTCATCCTGTTGACCATGTTGAGCCTTCTGTGCTTTGAGCTCTTCTTCTAGAAAGAGCATTTCAACGCCATGGCTGGATTCGGGCCTATGCAGCTTTTCGTCGGTTGCCTCCAGCTGTTGTGCTTCTCTTGAACCCTTCTCAAACCTGCAATCCTTTAAAGATGATTCTAAGCCTTCATGTTCTTTTTCAACAAGGCTCACTTTTTCCAGAAGTCCACATTTTGCCTCAATAAGTCCAGCAAGATTTAGAGCCAGCCTTTTTTCTCTTCCCACGTAAAGCCTGCTACGAACCGACTGAAAACCTCTCCAGAAAAGTGAGAGAACAGCAAAAAATCCAAGAGCTGTACACCTCACCAACTCCCAAGGAAAGCCATAAGGAAGATGGCCTGGCTTCATGTCTTCGGACAATGCTGCCACAACCCTGGGTGCTTCTTCCAGAACCACCCACTAGGATGGCTGAGAGGCAGCCCTTGGCTCCTCCATCACGCCAAGACAGCTTTGGCTCTTGCCACCACAACCACAGCCTGCCCAGGCAGGCCAACACAGGCTGTGGACACTCAGGTGTTTGGTCAGGAACTCCAACCTGCACCAGGCAACGGAGCAGACCACTGCGATCCCCTTCAGGGGCTGAGCGTATGGTGGGTGGTGGACGTATGGCGGTGGGAGCCATGATCAAAGGCTCCTAGGAGCCTTGTTGTGCTCAACTGCCCATCAGGGAGTCTCGTCCGCTTCCCTACCCAGTGCATCCTCATGTGCCACAGGTTTAGGTCCCTCCCACTCCAGCCAGAGAGAATTCCTCTCCATGCCACCCACCCCTTGATTTGGTTTAGGCCAGGCCAAGGCAGGGTTAGTAGGAAGATTCCATCCAGTCATAATAACATTCAGTTTGATGTCACTCAAATTCTAAAGCTGACTAAACTGTTCAAACAGCTTTTATGGCCTCTATTGGTCTTTGTGTCCCTTGCCTTTTGTTTGAGTGACTCAGTCCTTTCCCTGCCCTTGTACTCACCCTATTTCCTACCTTCCTTGCTTCCTTCCTCCCTTTCTGGGTTTTCTCCTTTTCTTCTACCTTCTTTTCTACCTCCCTGCATCCCTCCAACTTTGCCTTTCTCCCTTCCAACTTTCTCTCTCCCTTCCCTCCCTTTTCTTTTCTTGCAAGTGTTTGGGGTGAAAGTCCATGGCAGGCCAGCCCCAAGCTAGGCAAGGTCACTGCCACTGAGCTACAACATCCCCAGACCTGCTGCCACTTCCTATGCAAGTAACTTGAATTATCTCTAAAGAGAAACTCTCACATTAGTCTACTTTCAAAGTAATTTCAGAAGAGTTGCTAACATGGGCATAAATCAGTTGTGACAAGTCATTTTTGAAAAGCACGGCACAGCTAATGTTCCTCCAAAGAAGGAGTTGAAAACTTAATTGGTTTTCAGGTCAGCATTTCTAGACTAGTACAAACCCTCCTAATCCTGATCTCTCCTTAGCCCTATGATTTCTTTAAGTGTCCCTTTGCTCCTCTTCATGGAGTCATGTGTACAGAAATTATACCTGGTTCTATTGAACTCTACTTAATTCTTTCTCACCTCTGTGCTCCTTTGGCCAAGTCACTCCTCAACACTTACTGTAACCCTTTCAATTTTTTGTCCATTTTCATTTAAAAAACTCTTTCAAAAATTGAACCATTTCGCATGCAGACACAGTCTTCTTGATCTGCTATTAATCCCCCACTACTGACATTGTAAGTTATTGAAATGTACACTTCCAGACCATTTTCAGATTTTTGATTCCTGTATATCTATCTGTCTATCTATTTACAAACATAACATGGTATTTTGAAAGAATCATTCTGCTTTTGGAGCTCTACATTGTGTTTTCCAGAAGCAGGCCTATTGCACAGAGATGAATCCATGTTACCAAGATTGAGTTCAAACCGGAATGTGCACTCTGATTCCCATTATATTGTTCTACCTACTAATGGACAGTTCAGTTATATCCAGACCTCACCACCTCCCCCATTAAGTAAAACCCTTGTGAAGAGACATGTAGATGCCTTTATGAACATATTGATAATTTTTCATGGCAGTGTTTTCCAAAAACCAGTTAGTAAAATCAATTGATTCCTTTGCAGCCTGAATTACCTTCATTCCAGTTTACTGGTATAAGAACCGCAGTATATCAGCAACAATTCTCCAATAGTAGTTCAGGCAGAAGTCATTCTAGGTATCAATGAGTGCCGGATCCTCCATGTATTTTACACAGCCCATGACGGGGGACATCCGTCCACTGGTTTAGAACAACTGATGTTTTATGCTGGAAATTTAGGTTTATTTAAAGGAGTGATTAGAAAACAGGTGAGACAGACTGATTAGATTCAGTATGTATGTTGGCTTTGTTTTTCTAGGCCTGAAGTTTTCACATTTCAATTAATTGTAGGTTAAGTATCAGGCAGATTCTTCACAAAGCTTCAAATGTGATAAAGTTGCTTCTTATTTTTAAGTAGGCCGTTGCTATCCTGCATTTATTTTACACCTCAGTGCTTGTTTTACACACAAGCCACACACACCCACACACCACACACATCAACAAACACACAAACACAAAATGACAGCACATTTAACACTCAAATAAAGCTTTACCTACTATTTCATAACTAGGGTATTTTTTTAATAAGTATTGTGTCTTGGTCTCTACTGGGGAAACATGGTTCAATGTGAGTTCTCTGGTTTGTTGTAGGGCAGTGAACGTTCACTTGTTGGCAATGATATAGAAATGGGGAGTAAGAGTTTAAAAGTTTTTACAGTAGGTAGGCAGAGTCAGAGTATGGAATCTAAGAATAAGAAATTGGGGAATTTCCTCTTTGTTTCTTCATTTCAACCTCCTAATAATTCATGTATATTTTCCAAAAGTCTCCCAGAAAACAAGGACTAGGTCAATCCACATATCAGTGAACCATAGCAGAATGCGATTCTGAATTTCATATAAACAGTCATGAAATCAAAAAGACAGGTGCTGGGTTTTGGCTCAGCACTAGAGTGCTGGCTTCACACTTTCAAAGGTCCTGAGTTGGATCCCCAACACCATACGTGAAAGGAATGAATGAACCAATGCATGAGTGTATGATGAATGAATTAAAGGTATAAGGAGGAGGAGGAAGAGGAGGAGGAGGAGGAGGAGAAATAGAAGAAGATGATGAGAAATTTGACAGAAGGGAAAAAGGGGAGGAGAGTGAGTTTAAAGTGTGGTTTCCAATTCCCAAACGTTAAATTACAGCAGAAGGGATAGAGAGAGAAGATGGGAGGGCAGGAGAGGGGGGATAGTAGAGGCTAGAAAAGGTAGCAGAATACAACAGTTACTAACATGGCATTTTGTAAAAACGTGGATGTGTAAACAATGTGATTGTGCAATCTGTATATGGGGTCAAAATGGGAGTTCATAACTCACTTGAATCTAATGTAGGAAATATGGTATCTCAAGAGCTATGTAAGGTTTTAAGCAACCAATATAAAAAAGAGGTCTTCATTTTTCTTTGTAGTTGAGATCTCCTGTTTCCTTGACATGTTTAGTTGTGTTCTCTCCTTTAGTCCTCCCATGCTCTAGTTATTCTGATATGGAAAAACTAGCTGAAATGCCCAACCAGTCTCTAAATCAGTGACACTTTTTCATTAAGCCTAAAGTCACTTTACAATTGCTAAAGTCATACTAAATACACTTCTTTGTTTGGAGTTTAAAAGATATTTCCATCAGCTAGATTACAAGGACCTAGAACTCCCATTCTTGTTTATGTAAGAGTGGCTTCATCAGATTAAATGCCGTTCTCTGGAATAACATAAAATAGGAATAATTTACTCATAAGATTCTTACGAAAACCATCTTTATTTACAAAATACTATCTTAAGAATTATTGTTTCATTGAGCTTCAATTGGAGCCAAAGTATAGTCAATTACTGAACTAAAAGCAGTTACTTAAAAACTAAAAATGAGAGATAAGTCAAATTACATTTGAAGAGAGAGCAACAGCATGAGGTTTCTTGTTTGGTTCTGGATGTTGAGTAACAGGCTCATTTGCCGGTGGAAGGAACCCTTCAGGCAACTCACTTGTACTTTCAGAATGGGGGTGAAGAGGGCTGAATTCCAGCTCTTGGATGACGATTTTGTGAGTAAAACCCCCTCCCTGCATAGACACTTCGCATTGGAAATGGAGTGGGTGGCGAGTCAGGTGGAAAATAATCTCCAGGTTCCCAGACAAGTTTCCTGGGAGAGGTGGAGGAAAACTGCCGGGTGGAGCAAAAGGAGAACTTTCCAAAGTCGAAGAAATGATGAGCCATACAATAAAAGAGCTGGAGACCTAAGAATGGGAGCCCAATATCTTGAAGAACAATTGCAGAGTACCATTCGTTCCTGTCTGGGGAAGATTATTTCCTCTGAGAAAGAAGCACATGCTAGTGAGTTGGCAGCTCGGATTGCTGAAAGAAACCTCAGTTATTTCAGGAGAAACAAAATGCACGCAACAGACAGAATTAACTGAGAAGGAGCTTAGATTTGAACTTGTAGAAAAAGATCCTATGATGCACTGGATGTTTTCCAACTCAGCATGGGCAGAAAGCCTTCTCCAATGGGCCCTCACCAATAGGTCACCCTTCATCTGAAAGGAGACCTTCCTCATTTGGAAAAGAGTGTCCAGCTGGACACCACTCACCTTTC